>NW_020173763.1:1145645-1286602 GCF_003031525.2 Neophocaena asiaeorientalis asiaeorientalis
AAAAAAAAAAAAAAAAAAAAAAAAAAAATGTGGCCCTGCACTGAGTCTGGCTTGATCATTTACTAGATTTATGACCATAAGCTCTCTTCCCTGTTTCTTAACTGACTCTTTATAGTTGTGTCTATGTGACCTTTAAAATGTATACATTTCTTCAAATTTATGTTTGTTTCTTTTAGTTGTGTATTTCATCCACTCTACTGTCTTTGTAATGAGACAGTATATTTTTAATTTGCAAAACATATAAATATAGAAAGGTATAAATATAGGTATAAACAAAGACACAGACATAGATATACAGCTATATCTTCCAATGTTTCCAATGAGATCTTTTTCACAGACATCTGTTCTCATGTTACTTTTACTTGTTTTTAATTCATGAAGCCTTTCTCTGTCTTACTCACTGTCTCTAATTTATATTTTTGAACATCTTAAATGAATTTCTTTGAAAATTGTTGTTAGATATAAATAATTTATAATTAATTAATCTATGTTGAAATTATGTGTTGATTATTTATATTGTTGGCTTTCTTAACATTAGATATTTTTTTTCACTAGATGGGACTTAATTTATAAATTCCTTTTTAATGAGAGAAGGTTGCTGTTATTTCTCTCTGTAGGTATTGTATAATTGCTTCCTCCTAATCTCTAATGAAGAGCTAGGTGTTATAATACCAGTTGATGTTACTATAATTTTATAATATTAGGGTATTATGCATCCAGTTACTGAACTGGTATAAGTTTATATATAGTTTGATGCACTTTTCCTTTCTTTTCTTTTCCTTCTCACTCTCCTTCACAGGAGTCAAATCTTCATTTCAATCTGACAGCTCTCATAGCCCCGTCTAGTTCCTTTTCCCCTATATTTTCCTCATCAGCATTTTTTCCAGTAAATATTGTGTTCTTCTAATCTCATTTTGGCTTCTATGTCACAGAAGTCCAGGACTAACCCACTAGATATCCTTTATAATGAACAAGTTATTGTACTTCCATCTTTTACCACTAAGAAAGAACAGTGATTGGCAGGTCTCTTTGGCTTATGGATTCAGGATACATTATACTGTCCTGATGCACTTAACAGATCAAATGAAAGAAAGAAAGTTTTGAGTAGGTATGAGACAAATAGATGCTGAGATGACTTTGCATGATCTTACACGGCTAGAGAAATCTGTGGTAGATAAGGTTGTCTTTGCATAAAATCACACCTGTGATATCATGAAGAGTACTCTATGACCAGCTGTTACAGGAGGAAAATAAACCAAGTCTCATTTATGCATAGAGCAATTCAATGTGTTTGTACAAGTTGACAGTCAATTTCTATCACATGATAGCCTCATACACTGCTGGCTCTAAAAAAAAAATGTGGTCAGGGTAAATTCTTCTAGTGTGCAACAATGATGATTCACTGCATTGGAGGAAGAACTGCCTGAAGTTAGGTCACAAATGGATTCCTAAACTGCGATGAATGGTATGGCTATTTGGTCAGGGGCCTGGAAGGAGAAAAATCGGTAGATTTTGATGAAGAAGTAAGGAGGACACGGAGAAGAAGTGTCATAACACACCTTGGGAGCAGTTTTAAAGTACAATATGAGGATCGCTATGTGTCTCATTAATGACCACTAGAAAACATCCCCTGCAGAAGATTCACTAAACCAGGTGAACAGGTTGATAGATTCAGTAGCTTTCAGCTTCTGCCACCCTAGTTTTTATACAATGAGTCCACAGATCTCCATGCACGGTGGTGGATGGTGGATCCACAGTAAATGGTGGTAGAGACAAAAACTGTGCATGGGTCCAATACCATAAGCGTCTTCTTACCAAGGCTTATTTAGTGACTGCTACTACTGAGTGTTTGATATATCAGCAGCAGAGATATTGTTGAGCCTTAGTATAATTTAATCCCTCAAGGAGATCAACTAGAACATTGGTGGCAAGTTGGTTACATCAAACCTCATACAACTAAAAATTATTTTATTTAGTCTTTACTGGGACTAGAGAATTTTCCCAATGTGAGTTCACTTCTTTGACTCAGTATCTTTACTAACACCACTATGCTCACAGAGTATCTGATTTACTGACATGGGATCCCACATGACGTGGCCTCTGATCAAGTGATTCACTATATGGGAAAGGAGATGTGAAAATGAGCACATAACAGTGAGTACTGACCCTTCCACATATTACACTATCCACAATCTGCTGATTTTATAGATCAGTGGACTAGCTCCTTGATAGCTTGGCTAAGTGTCAATTTGGAGAGAAACCCTGTGAGTTTCGGGTACTGTCCTTTTGGATCCAGTGTATATCTTACACTAATGATGCTGAGTCCTTAGGAGGTAGAACACACAGATTGAGAAACCATGGGTGGGTGGATACAGCAGTGGCCCACTCACCATTACTCCCAGGATTTGTGCTTCCTGATTTTGCAACCTTAAATTCTATCAGTCTAGAAATCTTCGTCCCAATATAGCAACCAGGGGCACAGAAGTAGTCTCACTTGGTTATTTTGTGATCCCCATGCCAAGAACCAATAGGGAAAGAAGAGAGCTGCATTACTGGTAGGGTTATTGACCCTGTTCATCATGAAGATGAATGAGACCAATTGATTGATATATTGACTGATATATATTAGGGTCAATCATGGTAATCTCATGACCTATTTTAACTCTAAGTGAGAAATTACAATAGCCATGGCCTGAAGAAGGCATGGAAACAAGGGCATCATGCAACCAGATAAGCTACTTTGTTGGGAAGAAATGCTAGCTGAGGGTGAGGAAAGTCTAAAATGGATGGTAGATGGAGGAAAAATGAACATTACCTTGGGACTATAGGCAACTAGCAGAGATTTAGTGCGTCCCAATAACTTCTCCTTCCATATTGCTCCCCCCCAAATTATGATCATCCAATATCTTAAAGGAAATATAGCAGGATGGAATAAACTTAAATTCAAGTGGAGCCAACCAGTGCAGGGGAGGGATATAGGGGAAATCTGAAGTACTTGGTCCAGGTACCTTCCAAACTCTTAAACTGTTGCTCTGCTTCAGATTGCCAGTACCTGTGATTCACTTTACGGACTGACCTTAGCATCTTGGAACTGCTCTGTCCCCATGTGCAGAAAGCTGGAAGTGTCTGGGAATTTTTTTATCCCCCAGAATTTATATCTGGCTCTTAATAGATGGCTGACAATTGTGGCAGTGTGAAAGCCCATTTCCTTGGCTTGAGTGAGTAAAAACTTTGGGTCTTAACCTAAATCGAAGAGTTCTGCAAAATCAGTCTGATGCTATACCCCATGGAACTTGAACTCAAATCACCCCCATACTGGGCTTCGACCTGTTTCCTGTCCTGCTTTCTTCGCAACATGCCTGATTTCTCACTTGTACATAAATTCATTCTCACATAACTTGTGTTTCTGGAGAATCTGTTTTATGACGACTTCTTGCAACATGCACGGTAATGAAGGTAGAATTCTGAACCAGGTAGTCATGATCATTCCCTTAAGGAAACGTATTCTATTATAGTGCTTAGAGCTAATGCAGTAAATGACATAATTATAGATTTTAGTAACTTTAATGCACATCATAAACAGCTGACTGAGATAAATAATAATTGGGTAATTTTTTATATAGAAAAATCAGAATCTGACAGTCCCATCTCTCTCCCGCTCTGCTGCCAAGGCACAGACAGCTGCTGTGTTCACTTCTAGCATAAAGCAGTGAGTGTGAATCCTGGGGATGGCAGAGGGCTGAGTCTCTATTGAGGAGAATTCTTCCATTCTCAATGGGTTGCACATAATCATTCTCTGAAAATAAACTATAGTTACACCCTTTCTAGAAGGATTTTATGCTCCCTCGCCTACAATCACTGGAGGCAGTCCTCTATGATAGAAATTGTACCCACATACAGGGAATAGGTATTCTCTAACGCAAATTCAAGCTGACAACCAATAATCATCAATCTAATAGGAAAACTCAGACAATGAAAGCAAAGTAACAATGTTCATCAATATATGAAAAGACAAAGGAAATCCCGTTACAACAGACTACCTATTATGGAGTGGGAAAACATACCTGCAAAATAGCAATCTGAAAAAAACAACTTAACTATATTAATATGAGACAAAATATATAAAGTATTTATGTAATTGCATTATAGGAGATAAAGGAATCACTATGTAATGCCAGAACAGTCAAGCAAGAGAATATTATACATATAAACTTGTATGCCTGCAAAAAGTCTCAATATATGTAAAATGGAAAGCTAAATAACTATATAATCAATCATGAGATCATTTCTTAACTCGAAAGGGAAAGTAAAACCAATCATATTTCATAGCACACAAAGAGATACACACAGATCCAGTGAATTAACTTCTATATGTGAAAACAAAGCTTTATTTGGGAGAAAATATATGATCATTATATTAATTTTGGAATTCCTAAGCAACATGCCAACAACAAACTTACATAGACAAAATATGTAAATTCAAAAACCATAGACATATAAATCTGTGTGCGTGAGAAATGAACATAGATGAAAATATATCTCCAGATTGGGAGAAAGTACTTTTGAAACTTTCACAAATATATACACATCTCAAACAAACCAATAAGAATTATAACAAATAATAGATGGGCCTAATATGTCAAGAAACAGAAGAAGAGAAAAATATTTTTTCATGTGACAAAATATTCAAATATATGTGTTACATGATAATAACCATTAGATTGGCAAAAACTAAAATGTGAGCCAAATTAAGCCAGGGCAGTGACATGCAGAAATGATCATTCTCATATATCCATTGTAGACAGCAACTGTGCCATATTAACAAAGCTATAGTTGCATGAACCTAAGAGAATTTACTACCTAACAATTTCTTACTCATGTCTACGTGAGACCTGTACAAATTTTCTAGTCCTATTGTTTATAACACTTAGAACTGGCAAATCGTATATCTATTACCAGGGGAGTGGATAAATGATTAACATTTATGTTTAATTAATAAATACCATATATATGCCCAATTAAACTTCATAAAGATACATTTATAAGAATATACATAGTAGGATCTTTATAGTAGCAAAATTTTCGGAACTTACCTACCTATTTCTTAGTGCTTATTTTGTGCCATGTACTTCATGGAACATTACATGTGTTAAGTTAATCTTCACAAAAACCCTGTGTAGTGAGTAGTTTTAGACTGTACCACAATTTTCAGAAGAGGGAACTGAGGCCCAGTGGTAACAAGTAACATGCTTAAAATTACTCAGCAAATAAATAGTAGAGCCAGGGTATAAACTCAGTCATTATACCTCTAGAACCCATTCCTGTAAATACTGTGTAAAACATTCATTGAAAGTATAAAGGATGTACTTAGCACACTAGATAGTATTTTATTTTATTTTATTTTATTTATTTATTTTTTTGTGGTACGCGGGCCTCTCACTGCTGTGGCCTCTCCCGTTGTGGAGCACAGGCTCCGGACGCGCAGGCTCAGCGGCCATGGCTCACAGGCCCATCCGCTCCGCGGCATGTGGGATCTTCCCGGACCGGGGCACGAACCCGTGTCCTCTGCATTGGCAGGCGGACTCTCAACCACTGTGCCACCAGGGAAGCCCTAGATAGTATTTTAAAGTCATGAAACTCTGTTCCATTTATTAACTTGGACTCATATCAAAAGGTTCATATAGACCAAAAAAATCATAGAGTAGATAGTTATAGTATGAAACATGTACATAAAGTTTAAAAACATGCTAAACCAAAATCATGTAGTCTATAGATACATACATATGTATTAAAATAGAAAATGAAAATGACCTAGGCATGACGAGCCATATTTAAGTATGATTGTTAATTCTAAAGCAGTATTGGGACTAGAGAGTCAGATTGGAAAGGGATAAACAAAGGCTTCGATAGTATTGTTATTTTTTAGATAAATAAATACTATAGACGAGAGGCGGTACATTAATAATTCCTGTATAAAATATTGGAAATGTTTCATAATTTCACTGACTCAGAATGTCAGCATGCCAGGAAGTGGGGGCAAACAAGGCAAGGTTGAAAAGCTTCCAGGTCTGTTATTTATGTTGGGAGCATTGGACGACAACCTGCCCTCCCAAAGGTGAGCTCATCTGAGAATGGGATGCTCTTATATGTTTACACAGAAACCTAAACCAAGGGCAGTTCTCAAACAACATAGATTCCTAATAGTCTATACAGATCCACATCATAAGAGGATGAAAAAGAGAAAAAATGAGTAAGGCTTATAAAGTAAGGGAAAATAAAGCAGCATTCGTAGAGCTCAAAAAATAAACATACGTCTGAAAAAGACTTCCATCAGGGGGCAGAAGAAAGCTTCAGGAAACTGCCACCTGTGAAACTGTATTACGCTTCTCATGTGCTATTTATTTGCCAGTGTATTTTTAAAGAATTTTTATATCAATGTTCATTAGTGATACTGGCCTGTATTTTTCTTTTCTTGTAGTGCTTTTGTCTGTTTCTGGTACCAGAGTAATGCTTACCTCTTAGAATGAATTTGGAAGTGTTTCCTCCTCTTCAGCTTTTTGGAAGTATTTGAGAAGGATTGGCATTAATTCTTTAAACATGTGGTAGAATTTACGAGTGAAGCCACCTGGTACTGGGCTTTTCCTTTGTTGAGAGATGTTTTGATTACTGATCAATCTCCTTACTAGTTATAGGTCTGTTCAAATTTTCTATTTCTTCTTGATACATTCTTTATAGGTTGTTTCTAGGAATTTATCCATTGCATCTAGATTATCCAATTTGTTGTTGTATAGTTATAATAGTCTCTTATAATCCTTTTTATTTATGTGCCATTAGTTGCAACATCTCCTCTTTCATTTCTGATTATAGTTAACAGTACTGTTATGTGAACACATGTGTTCTTACCACAATTTAAAAAGAAGTGTATTAAAAACAAGGCATGCATGGAAAGTAGCATAAAGCTATAAAGTAAAGAAAAAGGATCAAATAAAAGGTCTCTAAGATGTGATGATAAGTCAATGGTATTAAAATAAAGAAGGGAATAAAATGAAATAGATGTTGATGTGATAAGAGAGAGTTTAAAAGTGCATGGAAAGTCAAGTCAAAATTTTCCACTAGGTGTTGCAATGAGGCAAATTGTACAGTATTTGCTCCCTGAATCCAAATTATAAGAAGAGAAACACTAAATATTAAGCATTCCATTTATAACAAAATTAGAAAAAAGTTCCTGACATAGATAGCAATACTTTATTTTTTAAATGTGAATTTGAAGTATGATAGAGTTGGAAAAGAAAAAAAAAATAAAAATCAACTATGAAGAGAGGAGATTTGAACAACATAATTAGACTGATGATTGGCCACACATGCACACACAAAAATAAAGGTTGAAACAAGATAGAAATGTGTATCTCTCTTATAAAAGAAGTCTTGATGTAGGTGATAGAGGATTGATGTGGCATTGTAATGTGTTAAGACTCCAGACTTCTTTTAAATCATTGCTTTATTTAACCTAACATGTACTTTCTTAGGTGTTTGATTAGTGATCAATCTCTTTACTAGTTATAGGTCTGTTCAAAGTTTCTTTTCTTCATGATACACCCTAGGTATTTATGGTACCTTAGATCATGGTCCAAGATGGCTACCGAAGCCATCATGTCTATATTCAAGCCAGTCCAGATTTAGGAATCTACATAAAAGTAACACATAGTAGTCCTTGACATCTCATTAGAAGTTAGGCATATGACCAAAGATTGCTCCAGGTCTGTCACAATCATTTTTTTTAACTATTGGTATCATAGAGAATTTCTACTGGTATCACAATAGGAGATGATTATAAGTTAAAAAAAGGAAATTGATTGTCTCTGGAGAAAAATGGTAGATGATGTGAGTGAAGAGATGATATGACCACAGAGATGACTTTAAATGTGTTGGTAATACAGTAGGTGCATATCTGTTAGTTTTACTATTATTATAAATGGTATTTATTTGCATACCTTCATATGCATGACATATAATAGTAATGCTGACTTTTAAGACACACAAACACTATATACCACTGTCCAGGTTATACCACTGCCCACGTTTCCCTTTAGGACTCAGGCACTTCCTTCGTCAGCTGCATTAGCAGGGTAGTTGAGTGACTGATGTCTCCAAGTTGAGTAGCTCTCTGTATAGCTGAGGCACACAAGGTCATGTCTTCCTCCATATGTGGGGATCCCATATCCATTGACTGGTCTATATGGGGGAAAGGAGAACAATATAAAAATCTGACCCCTTTACTAAATGTCATCACAGTTCCAGAGCTCCCAGTAGGCTCTACTGAGATTTGCTGCAAATGAATCGCCATTCAACTCCTCCCTCCACCCAATCTCACTTCCTTCTCTTTCCTCAGGAGTTAATCCATAGGGTACCACCCCCAAATACAGTTCCTGCATGTAAATCTCTACCTTAGAATCATTTTTCCAGAAAACCACCTAAGAAAAAGAAGGTGATGGCTAATGCTTGTATTATATGTTCACAAAAACTTAATCAATTTTTAGATGAAACATTGCAAAACAAATTGGGAATGTTTAATGACAGATTATTGATGAGCACAGTTGTAAAAATGCCATAATTTTTTGTTTTATAACAATACAAGAATATTGCTTAATTTTCAAGTACTTCCCTATTTAAGATTTTGTTTGCAGAATCAAGAAAAGTCTACTATATTTCAATCAGCTCTATAAAGTATAGGTATCACAGCTAAATTATTAATTCCCAAAGAGTGTTAAAATGCAAGACAGTTTGGAGGGAAGAAGGAGTGCTAAATAAATCAATGGTGATTTTAATAAACTAGAAGCTTTTAGGTACTAAATCTGTCTGCATCTGATCTGAATTGCAATTACCTGTCAAAAAGTCATCCATCATCACAAGCTCCAAACAAACTTTCTTGGCAGCACATGTTTGAGGAAAGCTATTGCATGTGGCAAATTTTTCTTCTGGTTTACCACATCCTCAAGAATAACAGAAATTTCAGGGAACATTTCCATACAACTCAGCAATAACCAGTTAGGTGGAAAAAATCATGTATTACATAGCTTATATAATTTATTAATACATGCTTTATATATAAACCGTTCATTCACAAATGAATGGTTTGATTTCCATTGTTTCTAATATCCATAATCTTTTAATCTAATATTTCAGTATTTTCTAGGAATACATGGAAATGTATATTTTAACAATGGATTTAAATAAATCATTCTCATTTCATAATATTTTTTATGTTAAAACTATCATAAGTTGTATTTGTATAAAATAATACTTTGTAGTCTCCATTAATAACTTAGCAGGGTTCAGGGGATATCATCTACAATGACCTTGATAAAAGAAAAATCTAGAGGCATTATTAGTTAAACAGCAAACTATTTCTAACCTTATCTCCTTATATTTATCCTTCTTTGAAAAAAAATATTGCCACTTTTAAGATTTTGCTGCCATAAAGTGCATTTCTAATTCAATTTTTATCTAAAAGTATTTTTTTATAACTAAAACATACTGCTTGGTACATAGTAGATTTTCATAATTATTGGTTCATTGCTTGATGCATACATTGAATGTATGGATGCTTCTTTTATTTTTTGTCCATTTTAGTACTCATGGTAATATACTCCTGAAATTATTTATTGCTTTGTGAGCAAAAAATCTGATATTTTTAAATAAAAACATGGAATAATATCTTTGTGACTTTAGGGCAAAAAAAAGATTTTCTCAGATAAGTCAAAAAAACCAATATGCATAAATATACAAAAAATATAATAAAGTAGATTTCATAATTAAAAACTTCTGTTAATCAAAATATACCATCAAGAAAATAAATAAGCATGTCATAAGTTGAAAGTAAATATTCACAAACCGTATAAAAAGATCTCCTACAATTCAGTAATAAAAATATAAAAATTTTTAATAAACACATGAGAAAAATGTTTAAGTAATGTTTACAAAGAGTTCACTATTGTCCAACAAACATGAAACGGTCTTAACCTTATTAATTTTCAGACATCATAAATTGAAACCACAGTTAGATATCACTGCATCCACCATAATGGCTAAAGTTAAAAAGACAGAATAGATGAAAAGATAAAATACTGGCAAGTATAGGGAATACTGAAGTGCTCAACTTTTGTTGCTGAGCATGTAAAATGTTATAATCATTTTGGAAAAAGTCCTGGCAGCATTTTTAAATATACATAAAACTAAATACAAAAAACTGTGAGCCAGCGATTTCACTCTCAGGCTTTTATAAAGTTAAATAAAACATATTTTATTTAATATGTAAAATAATACAATAAAAAATTAAAAAAGAAAACAAAAGCCTCAGCATAACTCACAATATCCCCAAACTGGAGATCAGTTGATTATCCATCATACAGAATTGATAAATAAAACCGATGGTATATTTATACAAATAAATAAAAATAGAAAAAAAGAAACTACTGATATGTGAAACCAGACAAATGAAAGACAAAATTTTGTGTTGACTGACAGAAGTCTTATAAAAACAAATTGAATGTATAATTTCACTCCCATGTAGCTCAAAATTAAGCAAAATTCATCTATGGTGGAAAAACTCAGAACAGTAATTGCTTCTTGGGGAGTGAGTGTGGTGATTGACTGGAAAAGGACATAGGAAGCTTTTGGAGGTGATAATAATACTATTTTATTTAAGTCACTGAAGAAGTATGCAACTGTCAAAACTCTGAATATGTATCCTTAAGATTTGTGCATACATATATGTAAATTTCACCTAAAATTCTGTGCAATAATATTGAATTCTACTTAACAATATGCATGCTAAAATATCTGCATTGTCTTAAATTTACTTAGAAAGATATAAAAAAAATGAAATGGTAAATGTATAGCAAGATCTATAAAAATGTGATGAAACAAGTATAGTAAAGATTAGTAAAAGGTTATTGAATGTTCATTCTAAATTATCTTTGTTTTGTGTTTGAAAAGTTTCATAATAGAACATTAGAATAAATGTGGAAATATAAAGAAGCTAGGGGACTTGTGGTTTCACCAGATGAAGTAGCTCCATTCCTCCCAGATCCTCCCTCATATAACCACAAATGCCTAAACATAACACAGCAAGCAAAGGAAGACTGAATGTTGGAAAGAGGAAGGTGGACAGCCTAGGGACCTTAGGACTTCAAGAGAGACATGGCAATGAGTTCCCTGGGTGTCCTTATCATCTTTCATATATAGCAAATAAAGCTCTACAGAAGTCCGAATCCCCAAAATGACAAAAGGTGGACCAAAATGAAAAAACAAAAAAAGAAAAACAAAAGGTTTGAAAAGGCTTTATACTCTAGCAAAATGATTAGGAAAAATGGTAGTGTAATGACAGACATTTTTGGCAATAATCATCCCATTCCTGTGAAACACCAACAGAAAGAAATGGTACCACTCCTACTCATTGTTTCAGTTAGGCCAACTAAGTAATAATAATGTGATAATTAGTGTAATAATTAAAACTGAGCAGAAATCTATGAAGTAGATAATAGACAAATGATAAAGAAAATTAACAAAGAAAAAAGTGGGTTCATTGAACAGATGGATAAAATTGATAGATTGCTAACAATTCTGAAAGAAAGAAAGAGAGAGGAATATATGGACCACTTTATGACAAACAAATTTCACAACTTAGGGAATATGAATTTAAGATAAAATAGGACATTTAAAAACCCTGTATACTGGCTAAAGAAAACAATTCATTTTCAAAAACATTCTCAAAAAAAGCTACAGGCCCAAATAATTTGGTTAGTAAATTACTAAAATAAATAATATAGAAAATGTTCCAGGAAACAAGAGAAAGAATACACACTATTTTTATGAGGTCAGCATTAATGTGGTATAAACACCGGATAAAAGTATTATGCATTATTTATAGATCAATTACCTTCATAAATACAAGCATAAATGCTTAACAACATATAGGCAAATCAAATTAAGCAATATGTAAACAGGTTTATATATCATGGCTAAATGCTGTTTTTCCCAGGAACATAAATTTGGATTAACATTCAGAAATTACTTAATGTATTTTACTATATTAATAAAAGAAAAGAAATAAATAGCATGATTATCTTAATAGGAGAAGATTAATTTGACAAAGTTTATCACCCATTCTTGATAAATTCCTGAGGTGGTTAGGAAGAGAATGAGCTTCTTCAATCGAATAAAGTGCATCTATTAAAAACCTACAGCTATTATCTCATATGGTGAATATAGTGATCAAACCAAGCATGTTGACTCTTACCATTTCTTTTCAACACTGTACTAGAGAAGTTATCCATTACATTAAAACAAAGAAAATAAATTAAAGACATATATATTGAAAAGGAAGAAGTAAAACTCTCTTTTCACAAATGAAATGGCTGCTTACATAGAAATACCTAAGGAATAAGAAGAGAAATATTAGAACTAGTTAGTGAATTTAGAAATGTTCCAGATAAAAGGTCAAAACACAAAAATGTATTGCATTTATATATACTAGCTTTAAACAGTTTGAAATTTAAAAAAATTCTAAGTCCCTTTACAATAGTATCACAAAGAATAAGATATTAAAGAGTACATTTCACAAAATACTTTCAAGATTCCTAAAACTACAAAACATTGCTGAGAGAAAATAATAAAAACCTAAATGAGTGGGAAATTATACCATGTTCATGAACCGGATACTCTATATTTAAGATGCCCGTTCTTCCCTATATGATCAATGTTTTGGATCATTGAAAATGTTTCTCTCATGGGAATGAATAATCTTACATTTATATTAAAAATACAGAAGTTCTAGAATTTCTGAAAGCAGCTTGTAAAATAAACAAAAAGTTGGAGGATTTATACTATTGCAAATCAAGACTTTCTACAAAACTGATGTGCTATGTTTTCATGATAACTAAAAATTGTAAATGCAAGAGAATAGAGTTCAGAAATAAACCTGCAAATATATGGGCAATTGATTTTGACAGAGGTGACAAATTATTCAGTGAAGAAATTAAATACTTTTTAAATTGTTATGGAACAACCAGATATCTATATAGGAGAGAAAAAAGCTTTCTCTTACACCATACACAAATAAATATTAATTTGAACAGGCTCATAAACCTAAATTTGAGTTTAAAATTATGCAGCTTCTTTAAGAAAACAGAATATATCCATGGCCTCAGATCAGGTAACAATTCTGAAAGTGAACTCAGAAAGCAGCAGTATTAAACATTATAAAATACATCTCAATAAAATCAAAATTTTTCAAGAGGAACTCTCATTCATTGTTGGTGGGAATGCAGAATGATGCGACCACTTTGGAAGACAGTTTGGCAGTTTCTTACAATACTACACATACACTTACAATCCAGCAGTCTTGCCCCCAATGAGTTGAAATCTTATGTCCACACAAAAACCTATACATGAATGTTCATAGCAGCTTTATCTATAATTACCAAAACTTAGAATTAACCAAGAAAGACTGCTGTAGGTGAATGAAGGAATAAACTGGGGTACACTAAGACCGTGGAATATTTTTCAGCACTGAGAAGAGTGAGCTATCAGGCCAGAAAAAGACATGAAGGAATATTAAATGCATATTGCTAAGTGAAAGAAGCCAATTTAAAAAAGGCTACACACTGTATGATTCCAATTATATGACATTCTAGAAAAGGCAAAACTATGGAGACAATAGAATATCAGTGATTGCTAGGGATTCAGTGAGGAGAGAGGGAGGGATGAACAGGAGGAGCACAGAGAATTTTTAGGGCAGTGAAACTATTTTGTATGATGTTACAGTGGTAGATATCTGTTACAGTATTATACATTTCTCAAAACCTATAGAATGTATAACAGAAAAAGTAAACCCTAATGTAAACTATAGACTTCAGTTGATAATGAGGTGCCAGTATTGGTTCATGGAATGTAATAAATGTACCACACTGATGGTGGATGTTGATGGTGGGAGAGGCTTTTTGTGAGGTATGAGGGGATGGGGAATGAATAAGGGATACGTGAAAACTCTCTGCACTTTTCCACTCAATTTTGCTTTGAACCTAAAACTGCCCTAAAAAATTAAAGCCTATTAATTTAAAAACTTAAACTTCTGTTAATCAAAAGACACTATCAAGTAAAGAAATAAGGTAGACAAAATAAACACTAAATATTTGTAAAATACATAACAAAGAACATATTGAGAATACATAAAGAACTCCATCTCAGGGCTGAGATAAGAAAATCTCAAGGTGTACCTGCAGCAACTTTTTTCCCTAAAAAGTAACGAAATGCGCAAAGAAATGTGTAAAGCACAAAGAAGCCATCTTGAACAAACTCCTTCGGACTTAATCTAGGATAATGTGAATGTCAAAATATACAATGACAGAATGTATATAACCCATCGAATAAAAGAAGCCATTAGTCCTTATGTAAATAGGTCAGTAATAAACAGAGGAAAAGAAAAAAAAACCTTTTAAGGTAGACTGCTGACTATATAATCAAAAAATATGAGTAAAATGTTGATGAGAAACAGCATATTTTCATAGTTTCAATATGGATTCTCTGATATTAGCTATCAGTTACAAAGGGGAAAATAACTTCACTATAGTGGGAAAATTCCTTAGTCCAACCACTAAACCTAACATCACCATTAATGAAATAAATCAAGTATCTTTCTTCCTGATATGATGTAACTGGAAAGACAATTTAATTTTTGCCAAAATGTATATAGACTTAATTTAAGTATAAAGTAATATAAGAAACATCCAAATTGAAGGATGTTTTCTAAAATTATTGCCAAATCAAAAAAGATGAAGAAAGGCTGAGTAAATATTCCAGATAAAAGGAGATTACTAACACATAGCAATTAAATGCAATGCATGGGCTAAGATTGGATCTTGGGTTGGGAAAAAAGTATAGTTCTATATTTTACTTTGAGACAGTTAAAATTAAAATGTACTGTCGATTAGATAATAATATTGTATCATGTTTAATTTTCTGATTTTGGTAACTGCACTATGATAAGTGCATTGCATATTTGAACTAAATACTTTGTTTTGGGGAAAAACACAAGGAAATATTTAGGGGGTAAATGGGAATGTTTCCAACCTATTGTCAAACGGCACCCTTCCCTTTGCCTGCTAGTGCCAGTCTGTAAACATAACTGTGCAAACTGAAATCATGCAAAGCCATCTTAACAATCAGTGTGAAAAATTACTAATGTTCTGTGACCTTTAACATTTTTGTCAAAGTATTAAAAATTCTCTTACTTTCTCTTATAATGTATAGGGAAATTAAAATTAGTGAAACTAAAATTTATTTTATACATTGTAATTTAAAATGTTAGAAATATTTACAATTAAATAATTTTACTTTGCATAAAATTTATCAAGAGAAATTTGAACATTGCTTTTTCTAATATTTTATCCTTTGCACTTTCAATATGGTGAAATATATCTGAGAGTTTCTTTAATGTGACTTTTTTTTTACTAGCATGACTTCTGGAACATCATCATCTTTTTTGTCATAAGTGTTTGTCTCATTTATGTCCATAAATTTGCCTTCATTAACCTCCTCTGTGTTGCATACCTAGTCTCTCAAATATTGATGGAATCAACATCCCCATAGTCAGCCTCTATATCTTCCATAACTCCATTTATGTTCAATTTGAATTTCACTCTAGCATTATCGATTTTCATTTATTTTTTGCACTTTCAACTTTGTCAACCAGTTTCCTCTTTCAATAATTCATTTTTATAAAATGCCATTTGGGTTTATCACTGGGAGATAAGCAAGTGCTACACACTTTTCTATTTGTGAATGAACTGAATAACAGATACACAGCGACAAAGTACTGACAGACTGAAAAAAGTGACATGGTTAGTCACTGATCATGATGTACATGTGCTATTTACATGGTAATTTGTAGGACAGAAGAGGTAGCAGCGGAGTTTATACTTTGTGCAATTACATACGGTTAATATACCACAGTAACTGAAATCTGAACTTTGTTGTTGGGCCTGGTGTTGTTTAATTAACACGTGGTAACTGAAATTCACTCTTATGGAAGCTATGTAAGGCCTCTTTGTGTGTGTCTTTGTGCCTGTGTGCTTGTGAACAAGCGCATGTTTGTGCACACAAATGTTTTTTGCTGAGACAGTGAGAGACAGAGAGACAGAAGCAAATGGGGCAAAATGATGTAAACAATTGTTAATCTGTGTTAATGGGACTTCCTTGTACTTTTCTTAAAATTTTTCAGTAAGTTTCAAATCATATCATAATAAAAGTTATGATAATGAAATAAAGAAAGGAAATGAAATACTAGGTTCCTCTTTTAAAACTTTATTAATGCAATGGAATGTTTCTCAAATTACAGTTAAATTAAAAGGATCTTTGATATTATCAATTGTAGAGCCCATTTGTTCCAAAATTGGTTTTAACCTCATACAGTTACTGCACCTATTTCAGAGTAATTATATAGATGAGTCTTCTTGAAAATGACACTTCTGCCCCAGGGGCATTAAAACAAATGTGAGTTAAAGATTGAAAATTCAGTTGTTGTCCATATATTATCATGCCATTTTAGGATTTTAGTGACATCTTTCTTGTTACTTAATTCAATAGCATTCTTATTTAGGAAATATGCCTTTGAGACCTTCACAATTTGAAGCAAAGAGCCTTTTACAAAGATTGAAAAAGATATGCCCCATGTCTGGTATAAAAGCTAAGTATTATGTTTCTCAGGGGTGGCTGATTTATTGATCTTGTTCTAGTTTCTCAGGACTGAATTCACAAATTTATTTAGTCCAAGCAGTGATAGTTCAAATAATTTATGTATGTGTGTGTGTGTGTATACACACACACACACACACACACACACACACACACATATATATATCTTCTAATTCACCAGGTGACTGGGTTTGTGTTTTTTGTGGATTTTCTTATACTGACATATATATATATATATATATATATCCTGAAATTATGGTACAAGCCCAGCAATTCTTTATTAAAATATCCAAAATAAAAAATCCAGGAACAGGTAGAGAATATGAAAAGCTAAAGTGTTAACAGAGATCTCAAATCCAGTTGGAGATTCTATTAGCAAAATACTAAGATAATAAATCAATCTGTTGTTCAAAATATAATAGCTGTCACTTAATGCTACATTTCTAATGAATAGATGTGTAACAAGTTTTCCATTTTCCTAATATTTCCTAGGAAAGATTTGTTTCTCAACTTGATCATGTTTTCTATTTTTATTTTTTGACCCAGTTACTCAATACTACAATCTGAGATATCTACCAGAAGCATCTTTTTTATGGATGGAGATCTGTCAATAACACTGTTATAAATATTTCTTCTTAGTGCTATTGATTTTAACTAATAGTTTTTACTTCATCTCCTGTTTTATATTATTTATGATTAAAAGCTGTAAGCACTTTTGGACATAAATAATAGGAATTGACTTTAATATAATTTTAAACATCTCAGTCATTTTATAAAATTTTTGATTTGTCCACCATTTGCTCATCTAAATATGTTTTCCTTTTCCATTTAATGCAGACAATTGAGTTGGGGAAAAAATAAATATGAAACCAAAAAGAACAGTGTGTAGAAAGAAAAATATATCTTTTTAACATCTTAGGAAATGAGGTCTATGCCAGGGACACTGTTGTTCTCTAACCAAATCTCTGGCTGTGAGAATGGCTGCACGGCTTATAACTGAATCTCTTCCTTGGAATCAGATGAAGGAAGCTGCCTCATCAATATTTTGGTCCTCTCGGAGGAGAACTGGCATTCAGTGTCTGACTGGAGTGGGAGAGTGTTGCAAGAACTGAGTCTTTTGCTTCTAATTAATATACCTCTAGAAGGACTATCCCATATCCAGAGCTCTGAAAGAATTGTCTGAGGGCACACATGTGACCACTGTGTAGTTTGATTTCTCCCTCACGCACTCCTGCTTCCACAGGTGTTGTTCCACAGGACATGTGACAATTAAACCACCTGCATATCAATCGCTTTCTCAGAGTCTGTTTTTGAGCAACCCAACTCAAATGGATAAGGATTTGATCCCTGAGAGACAATTTCATTAGTATAACCGTGTTCTGACATTCCTTCAACTCTTTGACATTTAACACTGATGTCTAACTTTTCATGCAACAAATATTATGACTATGAGATACATCAGAAAGATATATCAGAAAGATGGAAGATGCTGTCTTAGAGCAATGGTTCATAAATCTTATTTTTTTTTACCAGAATCCCTTGGAGAGCTTGCTAAAACTTGACATGTGGAACCTCACGCCCAGAATTTCAGATTCAAATTATCTGTGGTGGGAGTCGAAATTCTGCATCTTTAACAAGTTCTCAGGTGATGCTGATGTTGCTGTTTTCGGGACCACATTTTGAGAGAGATGACCATTAGTGGCTTTCTTAAAAAAAAAAAAAAAGGAATGGTAAATATCAGGAAATTTAATGATGTCAAATGAGAATTTTCATGAAATAAGAAATTATAAAAATTACAAAATATGGAGGACTGCTTTCTAATTTGATTTGAATATAAGTAGTTTCTTTTCTTACTATATAAAATGGCAAAGGAATCACACTGAAATCTGCTGTCAGAGGAATCCCTCACTATTTGTAAGAGCAGATAAAGAAAAAGTTACTAGTATGCTGTAAGGAATACTTCACCATAATTATCATGTAGAGATAGGGTTGCTGCTACATAATAGAGGCAGAGTCAACTAACCTATGAATGTTGGGTCCATATTTTCTTCAGGCAGAACCATTTATTTTAAGACTTGATGCACAACATAGCAGACAGATTAACATAAGAAATTGGATTACATACTTTAACTACATCAAAGAAGACCATTGATGGGGAAACTGGTGAGAGTAATACCATTAATAAACTCTACCTCACAAAACATTATATTGATCTTTCTGAAATAATACTTTCAAGGAAGAAAATACGACAAACCATGCCACAAATTACCACAGAAAATTGTGTAATTCTTAAAAATATTAAAATATATTGAGATAGGCTTTTGCAAAATGTATGGAGAGCTGCCAAGAACAGGTTTTGAAACATGATTAATGGGTTCATGTACTATGAGAAAAGTTATATAAAACCATAATCATTCATTATTAAATACATATAATGCCAGACATTGCCTCAGGTATCATGGGTATACTGACAAAACAGCCTCAGGTATCATGGGTATACTGACAAAACAGCCTCAGGTATCATGGGTATACTGACAAAACAGCCTCAGGTATCATGGGTATACTGACAAACAAAGATGTGCACTATCTTCATAGAGCCTGCATTCCAGTGGGAGAAAAAACAGTTACATACATAAGCAGACATAAACAAACACATACATATGGTTAGTATTTGTAATTGTTTTGAAGAAATTATTGTAAATCAAAAATCAAAACCTCATTTAAATACAAAGTAAAATCAAAGGATAAAGCTACCTGCTGTTATAGGAATATGAGCTTAGCATAAGCAATATGACACATAGTGCATATTTAAAACATTGAGTGAAAGACATCAAAGACATAGGAAAAATAGTTACACAAAAATATTTTTAAATAATATTAAAAGAAATATCAAAGAACAACACAATAACATTTATGAATCTGAGAATGATTATGAAATAGTTATATAACAAAGTAGTGATGATATACATAATATGCTCAAATAAAATGGTAAGATAAGGGTAATTTTTTAAATTGTAGGAGCAAAGAAGGAGCCATTTTAAAAAGCCCATGAACCCTCATAAAATGTTTTATAAGCAATTTAAAAATTTTATTATAGATTATAGATTCTCAAGATGTGTTACCAAGGTTTTATTTTTTAATTAAAATTTTAAATATTAAATACAACATAGTATTTTAGTAAAACTATCTGAAACAGTCAAAATATGGAAGTGTATTAGTAAGTATATATTTTATTACAACTGGAGAAGTAATTAAAAATATGGTAGGAAATCAAAAGAAAGGTTGAAAAAGATATTCTGAAAACTATGGTGATTATTTTGTCCACTAGGAAAGCCTCCAGGGGTGGCACCTGGCCCCGGCTCCGCGCAGGGATGTGGCAGGAGGGCGACCTGGGGTCGGCGGCCCGGCTTGGGCCGGGGGCGGGGGTCCTCCCAGACCCGCTTGGGGCGGAGGAGATGGGGGCGGCGCCCCAGCCACCTCCCGAATCCGCCTCTCCTTCCCTTGCCCCGCAAGTAGCCTCTGCCGCCACTTCCTGCCTTTAGGGCCTCCAGCCGAGGAGGGTCCAATTCCTCAGGCCCTTAGTCGCCGCTGTGGTCAGGGTGAGGCTGTGAATGTTGCACAAACTTCTTAGCGCCTCAGGAGCTTGGCCGTGGACGCCCGGGGGGCCGCGCTTCGGAAGTTGCGCGGTCTGCTGCGTGTTGCGTTTGCTGCCGTCCTGGTGCAGAGCGCAAAGTTGCCCCCCACCCCCAACCCCGCCCAGCTCCCTTAAGCGAGGGGCTGGCGCTGGGGCGGCTTCTCCCGGGGCGTGCCCGGACCTGCCCGTGCGCCGCGTCTCGTCCCCGTAGGTCTAGGAGGTCGTGCCCGTGGTGGGTTCAGACGCTGGTTTCGAGACAGCTGCGCCCAGGCTGCTCGTGGGAGCAGCGTCCGTCCTATGCTCGTTTTCGGGTGAATTCTGGAAACGTTGGAACTTTGATGTTGCTTTCAGCTCTTCGTCTGGGTCCTCTGGCCGCGTTTCGCAGAAACCCAGCAGGATGGCCGCAAACAAGAGCGAGAGCCAGAGCTCCCTGGCCCTTCACAAGGTGATCATGGTTGGCAGCGGAGGGGTGGGCAAGTCGGCCCTGACCTTGCAGTTCATGTATGTTGAGGCTCTGCCCCGTCCAGCTTCCTGCCACACAGGCTGTGCTGCAGTGACCGCGACATTTTGGGATGTGGCCAAGGGAAGCGGCTTGACCTAAGGATGCAGTTAGCAGAGGCCCTGGCCTTGTGATGGGGGCGCGGGGAGGGCTGTGTCCAAGGCGCCCGGCACGGCAAGTGAGTGGGCGAAGGCTCCAAACGCGGTGTCATAGGCCGGTCTGGAAGGTTTTTGCAGGCCTTACGGCTCCTTACAGGGAAGAGGGATGCACGGCCTAAATTTGCCAGTAGTTACCAAACCGCCCTTACTAGGAACGTCACCTAGTCGTGAAGCCGAAGAAACCTTGCCAAACCGTCATGAAAGAGAAACTCGGACCAGCTGTGCTAGAGGAAGGGCTGAATTCTTTTTCAATTCTCTAGAAGCAACGTTGGCTTGGCCAAAAAGTGCGTTCTGGTTTTTCCAGACCATCTTTCAGTGGCCCGGAACGAACTTTTTGGCCAACCCAGTGCTTCAGGATCCCTGGCATCTGACAAGATAGTTCAAACGCATACAGCCAACAGAGTAGGACGGTATTGCAGAGGTGTGTCAGCAGTTAATGAGCAAGACTGTTATTCTGCTGGATTTGGGGTGCGAGTGGTATTTGTAGTATTGCCGTGGAACAAATCCCCACACGGACATCCGTCACCTCCAGTTTCCAGGGTCTGGCCCGGCTGAGCGTGGTGCTGCCCAGGCTCTCAGGCTGTGGGGAGGGTGCCCGGCCTCCTGCGAGCCTGCGGGCTGCTGGCGGGTGCAGGACGGGGCCCCGGCTGCTGGAGGTCGCCCCCAGTTCTCCGCCGCATGGCCATTTCTGTAGACAGCTCTTCCCATGGCCGCTTGCTTCTCCCCGGCCAGCAGGGAAGTGTCTGGTAGCTAAGACGGATCCTTCCACACAAAAACGTGGTCACGGGGTCGTGTCATCATGCTGCCCGTACGCTGTTGGTTGCAAGCCAGCCTCAGGGCCTTGTGCACTCAAGCAGAGAATGCCGTACAAGGGCGTGACCCATCGAGGGTCCCCGGAGGGTTGGGTTCACTAGAGTATTTGTGTATTTTAAAAACTGTGTAATGAATTATAATTTCTTTTCTCCTTCTATAATCATTTTTGTATTTAGAAAAAAAAAAAGAAAGAAAGCCTCCAGGTAAAATGTGTATGAATTTACTTTTAAAGGTTATAGCAGTTGGGAATAGATTTCAGGGGATGAGTGGAAGCTTAATTGGAGCTTCTTAATATTTTGTTGTATTAAAGTGAAGAATATAAATTTAATCATATATTTAGTTTTCTCTACTAATAAAGATTACATTTAACAATATATATGTCAATTAAATTGTGAATAAATACTGTTATGTAGGAGAGAAATTTGAAATAGTATATTAATTCTATTATTTAAAAGTTCTATTTAAGTTTGTGTGGATGATTAAGAATATATGTTGCATATACGTGAACTTAGTCACACAAATGTTTATTTAATCTTGATTTAAATTATTATTTTCTTAATAAGTTATTTTATAATGAATATTCCCTCTAGCTAGTGGGAAGCAGCAGCATAACACAGGGAGATCAGCTCGGTGCTTTGTGACCACCTAGAGGGGTGGGATAGGGAGGGTGGGAGGGAGACACAAGAGGGAGGGGATATGGTGATATATGTATAGCTGATTCACCTTGTTATACAGCAGAAACTAACACATCATTGTAAAGCAATTATACTCCAATGAAGGTGTTAAAAAATAATAATAAAATAAAATCCAGGCATGTGTTATACATGGATTTTTTTAAAGTCCAAAATGAAAATTCTCTGTCTTTTAAATGGAATGCTCTGTTAATTTGTCTGTCATAATTATTGGTATATGTGCTTTTTAACCACCTTTTGACTTGTTTTCTATTTATAATTAGGTTCTTTTTTGTTTTTTTTCTTTACTTACCTATGTTATTGCTGCAAATTTGATTTTAATTTGTTTTCTCTCTGCCTTTGCTATACTAGTTTGAGAGCTATATTTAATCTTATTTTAGTGGACATACTTCACCTTCTAATATTAATAACTAATTTAATAAGCATAAAGTTATTATATTAACTGTAGTCTCACCAAAATATTTTTTAAAAACCTTAATCATTTACCACAAAATTACTACTGTTGGGCTTCCCTGGTGGCGCAGTGGTTGAGAGTCCGCCTGCCGATGCAGGGGACACGGGGTTCGTGCCCCAGTCCGGGAAGATCCCACGTGACGCGGAGCGGCTGGGCCTGTGAGCCATGGCCGCTGAGCCTGCGCGTCTGGAGCCTGTGCTCCGCAACGGGAGAGGCCACGACAGTGAGAGGCCCGCGTACCACACACACACACACACAAAATTACTACTGTTGTCTATTATTTTACTTTTGCCTATTTTTAATCTTCCCAACTAACATCCTCATCATAAATAAACACTAACATCAACATTTCACACAAAATGTTTAGATATTTTTCTAAATATCTTGTTTCAAAAACTATCTTCAGGGTTCTTTACATCAAATTGTTTTTCTCATTGGATTAAACGTTTTTCTTCCTGAATTAATTATTTGTTGAATGCATGTTGGTGGTGGTATTTTTAAAAATTTTTTTATTTGTTGCTTATATGAAAATGTTTTTAACTTGTCCCTTCTCCTGAAAGTTAATAGGCAGAATAATGCCCTTTCCCTGAAACATCTGAGTATCTTAGATTACATGACAAAGAGGAGTTAAGTTTGCCGGTGAAATGAATCTTTTTAAACACCTGACCTTAATGTAGGGAGAGTAGCCTGCATTTTCCAGGTGGGCCCAATGTAGTCGCAAGAATCTTTATAAGAGAAAGAGGGAGGCAGAAGAGAAGAATCAGGGAATTATTAAGATGGAAGCCGAGTTGGAGAGGTACCATGTTGCTGGCTTTGAAGGTGAAGGAAAGAGGCGGTGAGCTAAGGAACACAAGTGGCATCTAGTAGAAGTTGGAAAAGACAGATTCTCTCCTAGAGTCTACAGAAAGAGGTGCACCCCTGTTGAAACCTGAATTTTAGCTCAGTGAAAACCCATGTTGCACTTGTGAACAGCAGAACTGTAGGATAATTAATTTGTATCGTTTAAGCCACTGAGTTTGTGGTAACTTGTCACAGCAACAGTAGAAAACCAGTACAGATATTTTGGCTTTGTACAAAACTTTAACTTGATAGTTTCTCTCTGTTCTCTGAATATAATTTTCTCTTCTTTGAATTTTCTTCTCTTTGATGATAAGTATTCTACTGTCTGTTCATATCAAAAGTGTTTTTGCTCTAGCTTATTTTAAGATTTTCATTTTGTCTTTCTACTATTCTGCATGTTTTGCTACAATTTTCACATTTTTCAGCTGTGCTCTTCTAAAATCTCTCTTTGGTTCATTTGTTTCATTCATTCTAAAGAAAATGTTTAACCACTAACTCTCAAATAGTTCCTCTAACTCTATTTTCTATATATGTTTTTCTAGGACCCCATTTAGACATTTGTTAGACCTTTGAATCCTGTCCTCCCCTTCACTTTTCCCTATTTTCATAATTTAAAAAAATTTTTCTGTAGTACATTCTGCTTTATTTCTTCAGGTCCAATGAAAATTCATTAATTCTCTTGAAAGCTTCTATTTCATAGACTATAATTTGTAGAAAACTTGTGGTGGAGTATTTTGATACATCTTTAATTTAGAGAAGTATTTGTCTCTGGTATCTCACAGGAGCCTAGGAGTGATGGCAACCTGATAGGCCTCCAGGTGCTTTTAATTTTCCCTAGCTTAATTGGGACAAATGCAGTGCAGCTTCCCAACCCAGCCTGGCGGTGTACACTTTGTTGTCTCAGAAAACTTCCATTCTTACTGAGTTTTGTAGATCTCAGATTTCCTTTCCATTTTTATTTTAGGGTCTATGGGTGATTGAAACAGACATAGAACCAAATCCAGCCCTCAAGAATCTTCTAAGGTCTGTAAGTGAAATTTATATTATAAGCTTTATGTGAGCGTGTTTTAAGCAAATGTGGTAAGCAAATGTGGTGTTACGTGAGAGGCAATAAAGCGTTGTGAACATTGTGGAAGAACATCCTTGAGATTTAAAAAATTCTAAATGTCCAGTTTAGTCAACATTTTCTAATTTAACTTCATGAGTATTTAGGAGTGATGTACATAACAAGGTCTGTAAGTGAAATTTATATTATAAGCTTTATGTGAGTGTGTTTTAAGCAAATGTGGTGTTATGTGAGAGGCAATAAAGTGTTGTGAACATTGTGGAAGAACATCCTTGAGATTGAAAAAATTCTAAATGTCCAGTTTAGTCAACATTTTCTAATTTAACTTCATGAGTATTTAGGAGTGATGTACATATCAATCTTACTTAAAAGAGGAAAGTAAAATGAGAAAATATATAATACCAAAGGGACTTAATCATTGTAAAATATTGCATCTTCTGTTCAAAATAAAATTGCCACTACATAATACATGTGTGGCAGAACATGAATACTTCCATCATTTTAAATATGGTTAATGTGGAAACCTTAACTTTGTGTTTGCTTACTTTTTGTTGATTCCTTGGATGGGAGAAAAATAAACATTGGTCTTTCATCTTGCCTGTTGGCATATTGGAACTTGTGAGCCTTTTCTGTCTTTAAGAAAAGGGGACATCTTAAATTATCTTGACTCAAGGTATGGTGTGAAATAAACGCAGGATTTCATTCTCCATGGTGAGAAGATAAAGAGGGTGTTGGAAGAAAAATATGGGAGCTAACTAGGGCCCAAGCCTGGCAGCTGATTCAGGAGAAGTGAGTCAATAAAAGAGTGAGTAAACCAGGAAAATGATCGGAGAGCATGAGGAGTTGAATCCTCTTCCAAAGACCAATAAGACTGCACTTAAATGAGAGAACCCCATTTCCTCCAACTGGCATAAAAAAGGCCTTGTGACTCTCTGCATCAGTGTGCTACTCATTAGTCACCCACCATGTCACATCATTTACTGTGAACTCCATTTTATTATCTCATTTGAAGAGTTAGAACCCTGGTTAGGTATGGGGGCATTTATGAGAAAATAAGTATTTTTAAAGTATTACTTGTTTTATGCTAATTAAGGGGAAAATTCAATAATGGAATTAGACAAGAATCGAGTATTTGTAAGAGCATTTTTTTTTTTTTGCTATCAGTACCTGTTCTATATTGGCAAGAACTGCATTTGTTCTGCCAATGAAAAAACTAATCAGTCAATTTAAGAAAGAAACAGAAAACTTGGTTAGTGTAAAATTGAGGATTATAACCCAGGAACAGCCTCTTAGAAAGCTCTGAGAACTGTTTTTCTCATTAGAGATCAAAACACAGTTGCACAGGTTTTTGAGACAGAGGGCTGTACATTACATGATGAAGATAGTCTGCACAGTCCAGATCTGCAAGTACAAAGTGGTGGGTCATTGTGACCCCTTATGAGATCAAGAAGGAGTATTATCTTTTAAAAAGTTATCTTGTTGTTGCTAGGAGAATGTTGCTTTTTATGGTTGAGTAGGTATTTCTGCTGATAGGGAGGTTTGGCTGATGTATAATGTAGATATACAATGTACAGTCTGTGGGGGAAGGGAGGCTAAAGGGCAGAGAAAATTTGAAAATCCTTTTATGTTTAAATTTTTCATGTCTTGCTATAGAATGTGAATTTTTATTTCACAGTTCCATATGGTAATTATGGGAGACATTTGCATGTGTTTCTTTTGACTCAGTAAGTTGATTCATATAAATAATATCTTGCATATAGTAAACACTCAATAAATTTTAGTGTTGTATTATTAGAGTCACATATCAAGTGGTCTCAAATTTTGGCTTGTATACTTATTTTTTCAGGAATAAATATAAATCTTTTATAGACCTATCAAAGAAATATTGTACTGGACAGAGTTAAGCAGGCAAGGAAAGCTTTATTCAAGACTATTACAGTAGGGAAGAGAGAGTGGACTCAGCTCTGCTGAAACAAAAGCTGGGTTTTTTTTTTTTTTTTTTTTAAATTTTTTTTTTTTTTTTTTTTGGCTGATCAGCCACTGCGCCATCAGGGAAGCCCAAAAAGCTGGGGTTTTTAAGAGCTGTGGTGAGCTAGTGAAAAAACACTGGGAGGTGTTAGGAGAGAGGTTGGTCAATATGATTAGGCCATTTGTGTTTGCTAATTGTCACTTTTTGAAGTCAGTGCCCTTATTGCCCAGTCTCTGTGGGATTACATTTCAAGGGGATGGTCCCCAGGTCCATGAGAAAGATATTCCCTGAATTGCAAAAACTGGCAAAGGCTGGGAGAAGATTTACACCTCAAAGGAACAGAAGAAATAATTTAAAAGTTTTCTAAAGCAAATGCTTTGAGAAAAGAGAGGTGAGGAAGCTACAGTTGGGAAGAAGATAGTCCAAAATTTACTGAAACTGAAACAGTAAGGCCGTCTGTCTGGGCAGCCCATATGTACGAAATGGCAGGGGACAAAAGCAGTTTCTTCTGAATTATCTTGAAAATAACGACTTGTCCTTATACTAACTGGGATTGAAATATAGAATACCTTTGTGAACATAACTGAATAATTTTAAAAGTTGAAAAATATCATTTACTCTAGATAAAAACAAAGTAATACTAAAAAAAAGTTTGCCAAGTGAAAAGGTCTTTTGGAAATGTAAACATATTGTTTATCTGGGCTTATTTTAAAACTACTCAAAAAGTAAAAAGCATAATTCTTTTATATCCCATTATTCTTATTATTGAGTAAGAAATGTTACTGATAAGAGAGATATGGTTCAGAAGCAGGGCAAAGTAAATAGAGGAAATATCAAAGTTAACGCAAGGATTTCTGTGAACCCTGGTGAGCAGATAAATTATGCCTTTGTAGCATATTCTATATTCATCTAATGGGCAAAGCTTAATGTAATGGTTGCTTAATGTTTATCTAGATATAATGTTTATCTAGATAGAGCAATGTGAAGATACTGCAGTAATGAGCTATTTTAAAGATTTTTAGTGATAATCTAAGGAACTATGCTGATATCTTTTAATAGATTTAAAATGATTAAATGGAAAGTAACACCACATTAAAAGTGAGCTGGAAATCCATGAGGCATATCCTCAGAACAATCATCAAGCAAGGTTTTTTCAATAGCAGATGACTGAATGTCAAAGTAAAAGGCCAAACTATGCTAGAATTTAAAATTAAATTTACAGCTTTCACTGGAAAACATATATATTAAAGTCAGGAACTTAAAAACAATTCCAAGTGTAATCAGAAAAGTCTGCAAATGCATCATTTAGTAGAGGGATCATTGTCTAAATAATAATGGCTTAACATATGATAAATGTTATGTACTTGTGCTTTTTCTTAGGTGAAAGAGATCGAAAAATAATTTTAAATATAGAAAAATAATATAGTAACATCAAATATTTTCAATTTTAATCTTTTATATTTGTTACTATATTTAATGCACATTTGAGTGAAATTAGATTTTTCACTTTGTAATATTACACCTAAAACTGGAATAAATCTATTGTCTATAATAAATCAGTAACAAATATCAAATAATAATAAATCAAAATGTATCTCATGCCTGGGTTGGAATAGAGAGTCTGTTTAGTATTCCTCATGAAATCATTTTGCATGCCAATAAAGCACTTGATATCGCCCCCTGAAATATTCCCCAAATCCCATTTTGTAAGCAGTATTATTAAAGATGGTAGTATATATAAACCCACCAGCTGGAATAAGACTGTGTCACAGATATTTTCTGAGCAATTGATTACAGCCGTGTTTGTTTTAAGACAATTTTATTTTTCTAAAATAACTTTTAAGTAAGTAGAAATAATTGGAAATAAAATTAATATTTCCACTAATGGATTCTTATGTGGAAAATTCTTCATATGGAATATGAGAACATTCAGCAGAGATTACATGATAGGTAAGTTAAAGCTGGTCTCCCTCTGGTACAAAAAGAATATATTTTTTAAAAGGAAGACTCAAACACCCTATCATTATGATAAATATAGTCTTGACTATCACTGTGCAAATGATATGTTTAAAAAGGACAATTACTCTTTTCTGGTCTATTTCAAAACTACCACTTTGAGGGCTAAAAGGATTACATTTGAGCACTATTCTTTATCCTTCTCGTATTCTTCGTCCATGAGCACGCATAATAACTATACTTCTTCAATCTTTTGAAAATATTCATTGCCATGCATGTATTTCATATGCAGAACAATATAACCTCAATTGATCAGTTATTTTTGACATAGATATTACACTCTACGCTTGAAGAAAAGAAATAGAGTTGAAAATTTTATCCAGTTAACATTATTTCTGAAAGTAACTATTCCTGAGTGATTATGACTCTTCAAAGGTGTTAAAGAACAGTAAAATGAATGATTTTAAGCAAAAACAGTTCGTACACTGGGAATAATAATCCTCACTGCAAAGAAGGAAGGAAATTTTCATAGTGAGTTATCTGACAAATCAAAACACTATTCTTAGTATTTAATAGGTTTCTTTCACAAAATATTTTTCATTATAGAACATATTTTACATTAGACTGTGTATATTCCAATAGAATACTCAGTCTGTCTTATGGATAATATAGTTATTAAAATATTGAGGTAAAATATTGTTATGAAAATTAATCATCATCATAGTAATGTCAACTACTTGCACAGTGCTTTAATTATTTTAAAGTAATACATATATATGTTATTTAAATTTAATTTCAAAATAACCACTGGAAAATTACATATACAAATATACACAGGAATAAAATTTTACATACATGTATAATTACTTTCACGTCATAGATATTGTTTGGTTTTGGCAAGTGTAGTGTCTTTCTCTTATTCTTTGGTTCAGCTGACTAAATTCCCTTTTCTCTCCTCCCTAGTAATTTTTTTAATTAAGCAATTTTTTTTTTTTTTTTTTTTTGCGGTACGCGGGCCTCTCACCGTCGTGGCCTCTCCCATTGCGGAGCACAGGCTCCGGACACGCAGGCGTAGCGGCCGTGGCTCACGGGCCCAGCCGCTCCGCGGCATGTGGGATCTTCCCGGACCGGGGCACGAACCCGTGTCCCCTGCATCGGCAGGCGGACTCTCAACCACTGCGCCACCAGGGAAGCCCTAATTAAACAATTTATTTTTAAGATATGATTGACATGTAACATTGCATAAGTTTAAGGTATACAACACAATAATTTGGTACATTTGTGTTGCAATATAACTGCCACTGTAGCATTAGCTAACACTTCTATCATATAACATAATTATCATCTCTTCTAGTGATGGGACCATTTGAGATCTAGTCTCCTAGCAAGTTTAATGTTTATAATAGAGTTTTGTTGTCTGTAGTAACTGTATTGTGTGTTAGATATCTAGGACTGATTTACCTGGTAGTTGCTACTATGTACCCTTAAACATCTCTTCCATTCCCCCACTTACCCAGGCCCTGATAATCACCATTTCACTCAATGTTTTTCAAGTTCATCTCTTAAAATATTCCATATATAAGAGACCATACAGTATTTGTCTTTCTCTGACTTAACTCACTTAGGCCAATGTCATCAATGTCCATTTGTTGTCACAAATAGCAGACTCTCCATTTTTCTCATGGCTGAATAGTATTTCATTATATAAAATCACATCATCGTTATCCATTCATCCATTGATGAACACAGGTTGTTTACTTATCTTGGCTACTGTGAATAATACTACAATAGACATGAGATTTATATATCTTCTCAATAACCTGTGTTTATTTCCTTTAGATATATTATACCCAGAAGGGGAGGTTGTTGAATCATATAGTAGTTCTATTTTAAATTTTTTTGAGGAACTTCACTTCTCCATAGTGGCTGAACCAGTTTACAATCTTAAGAACAGTGCAGAAGGGTACCCTTTTCTTCACTACCTTGCCAACACTTGCTATCTCTTGTCTTCTTGATGATAACCACTCTTACAGGTATAAAGTGATATCTCATTGTGGTTTTAATTTTTACTTCCCTGATGATTAGTGATGTTGAGTATCTTCTTATGTACCCACTGGCCATCTGTATATCTTCCTTAGAAAAATGTCTATTTAGTTCCTCTGCCAATTTTTTAATGGGGTTGTTTGTTTTTTGTTGTTGTTACTGAGTTGCATTTTTTTTTGTAAAGCTAAGTTTATCTAATTTTAAGAATATTTATTTATTTTGAACGTATGTCCTTCCTACTTTTTTTTGGTTCTGAAAAGTCTTATTTAAAGAAGAGTGATAGTAGTTGTTGCTTATTTTTTAATGTCTTTATTTGGAAAAATAAAACATTGTTATTCCCTGATCATACCCTCCATTTCCTCCCACATTTACTTAAAATTTTTACTTGTGAAATCTGAAAATCTGAGAACCAACACACCATACCATAGATAAGCATAAAGCAAAAATATCAAAAACCTGGCACAGTTATGATAGGTATTAATTTTGATTTTAAAACTATTTTAACATCTGAAAATGGGTTTATTACCATTTATTACCATGTAGTTACTCTGAAACTAAGCAGTAATTGGTGAGATACTTTGTATAATATAATCTGTAGAAAGTAAGAACACTTAACTAAAGATATTCTGAAAATAGTTTATTGCATTAGGAAGTATTTGTGAATTTGTACAAATAGAAGATGTTTATAGAGTCAGTTCTTTCTAAGTCATCCTGAGTGTCTGTTCATTAGAGTTTTCCTGTAAACCTTTATCCTACAAATGTCTTTGTGACTGGTGGTCTATTTGACGTTACCTTTTGGGAGACATTGTTTTTGTAAAATTTTAATTATTCTGTATATATGTGTAGCCTGCTTTGTTCATTTAGCATTATAAACATTTTTCTTTGCTATAAAGTGACCTTTGTAGCCTTTATTTTATTAGAGTATACTTGATTTAAATGTTGTTAGTTTCAGGTGTACAGCAAAGTGATTCAGTTATACATATACACATATTCATTCTTTTTTAGAGAACTCTTATCTGAAGCCTGGGGAAAAACAAAATGGGCTATTTCATGTCACATAGGATAGGAACAGACTTTGTTGAAAGGCCCTTGTGACTAATATCTGCCTTTTGCTTATTTACACTTTCAACTTTTAAGCTTTCAAAAAGATCACATTAATTCAGTTGCGTTCTGGAAAGTATATAGTAGTTAGCCTCCTGGTCTTTGTGTTCTTTGGGTGTTGTTGGTGATTTTTTAAAAAATTATTTTTATTTACTAGATAAGAGGAAGAATCCATGACATGCCCATCTTTATAGGAAATCCTACTTTCCCTTTCCTATTATACTCCCTGCCAGATCTATTGACCTAAAAATTAATAGAAATTGTCCATGGCTCCAATTCCAGAGCTGAGGAAAAGAAAAAAAAAATCATTTGACCATTCAATTCCAGAGTCATTGTACTCTGTGGCTTCATGGATAATTTAATGGAAAATTGAGAGAAGTTCCATTTGGTACAGTCATACAGTTACCATTTTAAACCTGACGATAGTAATTTTGAGTATTATTGCATAGGGCAGGATAAAAGTAGGAACTAACCATTGAAATGGTATTGAGTACTATGTAGTTCTTAAAAGCTAAGCCATGTGTTTTGGACCTTGAAATACTAAAGTCATAAAGGCACAAATATCTTATTAGATAACCAAAGGCAAATCCATTTAAAGTGCAAAGCTTGCATTTTATCCAGGCACTTTCTTAAATAATTGAGGTGAAACATCAAAATAACTTTGAAGTAAGATTCAATGCCTATATAAAAGTAACTGAATCTGAAAGTTAAAAAGTTAAGAATACATCTAGCAAATTTTAAAGATTAAATATTACAGGCTAAAGATTTTTTAAAGATAAAGATGAAAAATATATGTATATTTTAAAAGTAATGTAAGCATATACATCATTTCACTGACAACTAGTGTTGTCAATTTACCAAGTATTTGAATATTTAAAATTATATAAAACCAGTTAAAATGTATATGATAGAATAATATAGGACTGTTTCAGACAATGTATATAAGATTATACTTAAAGCTTTAAAGAAATAATTTTTTAAAACTCTACAGCATTACCATGTTCAACAACTCTGATTCTTCATGTGGTTAAAAAAAAATTGACAAGCCATTAAAATAAAACAAAATCTCAATCAATTGAAAATATGACCTCATATCATATACTAGAATAATGCATGGAATATTGTAAAGAGTCATACTTTCAAGCCAATTTGGGGGGAAATATTTGGCAAACACCTATTTGTATCATAAATTTACTAACCAAAACTTAATTGAAATAAAATGCACAAAATACGAAATTCACCAGTTTAAAGTGTGTACTTAGTGACCTAGTATATTCAAGATGTTGTGTAATCATTGTCACCTCTGTTTAGTTTTAAAACATTTTCATCAGCTCCAAAGATATTAAAACAATCAGTCCCCATTCTCCCCTCCACACAATCCCTAGCAACCACTTGTTTGATGTCTGACTCTATGAATTTACCTATCATGGATATTTTATATAAATGGAATCATAAATATGTGGCCTTCGGTGTCTGGATGTTCTCACTTAGCATGTTTTCAAGATTTGTCTTCTTTGTAGTATGTATCACTACTTCACTTTTTTTGGCTGAATAATATTTTATTGTATGTATGTACCACATTTTGTTTATCCATCAGTTTGTTGATGGACCTATGGATTGTTTCTACTTTTTGGATATTGGGAATAGTGCTATTATGGACATACATATACAAGTAAATATTTGAGAACCTGTTTTCAATTCTTTGGGGCATGTACATGAAGTGGAATTGCTGAGTCGTATGGTAGGTTGTGTTTAACTTTTTGAGGAACTACTAAAATTTCCACAACAGCTCTTCACCATTTCACATTCCAATCGGTGATATTACAAAAGGTTCCAATTTATCTACATCTTCCCCAATTCTTCTAATTTATTTATTTTAAAATTATAGCCATACTGGGAGGTGTGAACTAATATCTCATTGTGGTTTTGATTTATAGTTTCCTAATGATTAATGATTTTAAACATCCTTTCATGAGCTTTAACTAAGAATTTTTAGGATCACCTTTTTCACTGTGACACTCTAGTTTTTTTCATGGTGATGGAACATTATGTCTTTTCAAGAAATTTCCAGAATATTCACGAAAACTTATTTTAGAAATATATAATTTAAATGCCTATTAAAATCACCTTAGGTAAAGTTAATCTTTAACTCCAGGGTTGGTTTGTTCCCATTTCCTTGAGGCCAGTTCTTAGAGTTGTGCAAGATGTACCAGCTTATGTCATGGCTATAGTCTGGTCATCATGTAGTTAACTTCATCTACCTAGTGGGGATTTCAGTATCTGTAAAACATCTCAAAGGATATGTATGGCTCAGAAAATTATCCATAGCCCATGAGGAGGAACTAAAGATCCATGACTTTGTTTACTGGCTAAACTATTATTATTTTGTCTTGTTTGACTATTTTCCTTTGTTTCTGCATTTTCTTGTTTCTCTGATTAAATTTATTCTTTGAAAGTTTTTCTACAGACAAGAGGCAGGCGAAGGACATGGGTGGGGGGTGGGGCATCTGTCCTAGGAAGGCCCCATAGGGTCCTGCTCTGTTACAGTGTCATCTTCCAGACTTCACAAGTTCACTCTGGTAGGGAAAGACTCACCAGTCAGCTCACCTTAAGGTACTTCACAGGTTAGCTGGTAGTATCCATGAGCAGGCACTGCTTTGCTCGCTGACCAGATGGTGCCACTGGCTGAACTTCATGTTCAGGGAGGGCCACAGGCAGGGCTTTGCCAATGTGCTGGGCCTCAGGCCTTGCTCTGCAGTCAGGTTGGGCCACAGGCTATACCTGAAGTTGGGCAAGACTCTAGGTTAGGCTTCATAATCAGTTAGGCAGTTGGCTATGCTCCGCTATTCAGCAAGGTTACTTGCTGGGATCTCTGGAAGGGGCCTGCAGCTGTATACCATCGTTGGGTGGGGCTAGATACTATACTCCATGGTCAGGTGGGATTGCTATCTGGGCTTTCTGCCTGGGCAGGCCACAGGCTGTGTTCAGCAATTGCGCAGGGCTGTAGGCTAAGCTCCACTGGGTGTTATTTTTGGACTGGGCCAGGTTGGCTGATCTCTGTGATGAGGCAATAGCTCAGCAGTGTCTGGATGGTCTAAAATAGCCTCACCTTTATACCTGGGGTCACATCTTTGACAGTTGGGATTGCTGAGACCTATCTATACAGAAGTTATCATCCTCAAACAAGACATCCCTGGCTTATTCCCATGGTGGTGGAAGGGTGTAGAGTAGAAAAAAAAGAGGAAGCCCCTAAGCGTAAGCAGCTGTCATATCTCTGCTAGCATCATAATTGCTAATGATCATGAGACAAAACAAGACACAAGACCAAGACCAAAGTCAAGAGGTGAAAAATGGATTTTGTCTCTTCATGGGATAAATTGCAAAATATTGTATATATCTTTTCAATCTGCCGCAAGGAATTTCAAAAATTTACTCACAAAGAATAAATCTAAGTAGGTTATAAATGCAATTATATTTTTGTATGCATTTGAATGTATTTGGACAAATAGTAGAAGAATAGATATGGCATATTCTGTGACTTTAATCACTTTATTTGTATATTTTCATTTACAGTAACTCAGTGTGATGCTTTTATTAGGGGAATTGTTGGCTGTATGTAAAGAACATTCAAATTTCTGTTAAATAATAATTACTGTGTCTAATAATACAGAGTCCTTAAATTCCCAGAAGAAAAAAAATGTTTATTTTTAAATGATATTTATAAGAAGTCTGCCTTTCCTCTTTTGGTAAATTTCCAAATCAACCAAATAATACAGAGGTAAATGTAATGACAATTTCAGTCTTATATCACATTTTTAACTAAGGGTTGTACCTGAACTTCTGTTGCATTGAACACTGCCTCAATGTTTTGAAATTCAAAGTGGCAGTCATAAAGAGTAGACAGTGTGTTGTAGACTACTTTGACAAAGTGTAAATAGGATATCCACACCATGACTTACATTCTGGATGTCACATATGTCATTGCATTTAGAGCATTAATAAAGGTTGTATTCAAAAACATTGGGGCAGGTTGGATAATAAACAAATGTATTTGAACAGCTAATATGAATCATCTAAACTGTGGATACAAACAGAAAGTATCAAACAGTAAGTGTAGATGAATCAAGCAGTAGGTAGTAGAAATCTTTTAACAGAGATTAGTAAAATCAAAGACATTACCTAAAGTAGGATTCTTTTTTTTAAAATTTATTTATTTTAAATAAATGAATTTAATTAATTTATTTATTTGTTGTGGTGCACAGGCTTCTCATTGTGGTGGCTCCTCTTGTTGCGGAGCACTTGCTCTAGAGCGCAGGCTCAGTAGTTGTGGCGCATGGGCTTAGTTGCTCCATGGCATGTGGGAATCTTCCCGGACCAGGGCTCGAACACGTGTCCCCTGCATTGGCAGGTGGATTCTTAACCACTGCACCACCAGGGAAAACCTAAAGTAGGATTCTGAAATTGAATATTTGAGATTATTTGTGGCACCTGAAAATTTGTAATAATGTATTTATGGGATTTTTCTGAATATATATTTGATAACATACCAAAATATATATTACATTGTCTGAATCATAATATGTTATAAATGGTGCTGTATATTCTGTTATGGAGAACAGAAACACAATTTCTTAGGGCAACTTAGAAAAATCACTAAGATCAAAGAGTCTTAGGTGGAAAAAGAGATGGGGCTAAAATCCAAAAACATAAAATAGAAGAGTAATGGCATCAAGATGAGATAAATTACACTATTCAATGCAGGGATCTAATAAATACTGTATTTGTCACCTTTTTGTGGGGAGCAAATTCAAGCATCAAATGTAGACTTTTTATGTGATGAAGTATATTCACTTTTATGAACATGGACTTTGGGTTCTAAGAGATTTTCTAGTCTAGTTATCAAAGTAACAGGAATCGATAGGAATGTTAAACTGACTTCCCAAAGTAATTTAGCTATTTAGAAGCAGAGCTGAAATCATAATTCACATCTTGTTCTTACTTAGTGATATTTTCATTTAATTATGCTTATTTAAAAATTCCAGATTGAATTTTCACAGTCCAACCAGAATATATATTGAATTATTATGGAAAGTCAATTATATGTTAATACAAATCCCCAAGTGAAAATATTCAATTTAGATGACATTTTTCCTACTGGATCACATCCAGTCCCATTTCTAGCTAAATTATAATGATAGAATTGGCAGTTAAGTATCAATTTCTATATCCCAAACAATTTTGTACTATCTTCTATATTTTCAAATGAAATTGATAACAAAAAAGATTGTTTAAAGTCAACAACAAATGACAGTTACATGTGGTTGACCAAATATAAGTACCATGGTTCTTTTCTTTAAAACTCCCTTGACCTTAAAGGTCATATGGCAATAAAACTTTACTAATTTTTCATAAAGACAATTATGAATGTGGTAAAATCAGTGTCTACTAGTAAACAATCGATTTATCATGTTTACTTTCTGACTCATAAATAACGTGAAGGTCTAAAATTTTTTTAAAAAAGTATGAGTAAGAATCTCTGACACACCTTTAAGTCAAAATGACCACAGGATAAAAGCTCTGTAGACCTGACAGACTGATGAAAGGATTCCTATTTTGGCACTATCTTTTAGAAAATATATAAATCAAGTGATTACAATAACTTTTTTTAAACTGACCTAAAAGTTACTGGCAGAAAAATCAATAAATTCCAAATGAAAAATAATAATGCAATAACCACACTCAGCTTCGACCTGAAAACATGTATAACAATCAATATAATAAAGACTCTGTAAACTTGATTTAAAAAAAAAGGCTAGTGCATTCACATAGAAAAGTCATTTTGCCAGCTAAACATTCTCTGCTAATGTTGAACATTTTCCTTAGTTTTTAACATATTCCTATGTCCTGAAAATGCAAACATTATATTCTCAGTGTTCAAAATAAGCTGCTGGGATGAAAACACCTCTCTGCAGTGATTATTATATATATTATCCATCCTGTGTGTTTGTAGGAGAAATATATATTTTTAGCATTAGATATTATAAAATAACACAAATTTAGTAGACTTTCTGGAAAACTGGGAAAAAATTAAATTTGCATTATTAAGTAGCACTTTTAATTAATATAGGCATACTGTAATCTGTGTGTTCAAAACTACGACTAGCAGAAGACCCACTTGTCTCTCAGTAAATAAGCATTGATAGTGATACTTCAGATAAAAATCAAAAGGCAGCCCACTATATTCGAAACAGAAATTTATACAAATTGTACAACAAAGTTACATAATTCATTATCTTTAAATTTTATATTAAAATGTCCTTTAAAAATCCTCATAGTCAGGATACCAAAGCTATACCTTCAAATTTAATTCTATCACATAACACATAGGTAGATCAGAAAATACAGAGTAATCTCAAAAATATAATTGAGATTCATGATAATATGTTGGTGTACACCATTTATGTTGAAGTTCTGTCTATAATGCATCCATTTGAATACTACCAATTATCAAAAATTTGATAGTTAACAAGATAACATCTTATCTGGAATATATCTAATAACTTTAGAGTATTTTTTCTTATACTATCGAGATATAGTATTACAGAATTAAATACACAAGTGATATTGTCAATCCAACTGCTTTGATTGGGTTCTGCTATTTCCTAGAGTGTAACCCTGGGGAATTTTATTAACCTCTTTAGTTTGTTTTGTTTGTATCACATCTAGGAAAGCTATTGACTCTTGGCTATGTCATGAGTATTCAGCATATTATAGATAATTTAGTTATAGTTTTATATGTTAATATGGAACCTATTATTATTGAAACTTCTATGTCTTGGTCTGAGTTCTTTTATTTATTGAATACCTAGAGCATGCCTGAAGTAGAAAAGGACTTACATGGATAAATTCATCCTGTTTTCATGAAACAGGTCTCCCAGCTCTATTTAATTGAGGTTTCTGCTTACTAATTTTTAATATTTCCCCTTTTGATCAAGATCTTTCTCTGAAAGCATTGCTGATCAAGTCAGATTTTTCAGTTTCAGCAGTTTTTCATCTCTCAATGACAGGAAGTACCTTTTTTTGGTGTAGTGTCTCATGTTGGAGGGAAAGTACACAGATTGGAAACTACTGAGGTCACATTCAAGTAACAGGAGGAGGGAGCACTCAGGTACTTTTTATCTAAAGTCCATATGTGATGAAGATCATAGACATTAGAGATCATATGAAGTGGTAAGTCATCATCACAGGTTTGGTGACAAAATTCCAATAGGCCTGGTCCAGATATCTTGGGAAAAGCTGTCTCATCAGATGTTGTTGCATCAGTCAAGGTTACTAGATGATGTTCAGGTCTAGTCAGGGTTCAGTGCTTTCTATAGGTGGGTCAATTTAAAATGTCCTAGAGCAGTATGAACAGGATTCCCTGAGTTGTTATTTGGTTCAAACCAGAGCTTTCTCTTTATCAAACCGACAGTTTTAAAATTTCCAATCTTATCTTTCTTTCTCTGGGGCCAATTTTGGGGATTCTCTAACCAGTTTTTCCAAATTATCATTTGGAAAAATATTCCTTTGGATCATGACAAAGGTTTCGCTATTGTTGGTCCCGTTAAGAGCAGCATTCCGTGCAGAAATATCAGCAGGGTGATTTGCTTTGGCTTCCAGAGAGTCAAGTTTAGAATGCCCTGGAGGGGAATTCCCTGGCGGCCTAGTGGTTAAGGATTCCAGGCTTTTGCTGCTGTGGCCTGGGCCTGGGAACTGAGATCCCACAGCCACATAGCATGGGAAACAAACAAAAAAAAGAATGCCCTGGAATCTTAATAATAGCTAAAATGGCTGGTAAAAGTATTGCATTCAGTAATTTCTGAATATAGGGGCTGTTTTTAATTTTATTTACCCTGGAATTAAGGAAGCCATGTTTCTTCTACAACATTCCAAAATCATGTACTACTTCAAATGCATATCTACAGTCAGTATAAATATTGGCAGTTTTGTTCTTGGCTGAAGTACAAGCTCATGTAACAGTGTATAATTCAGCCTGTTGAGCCAAAATAGCCATAGGTAAAGATGCTGCCTCAATAACATAAAAAGGAGTTTTAATAGCATACCCAGCACAATGTTTGCCACTGTCACCTTTTAAATAACAGCCACCAATGAACCATGAGAAGTCAACGTTACTCAGTGGACTTTCCGGTAGATTATTAGGAGGAGTCCAGAGGTGGTTTGTTAGCACTAAGCAGTTGTGAGGGACTTCATGCATGACAGAAGGGAAAAGAGTAGCCCGGCTATGGTTATAATAAGAGTTATGGGAGAGAGGGACAGTTAACAAAGCCCTCATAGAAGGTGAGGTGACTGGCTGAGTGTGAGGTTGAGTGTGATGAGAATTCAAGAGAGCTTCTTGTGTATGAGGTAAACAAATGGTTAAAGCAGATTCCATTATAATTTTCTTGGTGGCCTTAACCAAAGGAGCAGTAACCGTAATGTATCTAAGGCAAGGGGGTTATTCCTGTGCCACAGGGTCCAGTTACTGACTATACCACCTTGTGGGTCAACGGTGATATCTGTGTTTTGGGGCATTTCTTCCTTTTCATATACAAAAAGGAAAAAGGGAATCTGAAAACTGGGTTACCCAAGATTCATCAAACTCTCCTTTAAGGCCTTGAAGTCTGCCATCTGGTTCTTCTCATAAAATTGGGTCAGGGTTGTTATGGCCAAACCTATATATTTTACTAAACAATAAGTGAAATTTATAATGCACTTTTGGTAATAACCAACTAGCCTGAAAACCTTGCAGCTGGTGCTTAGTTTTGGGTTTTAGGAAACTTAGGACACCATAAAGTTAATCTGGATGTAGGTGTAACCCTTGTTCTGATATCAGTTTTCCTAAATATCAAACCTGATGTGGGGCAAACTGCAATTTTTCTTTTGAACTTGTGTCCCTTTATGACTAAATGCTTTAGCAAGTGAATACTGCCTTCCTGTGAGGAGGCTTAGTCACATATTGTGGAGTAGAACCTCTAGGGGAAATTTATGTCATTCAGATCAGCCTTCAGGATTTGTGTGAAAGAAGGACTCAGTAAAACTCTGAGGCAGTAATGTCCAGGTGAATTGTCTTTCTTCCCGAGTTAAGGCAAAAAGGTTGGCTAGCTTCATCAACTGGAATACTAAAGAATGCACTGCATAAATCAATTACAGTAAAGAATTTACCTCTGGTGGGAATGGATGTTAGAAATGTATGAGGGTTACGAAAACAGGGTGTCAGGGGATAACAATATTATTTATTGTTCAAAGGTCTGGGACAAACCTCTACCCTTGGCCCTTAGGTTTTCTCACTGGCGAAACAGGAGTGTTACAGGGGCTAGTAAAAGAGATAATGAGGCCTTGAGCCTTGTAGTTTTCTAATATGGGCTTTATGCCTTGAAGGGCTTCTTTACTTACAGGGTATTGGTATTGATTAATTCTGGGAAGAGGTTTGGAGAAGTCTATTTGAATTTTCATAGGTGGTGCACTGTGAATTTTTCCAACATGAGTTGGAGATTTTTCCCATAAGGAAAGTGGTAGCTAAATCAGTAGGGAAAAATGATCAGTGTTTCCAGAATCTGCTTTAGTATTGTCAGAGATGGCAAAAATAAAAGTTGTCAAAGGTTCATTTAATTCACCTGGTGGGGTACTTTGACTACTGTCAATTTCTAAAATTATTTTCCCCTTTTGGGAGAAAGAAATTCCTGCATGGTACTTCTCTAAGGAGTCTGGGTCTAATAAACAGTTAGTGAGAAGGAACCAAGGAGAAAAGAGTATATCTGAGGGTCTAAATAAAAGGGAAGAGGTTCAGAGACAAGAACCTCTTGAGGTTCATTGGAGGTCTCCACTATTTAAACTGTTTTAGTACTCCAAGGCAGGGGTTGTTTTATAATAATGGGGTTGAGCACCAAGAGTGTGGCTCTGGTATCATTTACAACTGAAAGAGATTCATCCCCAATCTGGAGAAATGTTTTTCCAAGCCAATTAAGAGGGAAGATTGGGAGGAACCTCTGTAATTCATTGGAGTCTGGTCATTGAGAATTGGAAGGACATTGGAAAGGCAATTTAGTGGGCTGATGGTGCCTAAAGCGTTTACATTTGTAACAATATATTTTCCAGTGTTCTGGCTCTTTGTAATAATAGCAGAAGTTAGAAGGTTTTGATTTTGTTTAGGAGCCTTTATTTGCTTGAGTTGAAGATTAAGAATTTTGATAGTCTTTCTTGGAGGTGACTCATCTAGAGTAAGAGAATTGGTTTGCTAGGTTAACTATCAATAAATCTAGGGTGGACATCCTGGTCCTTTTCACTAGAAGGGACAAGTCCTGGTTTAACCCATTAATAAACATAGTTAAAAGCTACCTGGGTGTAATCAACATCTGAAGGAATACCAGGATTTACTTTAAAAATAATCTGAAGTCAATTGTAATAATTATGAACAAGTTAATGAGATTTTTGTGTACAAGCCTGAATTTTATTCCAAGGAGCAGGCTTTGGAAAGGCCCTAGGAATTGTTCAATGACATCACCTAGTGATTGCCCAAGGCTGATTATATACTAAATTAGTGGGCTGGTCTCCCAATTGTAATTCTAGAGACCTTTCAGGACTTTCCCGATTAGCAGTTGTCATCCAGTGCTGGACCTGCACTTCACTGACAAGCATATAAAGTAGTTGATATAAGTCAGAGAAACCAGGTTGATCGGTTTGAATGACTATTTTAAATTCCTTAGCAAATCTTTGAGGTTCTTTGGTTATTTTGGGAAAATCTTTGACTGTGGCTCACAGCTCAGCTTTAGTCCATGGAGAATAAGAAACTATGGGTTTAACCTCTGGATCCTCAGAAAGCTTAGTTTTAAAGGGACAGGTTCTGATACGTTCAGAGGAAAAGGAGTAGGGAGAGTTTCAGAGAAATAGGGTAGTTTGTAGAGAGAATTATTCTGGGGAAATTGAAGGTATAGTGGAGTCGTAGGTGGCATACAAGGGAAAGAATAAGATGACATTGCAAGTGGAGTCTGGCCAGAAGGAGATAAGTGAAAGAGAGAAGATGGTGCCAGAGGCTGAACTTCAGACAAAGAAGCCAAGGAAGCCTGAGGCTTTGGGACCCACTTTACCTTTCCTTAATTTTGTCTTCCCTCAGTTCATCTTAAAATCTTATTTTGAAGACTGAAAATTTTAGACTCCTGATAACATTGGGAAGCCTCAAAATACCAATCGAAATAAGCATTTCATTCTCTTATCGAACTTTGTGAACTATTGCAGTCCAATTTGGTTTTAAGGGAATTAAGTTTGGGGATTTCAAAAGTTCCCCATAATGGCCATTGGTCTTCTAAATGGTCAGGTCGGTTTGGTCAGGTCGGTTCATTTAATTAGAAATGTGCATTGGAAGGAAAGAGGTTTTTAAACATAAAATCGGCTGGAGTCTGTCTGGAGGGGACACCCTCAAGAAACTTAGATCACTGAGCTCCCATTTCTCAGATGCTTTTCCTCAAGAGTAAAGAACAATTTTCAAACAAATGGCTTACAGCACAAATGGCTTACAGCACAAATGGCTCAGTTCAAATAGCTTGCAAGCCAATCTCAACCATTCCCCAAAAAATACAACTTGGTCCCAGGGGAGCTAGGCCAAAGGCTTTTTTAGCCAGTCTCTAGAGGATAGCCCTTATAAAGGAATACGTCAGAGGCTGAAAAATTGGCAGTTTCACTTGAAGCAGCCCCTTCCTGAACTTACTGGGCTGAAGACTTTTTCAGCCAGCTTTGGTTGAAACAGTCTGATCTCAAGACCAGACATAAGTGCCAAATGTGTACTGGCATACAGAACAAGGCCTTTTTCCAGAAGGAAAAAACCTTTAAATAGATACCTAATAGAACCTAAAGAGTTTCAAATTCAAGGAGGGCAAGGGCTCCAATATAGGAGAAAGACGTCCCTTCAAACTTTAAATTCATTGAGAAAATTCAGTGAGAAATGATCGGCTCAACTGTGGGTAGTGCACCTGTTTGCTCACCAGCCTTGGAGCCATTGGAGAGGCCTTCTCTAGTCCCCATACTGGCCAGCAAAATGTTGACCTGAAACAAATAGCCAGATATCTCCAGTAAAGATGGGTTTATTCAGATCAGCAGAGAATTGCCATACGGCGTCTGCAACTATAGTGAGCCACATGCATGTCTCTACATGGCAAGGGAAGGAGAACACTTTTATGAAGGGGAAAAGGAAGTTGGGTGGGTTATAGTAAACAAAGAGTCCATGGCTTCTCATTGGCTGAGTCCTTGCCAGGAAAGACGAGTCTTTCTTCTTCCTGTTGGACTCTGCTACGGTCACAAATCACCAGAGCTTGCCCTTCTGGTCTCCCAACTCTAATTAATTAAGGTTACTGTTCATTAACTTTTTACAGAATATACATTAAGGATATTTAGGAATACTGGATTAGGCTACCCTGAAAAAAATGACAATTCAGTTGAGGTTTAGGTAAATGAGTTGTAACTAGATAGGTGAAGGAGTTAAAATGCATGAAAAAAAATGCTTAAAGCTGTAATTCTCAACGTTTGCTATATATTATAATTAGGAGAGTTTTAAAAATACCACTTTCTAGACAGCAACTAAGATCTATGAAATCAGAATCTCTCTGGATGGGACCAAGTTATGGATGAATAACTTTTAATGTACCCCAAGTGATTCCAATGTGCAACGTATAGCTAATTTTTAAAACCACTGAGTTAGAGGAATAAAAATGTAAAACTTAAAGATGCACAAAGTATAGAATGGAAGAATAGTGTTATAGACACGTGAACACAAATTTTAATCGTTTTTGATAAGATTATTTCCATTATAATATAACAATTAAAAAATATGATATGAACTCTCTTTTTATCACACTTGTAGCTCCTAACACCTTTATATCTTTTCCATCATGACACCATTTCATGTATTTTCAATATACTGTTTGCTTTCTTCTGGACACATTCATTTGTTAATAATGTGCTTTCAGTGGGTTTATCAGAATATATCACAGTACCCCAAGCTGGGTAAGAACAGGACAGAAAAGAGTGAAATATATTTACCCTACTTGTTCCAAGCTGACAGATGGGTTTGATACCCAACAAAGTATGTTAAAATCATTGAAATAACCTTGAATTCAGTAGAATGCTGTGGAAAAAAATATTAAACTCAAAGAAAAGAAACCATATATCTGAAATATTAACACCTTACGTAATGATCTTAGAAATTTGTACCTACCATTTTAGTGTGAGAGAGGTAAAGTAGAACAGTGCCGTGAATGCCAATTTGGGGTGGCCAAATTATGACTTCTGAGAAGTTGTCTTCTTTTTTTCTCTTTAGTTCTCTTTCTGTAACAGGAGGTACATTTTCTAAGGTTCTTTGCAATATTATATATTTATATACAAGTTGTTTATACTATGGTAACACTCGATGGAATTATAATGAAGACTAATTGAAATATAAACATAAGTTTTCTTAAGCTGATCAGTTCATCTAAAAAAAAACCATATCCTGAAAAATACATTTTTTGACCTTGTGAAAGATAATTGTCCTCATTATGTCTTTGACTCTGTTTAAAAAACAAACAAGCAAAAAGCAATAAGCTATTAACTGTGCTATATACAGGATTCTTACAAAAATGAATCTGATTATGCTTTTATAATGCTTTAAAACACACTTCAAATAAATATTATAAAATAGTACAAACTAAGTATATTCTTTTGTGACATATGATCAGTATTCATGTTTAATTTTTATATGAAGATATTTTTAAGCATTCATATCCCAGAGACTATTCTAAGGTTTTATACTTACTCACTTATAATTTTTTTCACTAAAATTCGATAAAATGGACACTATTATTAGCTTCATTTTACAGGTAAGGAAACTCATGCATGAGAAGAAGAAATATACCTTGTCCAATAACACTCAAAATAGGAAACAGTGCTTATTGAGATGTAGGCATCAGAGTCTATGGGGATTAATTATATTTCAGTTTTCCTTTCTGCTTGACTATTTTAATCATTGGCTTAAAGAAAAATCTGTTTGAATTATTAATAAGAAAGTATTAATTAGTAAGATGCTATATGTCAATGAGGTACAAGTCACTAGGGCACGGTGATAAATATGAAAAAAATATGGTCACTGTCTTCATGGAGCCAGCATTCTAGTGTGCCTCAGGCAAAACCAAGCAGACAGATTAGTAGTAGTATTAAAGTTGAATATAGGTCAGAATATATGACAATATACGTGGGAGTTTATTTGATACAGGGTGACTAAGAAAATGTGTTTCTAAGAACTGTTTAAAATGAAATTTAAAGGACAAAAATAAGAAAGAACTATGAGGAGTAGGAAAAGGCATTTCAGCCAAAGGAAACAACATGTTTAAAGGCTTTGTAAATGCGCTTCCCTGGTGGTGCAGTGGTTAAGAATCAGCCTGCCAATGCAGGGGACACGGGTTCCAGCCCTGGTCCGGGAAGATCCCACATGCCGCGGAGCAACCAAGCCCGTGTGCCGCAACTACTGAGTCTGTGCTCTAGAGCCTGCAAGCCACAGCTACTGAAGCCTACGAGCCTAGAGCCCATGCTCTGCAACAAGAGAAGCAACCACAATGAGAAGCCCCGGCACCGCAACGAAGAGTAGCCCCTGCTCACCGCAACTAGAGAAAGCCCACGCGCAGCAACAAAGACCCAAAACAGCCAAAAATTAAAATTAATTAATTAATTAAAAAATAAAGTATACGATTCAATTAAAAAAAAAAAAGGCTTTGTGACCAATATAGCTGTAGCACAATCATTGAGGAAGGCCTGAAATGGCGTATGATTGAACCATATATGGCCTTAAAAGATCCTCATAAAATATTTGATTTTTATTTTAATTCTAAGAGGAATCCATTCGAGTTTGTTATTGTATGTTTTGTCTTATTGTTGATTCAATAAATTTGTATGTATTTTATAAATTTCCTTCAGTGATAATTTTATAATCAGAAAAACATTGCCAGCTTTCTGGTTTTAGCTTAGACATGCAAAGAGCTTGGAAGTCATCACTCTCTTCATTAAAATAGAAAAAGCTGGACAAACTGAAAATTAATGATTTTTCTTGGACCTGCTAGAGAACTGAACATAGAGCAAACTACCACCCTAAAATCTGGAGAGAAAGGTGTTCCTGGTGAATTTGAGGTTCTGGATGTCTCATTGCAGAAAGAATTCAGTGAGAGACAAAGTGATAGGTAAGAAATGGATTTATTTAGCAAGAAACAAACTCCACAGACAGAGCTTGGGCCGTCTCAAAAGGTGAGAGAGCCCCCAAATGCGCCGTGGTTAGTTTTTATGGGCTCGGTAATTTCATAGGCTAATGAGTGAGAGGATTATTCCAGTTATTTTAGGGAAGGGGTGGGGATTTCCAGGATGTATGTATTAAATGGATGTATGTAAATATATTAAAATGAGCGTATAATGAGGCTGAAGGTCTACTGGAAGTCAAATCTTCCGCCATCTTGGACCTAGTTGGTTCTCACCAGTTTTTGTCATGTCCTGTGGCTATCTTATTCTTTTAAATGTTGTGCCCTGCCCCCTTCCCTCCTGTTTCAAAGGTACATCCAATGAGATACAAAAACGAAGACTTTATTACCTGGGACAGAAGTCACAAAATGGTAGGAATATTTATATGGCAACTTTGACAAATTGCTGGACACTCACTGTAGACTAACAAGAGACTGAAACTTTTATGGGCTTTCCCTCCAGGAACCCCACAGGGTTCTCACTGTGAGGATCCAAGAAAATTCCCTCAAGGCTCCCGCAGGCAGGGTGAAGGGAAGAGGAAACACTGTGAAACATCTTGGTTCTTCTCCATAACAAAGGCTCACTCTCAAGGAAGAGCTTTGCCTGAGTTTAGGAAGCGAAATCTTCCACACTTATCCCTCCAGCTTTCCTGTCTCAGAGTGGAAAAGCACACAGTCAACCAAAAAAACATGGTTTCAAGGAAATAGACTGTAAATGTTAGAGCTAGGGAAGTAGAGGGCAGGGGGCAAAAAGTACCGCATCACTGAAGGAGGCACAGAACTCTAATGAAGACTGTGACCAAGGCAGCCTTAACATTTTCCTCAGCTTGATTAAACCTTAGACAGGCGGCTTCTTGACTCGCTGACCTCTCTTTTCTTAGAGCATCTACTTTGCACAACTTGTAAATATAAGTTCTTTTCCTGTCCCTTTTGAGACAAAAATCTTTTAAAAACATCTTTTCAAAAGCCTCTTGCCAGAACTTTCACAAAGACCTGGGAGCCATCTCGTGGATGTAATCATTATTGAACTTTAGGGAAGTTATTTAATCCAAGAGTCAGTTTCCTCACGAAGGTAATAATAGATCTAACTCATAGTGTTTATGAGTATTGAATATTATTTATACATTCAAAAATAAGAGCCCAGTAAACACTGGACAGTATTACTAGCAAATATTTTAAATGAAGAAATCAACCATTCAACAGAAGCCAAATGCAATTTCATTATATCTGGGGCAGGGGGAAGGCTGTTAAACATATTTTTAAAGGAAACTAGAAATTTCAGAAGCAAAGAATAGAAGTACCAATATTCGAGAAAGGAAAGAACTATAGATTTGAAATTATGTCCTGAAGGTGTTTTTCCTGGAGGGGATTTAAATAGCCTGTGTTAAGCCAAGCAGCCTCTGTAAACAAAAATGGAGTTTTAGTAGTCTTGTTTAGTTGATTCAAGTATTTATATTTAAAGTTTACAAACTGATGGGTGATGTACTAGAAAACATACACAAGGAAGTGAATCAAAATTCAGTTCACTCCGTTCAACCACATACCCACCCATTTTTGTTTAACACAATGTTCAATCCCCCTATCCAACACAATGCAATTATTTCACATAAATCAAAATCACACTCAGCTCTTCTTTAAAAGAGAGAAGAGCCAAAGTTCAATTACTGCTGGCACCCGCAAGTCCAGGATCTCTTAACAGTGTTCATTCAGTCTGTTTCGTTGGGTCGCTTCAACCACGTTTAAAATACGATGCAGACACTTAATCACTGAGACAGGAATGGAAGTTGCTGGAGAGACATGGACACCTCTTTTGAACTTACTGACATGAATCACACTTGCAAAACTCTTCACATAAAACTGCAAATCGCTTAGTGAATAAATTCATTTATATTATCAACTTTATTTAAAAGACTGAAATAAAGGCATGCTTAAAAATGCTTTCTCTGGGGAGAGTGGTAGGAATCATACTTACAGTTCTTAACTAGTAGAGCTAGTTCTATTGATTTGGTGATAATACACCGTATATATTTTATTAGATGATGTGACTCATTAATAATGGATTGATATCTTTCTTACTCTAGATTTTTAGAAGTCTACTTATTCCACAAGACATAACTTTTTGCATTTTTTAATTGGTTCTTTTAGTGTTAGGATGGATTTTATTAAAATAATATTAGATTTAATTACACATCAGTAATATAAAAGGGCAATTTACCTTCACACAAACATGAAACATAGTGCTATTCTGGGATCATAAATAAGAGTCCATAAACTACTACTTCTGGATTCAAGAGCACAAAATATATAGGAGTTCTAAGACATAAAGTCACAGTTTTCTACTATAGAGTTGAATTAAATTGATCTAGTTTTATAGTGTTTGATACATGTACAAATATGATTTTGTAAAAAATAATATAAAATATTCAAACAGTTGAAGGCATGTAGAAGACTAGTGTAACAAGGTTGTATGTCAAACATAATGTGGTGAATAATATATTTAGCTTCCTAATAGTGGAAATAAGATTTACAAAACTAATCATAATTTATAAATGGCTTTATTGCCTCTTCTCTGTCATTCCAGTTATAGGAATAACTGAACATTATAGCTGCTTAAATGAGCATGCATGACAGGGTGAAACCAATATAAACATATAACCTATACAAGTGTATGGATGCTGCATTTCAAGCACCTATATTCTCTTGGCTAGAGACATTTCTAACCCCTGAAGATGGTGGATTAGCACTTGAACTACCAAGACTGCCATGCCCTAAAGCAAAATTCTTGGGGAATAAGGAAGCAATAATCAGTGTAATTTATTTTAATATTTTGCCCCTAGAAAATGATTCTTCTTTATTTTGTGTATTTCTGTGCACGATCATGTGTTTGTTTAGATTTGAAGTTATTCAGAAATTGTATTTTAGTCTTTTGAAATTATTTTCAGAAAGAAGATTGAATTAGTCATTATCATCATGCTTTGAGACTGTAATAACCTGCTTATGCTTACCTATTTTTGTTCAACAAGGTTAGTTTCACAAAATACTATAGATGCCAACTACCTATCAGATACTTTCCCTTTCCTTTATTTTAAAGTTAAAACATCGATCTTAAATATAATATTTACATAGTTATTTAATACTCCTCTGTATTATACTTTCATTTTGTTGTAATTTTTGTCCTGAGTATTAGTTTAAGGTTTAGATAAAAATCACTCATATTATACATATTATACATAAATTATACATATTATACATATTACAGTCTTTCAGAGTCTAATGAGAGAAGATAGTCATGTGACATTTGACTGTACAACTTTCAGTAGTCAATAATATTTTAATATTTTTATGTGACCCCTTTCAATAAATCTTTTGTAATATTTCTGTAATTGATAAAATATGTGAAGATTAATACAATCTTTCTATACTTTTAAAGTGGCATAGTGTCTTTTTTAAAATTTTCACTAAATAATTGTACTGTTTGCTTTTACCAAATGAAATTAAATGAGAAATGGTGAGATAGATGTTTACTTTCTACCTTACAGAAGATGGGAAGCTTGTGTGGAGAAAATTACCTTTTAATTTTTTGGCAATTTCCACGAAGTAAGGTATTAAAAATTAAATTGGTGTATCATATAAATATTTCTCTTAAATATCCAATATAATATCAATTTAATATTTATGTATTATATTGAATCAAATATATTATTAAAAATCAGGACATACATTTTCAAGTGTAAAACAAAATACAAGTGATATTTAAGAAGCATGATTTACTAGTCATTTTATGCCTGGAAAGAAGAATTAATAAAAATTAAGATTTTCATTCATATTGAAAATGTTAAATATGTTTATCTTCATATATAGATGAATACTGCTTTATTAAATATTTTAATGATGATGAAATTAATTTTATTACCAATAATATAACATAGCATATAAACACGTTTATTTTAGATAGTACATATGGTATATGTGTGTATGTATGTGTAGGTGTATGTGTGTGTGTGTATAATGTTGTTAAACAGTCTTCTTTAGAAGGACATTTTGCTTATATCCATTTCTTTATTACTATCAAGATAAGCTTCTTTTCTATTTTAATTATTTTATCAACAAAGTGATTTGAATTTTTGTTAAACGCCATGTTGAAGTCTACTGTGATGCTTTTTTTTTTCCATTGAAGTGTGTAATGAAAAATAATGATAGAGTGTCACGTGTGAATATCTATTCCTCTCTGATAGAGGAAAATTTTTGGCAAGTGTGATTGGAGTGGTGTCAGATGGAAAATATTGCTAGCAATTATATAGAGAATAAAGAACCAATGATAGAGGCCTTGGAGAGCCTAATAAAGACCTTGTGTACTTTTCTAGGACTACTTTATGTTTAAAATATGATCAGTTGCTTGCATATAAAGAATAGACTAAAAGAGATTAAAATGTAGTGATGTAAAACTTTTGGTTAAGGCAGGCGGGTGCACAGTTTTAGAGAGGTTGTCGAATTTGGAAATTTAAAATCATAATATATTACTAAATGAAATATGGGGTATGAGAGAGAGAATAGGTCAAATGTCACTTTAATTTCTTGGCCTGAGCAACTGGGTGGATATTAATGTTGTTTACTGTGATGAAAACTACTGGGAGAGGAGCAGGAAGTATGGATGGAACCCTGTATCTGTTTTGTGCATGCCTAATTTGAAATTAGAGCTGAAATTATAAATTTAGGAGATACAAAAATATGCATAGATATTTAATTAATGGAACTGATAATGTCACCTATAGATGAATATAGATAGAGAAATTTTGAGGATTTATTACAGGAGCACACCAAATTTCAGTGGTCAGGTAAGACGACCAGACAAGAGCGAGAAAGAACTTCCAGTAGGGTAGTAGAAAATCAAACTATGGTATAAGGGAAAACAAGTCACATGAGGTTGGAGATCAACTATTCTAAATGATGCTGAGTATTGATCATTTGATTTAGCAATTAGAGTTCATTGTTGATCTTGACACACATTCAGTAGAACACTAGGTAAGTCTGATGTGTATGAGGTTGAGAGAAGATGGAATGTAATCAAGTGGAGACGGTGAACATTTACAATTTAAGGAGATGTCAGTAAAGTCATCAGTAAAGAGATCATATTTGGATAAAAATCTGGGATTAAAGTAATCACTTTGAATTTATTAAATTTAAAGTAACTCTTTCTTGTGAGCCTTCATTTATACCTATTATGTATCAGCCAAGTTGGAGAGAACTGTGAAATGTGATAATTTTCACCGACTGGTATCTTTGCAGAATTTGTGGGTACCATTGATTTACCCTTTTAGTAGTGACAGAAAACTGGCAGCTTCCACTTAGTAATTCCCACTACAATAATCTTAGTATCATTAGCAAAGTAGTCACTGCAGGAATTTTGCTATTTTCAGAGTATACCTACTCCAAATACGCATTGAAATAGTGAAGAAATTTATCATGTGATGGTCTCTGCAAACTTCTCTGAAGTAGTGAAGAAATTTATCATGTGATAATCTCTGCAAACGAAGCCTACCATGAGGTGGGTTTGTGTCAAAACTCGTATCACTTTTAGAAAGTTACCTTCATCTAGTAAACCAGAGTCATTCATGTATCCAGAAATTAATGTTAATTTAGTTGTATTTTCCATAATCTCTGAAAGATAAGGGTGTTTTCCTTTCTTTAGTACGTAAAATACCTAGCTAAATAGCCTCAATATTTGGCTGAAGGTTTGGAGTGACATTTAGAATATTGTTTCTGTGTTACTACTGCAGGGTCCTTTCTCAAGTTTTTCAGCTTCACCTGGACTCTATCTGGAACAGTGGATTAACCCAGTAAATAATTCAAATAGGGGACAGAATTATCTATTGTGGTGGCTCAAGTCAGACCTCGGTCTATATTATCTGGAGTGTTTTGTTGTTACTTTCATTGTTATTAAAAATTGTCTTCCCATCTATTTTGGTTCTGTGGTACCAGGATATCGAATCATTGACTATTTTGTTAATCTTACCTTTTCTGTAATTGTAAAGTGTTTCTGTGTGACCTTTCCCACTCTGAACTCTGCTATCTCCATTGAGAACTGAGAACTCATTTCAATTGGCTGTCCCACATCTGTCCCAAAGTCACAAAGAGCTATTCAAAGATGATAGGGCTACTCTCTCTTGTATAATTCTCAATGCTTTGTGAAGGAAATCTTTTCTCATGTGTCTAGATTGTGTCACATATAGACACATTCAGTGGTGAACAAAAGAGAAAGACTTTTTCTCATAGTTTGCATTCCAACTGAACTTAGATGTTGAATAAAAGAGTAAAGTACAGAGTATTTCAAAAAGTTATATGTGTTTTGGAAATATAAAGCAAAAAAGGGGATGCAAATTATTGGAGAGTATGGTGGAATTTTAAATAAGTTGTTCAGGGAAGATCTAACTGAAAAATACAACACTTAAGGCAACATCTGAGCAGAGGAAAGCAAGCCATGTGGGGCATGGGACTGTAGGACTGGAGTGGGGGTGTGGGTATTAGTAGGCAAAAGAAATAGCAACTACAAAGACCCTGAACTGAGACTTTCCTGGCATGTTTAAAAAATGGTAAGGAGTCAGGTGTGGCTGGAATGGAGGGAGATAAGGGGAGAGGTTAAATAAGTGAGGAGTGGAGGTTGGGGAATAGAACATAGTCAGTCCATCTCTATCAGAATAATTCTCTGTAAATTCATTCAGGTTGTTGTGCATATAATATTGGAATCCTTTTTACTGCTGAATAGTAATCCACATATGGATGTGCCATAGTTGATATGACTTGTTTCCTATTGAAGGATAGCTGGCTGTTTCCGGTTTGGGGCTATGATGAATAAAGCTGCTATAAACATTCACATACAGGATTTTGTGTGACCATGTCTTTGTTTTTCTGGAATAAATACCTAGGAGTGCAGTTACTGGGATGCATGGTAATTGAGTGTTGATTTTTTTTTTTTAAGAAACTGCCGAACACTTTTTCAGGGAAGCTGTACCATTTTACGTTGCCACCAGCAATATAGGAGTGATCCCGGTTCTCTGCAAACTGCCAACATTTGATGTTATTATTGTTCATTTTACCATTCTGATGGATGTGCAGTGATATCTCATGTTGTTTAAAAAAATATATACTTTATGTTTTTAATAGTTTTAAGTTATTAGAAATATTAAATTTCTCATACTCCCTATAGATCTTTATGTACAGGTAATGTTAAAGGGTACTTTAGCAATTTTCAAATGATAAATTCATTCCAACAGTCTAACCTCTCTAAGACATTAAAATCCTTCCTCTGCATGTTTCTAAAATTTTCTGTTAGCTTTATATTACATAGGCAGTCATTAAGTCCACATTTAGATAATTAACCAAGCAAATATAAAAATCATGTCGTACTTTTAATGCTAGAATACTAAATTCAGATTCAGATAAGTGCACCCATACTAATACATATAACTCAAAAGTATTTTTCTCCTATTGGGTTCTCAGTTTCAGAATCCATACATAGCTGTATTCTTCACATTTTGCCTGTATAAAGTATGAAATTTTTTCATTTATTTTTCTGTGTAATTCTTTTTATATTAAATTTGAACTTAGAATTAGCATACTGATCCATGTTGATATCAAAGTTTAGTTTCAGATCTGGTTAAATGAGGAGTAGTGGAGGTGAAGTTAATGTCTTTCAACCTAACACACTCAGTAGAAATTAGGCAGAATGATTATTGAAGCTGAAGCACCATCATCGTGCAGTAGAAAGAAAAAAGGACTGGCAACATAAATTCATTGATGTGTGTTTTTTGTTTTTTGAATATTCCCATATGTGTTCATTCCAACTTACAGGGTTCTGGTGTTTGTATATCACGGCCTTATCCTTTATTTACTAAAGTTTTGGATGATCTGGATTTAACTGATGATGAATTCTGCCTCAGTATTCGAGGTGTGAGAGAAGTATTCATTTTGATGTTCTTTTAAACATCCTAGCGCCTTGAGGCAAATATTTAGACACCTGAAGTTTGTCATTCTCTTTAACTTGACGACACTCTTATAAACATTATTTTCCTGCAGCAGTCCTCTAATCCTTTGTGACTTTGATAGCGATCTATGGCAGTGTACACTTGATTCCCCAGGCCTTGCCTGTGATGAGCATTTCACAAGTAGTGGTCACCGATGATATTTAAGTCTTTTTGCCACTTTATGACATTTACTGACAAAATCCTCTCTCTCTTTTTAATTACATGTGTAATTTCATGGCATTTTAGCTGAAATTAGACCCAGCTACTCTATCACACCTCCTAAATTTTCTATAGTTCTAGTTCCTGAGACTTCTCTGTACCAATTTCTATATCAAACAAGCCTTTTATATGTGACTGAAACCAATGCTAGCTGATTTTAGGGAAGAAGTAGTATATTAGAATTCTCCAGAGAAACAGAACCAATAGAATGTTTTATATATATATATGCACACACATATGTATATATACATATATACACACATACATAAATACATATAAACTAAATATAAACTAAATATATATATAAATAAAATTATATATAATAAATATATATTTATATATACACATGTGTATGTATATATACACACACATAAATACATATATACAAAGTATAAATATACAATAAATATTTATTATGGATAATAAATATAAATAAATATAAAATATACATAAATATAAATACATATACACACACACAGGTATTTATTGTGTGGGCCGCCTGGCAAGTCTGAAGTCTGTAGAGTAAACCAGCAGGCTGGAGATGCAGGGAAGAGCTGATGCTGTAGCTCTAGTTTAAAAATAAAATTTCTTCAGGAAGCTTCAGACTTTATCCTTAAGGCCTTTCAACTGATTGAATAAAGCCTACCCACATTATGGAAGATAACCTGCTTTACTTAAAGGCCACTGATTTAAATGTTAATCACACCTAAATAATGCCTTCTCAGCAACATCTAGATCAGTATGAGTACCATGGCCTAGCCAGGTTGACATATAAAATTAACCATCACAAATACATTAGAATATACATGTATTGAATAGCTTATAAAATTGTAGGCAGGTTTAAGAGCCAAATGCAGAAATATAAGCCAGGCTGAACACCAGAAGCTGCATCTTATCCACCTGATTTTCCTGCCACAGGGACTCAGGCTATCCAAGATTAATAAGGGGATTATAGTTTGCCACTGCTATAGTGAAAATTTCATCTTCTGTTAACTACCAAAGCCACCCATGCTACCCTGCTTGACCAGTAGCCACAAGAACACTAGGGAGAAACTCTGGCTTTAGTTTCCATTAATAATTTCAGTTATTCCTTCACTTATTCAATACAAATCTATGAATCAATTATTACATTCCAGAATGCTAGTAAATTTCAGGGCTATGACGAGATCAAAACCAAGTGCCCTAAATCTTATGGAATTTGCATTATAAAATGGAGTAACAGATACTAAACAAAATTAAGTACTATAGAGATAAATAAATCAGGAAATGTGACTATTAGACTGCAGTTTTGACTATAGTAATCTAATTGTGAAGGTGACATTGTATAAAATTGTCAAAAGGTAATGAAGGAGTGAGAAATAAAGTTATCTGTGTTAAGAGAGTCAAGATCGTTTAAGGCCTTGTAGGCCACGTTAAGGACCTGGCTTCTTCCTTGAAAGGGCTAGGGCAGTATTTGAGGGTTTTAATTAGAGGAGTGGCATGACTTGATGCAAGTTTAACACAATCTCTGTGGCTGCTGGGTAGAGAATACTGAAGGGAAGCAAAAACCACAGCAATGAAACTAATGAAGTGGCCATTCCAATACCATGGTGAGAGATACATGGTCAGATCAAAAATATATTTTGAAGGTAGAATTATCAGCATTTGCTGCTGAACCAGATGTGATATGTATATGAAGAGTCAGAGAAGATTCTGAAACATATGTCCTGAGGAACTGGAAAGATGTAGTTGCCATAAATTAGGAAGAGGAAGAGGAATTTTCAGAAGTTCAGTCTTGGGCATGTTAAATGTCTGATGCCTATTAGACATACAAGAGGAGAGATTTAAGAAAAATTTAGCTATTCATCCAGGCTTGGAAAACAGTCCATATAGAGGTAGATGTTGAAGCCATAGTTCTAAATGAAGTCACCAGGTAAGTGAATGTAGATAGAGATAAGATCTAAAGGCCCAATCCTAAATTGCATCTTGGTTAAGAATTTAGGGGAAGAGGGAGCCACAGCAAAGAAAGGCTATAAAAGAGGAGCCACTCCTATAAAGCAAGAGACAAAACAGTATTCTCTTCGGTATTCTCCACAGTGCGGTCAGAGGGATATTGTTAAACATAAGTCAAATCATGGAAATCTACTACTTAAAATCCTCAAATAAAATTCCATTCTTCCCAGAGAGTGTGTTCAAAAGAAAAACAAATAACTGTCCATTAAAATGCTCCAGATAGAACAATGAGAACAAACAATGAAATGTTTGGGTTTAGCAAAGTGATAGTCGTTTTTGTTGTTGACAAAACAGTTTCTGTGGGGGGCATGGGAAAAATCCTACTGGAATTGGATTCAAGAGAAATTGGAGGAGACAATTTATAGCCATTGTGTATAAGCAAATTTATCAGCTTATTTTAAAGGGCAATAGAACCAAGATGGAAGCTCAAAGTTGAAATGGAATTAAAGCTTTTCTTTTCCACATTGGAGAAATCATAGTAATAATCCACTTAAGAGATAAATATTGGTGATGCAGGGGAGCAATGTCAGTATTACTGGAGCAATATTCTTGTATTGGGGACTAAAGATGTGACATAGTGCAAAAAAAGAAGCTGAGGGCTTGGCTAATATCATCATCAGTTCATGCATAGAGACAGGAAAAATGGCAGACTTTATGGGCAGAGATGTAGGTAGGTTGGTAATTAATCCCATCTGCCATGAGTGTATTTGATTGGAAGAATCCAGGTCTACAAATCTTTGTTTAAAACAAATCTTACATAGTAGGGGTGATGGTGGTGTGCATGGGTTGGAGAAAGGATATTAATATATTCTGTTTGAGATTTGTAATTAAATTTTCTTACATTCTCACTTGGCTTTTCCTCAGCTTGTTGTGAATCATGAACCATTGAATACTTCTTTTCCTCCTTGTCTCAACTGTTGAATATACTGCAAATATTTCTGTATCTGGCAAATGGATTTATCCTTCACCTGGTTTGAGCACTTATAGATTTTTCTTCGTCCGTTTTTCTTCTTCTGTATATTCTTTCTTGTCTTCTCAATGAGAATTTCCTAACTGGCGTGCATGATGTCACCACCAGGAAACAATGATAGAGAGAGACTTAGTAAATGCATTAATGAAAAAATTGCAGCTGATAAGAGCCAAGTATTTTTTACTTTGATTTCATTACAGGTTTTATTTATAGTAAAATATATTTCATATTTTAGTAAAATTTAATAAGTTCTATCAGTTATGATGCCAAACTTTTTGTTGTACATTTACTTTTTTTAATGTTTATTTATTTATTTTCTTATTACTCATCCATTTTATACACATCAGTGTATACATGTCAATCCCAATCTCCCAATTCATCTCACCACCACCCACAACCCCCACCCCTTCCCCCCTTGGTGTCCATAGGTTTGTTCTCTACTTCTGTGTCTCAATTTCTGCTCTGCAAACTGGTTCATCTGTACCATTTTCTAGGATCCACATATATGCATTAATATATAATATTTGTTTTTCTCTTTCTGACTTACTTCACTCTGTATGACAGTCTCTAGATCCATCCACATCTCAACAAATGACCCAATTTTGTTCCTTTTTATGGCTGAGTAATATTCCATTGTATATATGTACCACATCTTCTTTACCCATTCGTCTTTCGATGGACATTTAGGTTGCTTCCATGACCTGGCTATTGTAAATAGTGCTGCAATGAACATTGGGGTGCGTGTGTCTTTTTGAATTATGCTTTTCTCTGGGTATATGCCCAGTAGTGGGATTGCTGGGTCATACTGTAATTCTATTTTTAGTTTTTTAAGGAACCTCCATACTGTTCTCCAGAAAAGGGTTCCCTTTTCTCCACACCCTCTCCAGCATTTGTTGTTTGTAGGTTTTCTGATGATGCCCATTCTAACTGGTGTGAGGTGATACCTTACCTCATTGTAGTTCTTGTTTGCATTTCTCTAATAAATAGTGATGTTGAGCAGCTTTTCATGTGCTTCTTGGCCACTGTTTGCCTTCAAGACTGCTTTGGCTATTTGGGGACTTTTGTGTCTCCATACAAATTTTAAGGTTTTTTTGTTCTAGTTCTGTAAAAAATGCCATTGGTAATTTGATAGGGATTGCATTGAATCTGTAGATTGCTTTGGGTAGTATAGTCATTTTCACAATATTGATTCTTCCAATCCAAGAACATGGTATATCTCTCCATCTGTTGGTATCATCTTTAATTTCTTTCATCAGTGTCTTATAGTTTTCTGCATACAGGTCTTTTGTCTCCCTAGGTACGTTTGTTCCTAGGTATTTTATTCTTTTTGTTGCAGTGGTAAATGAGAGTGTTTGCTGAATTTCTCTTTCAGTTTTTTCATCATTAGTGTTTAGGAATGCAAGAGATTTCTGTGCATTAAGTTTTTATCCTGCTACTTTACCAAATTCCTTGATTAGCTCTAGTAGTTTTCTGGTGGCATCTTTAGGATTCTCTATGTATAGTATCATGTCATCTGCAAACAGTGACAGTTTTACTTCTTCTTTTCCAATTTTTATTCATTTTATTTCTTTTTCTTCTCTGATTGCCATGGGTAGGACTTCCAAAACTATTTTGAATAATAGTAGTGAGAGTGGACATCCTTGTCTTGTTCCTGATCGTAGAGGAAATGCTTTCAGTTTTTCACCATTGAGAATGATGTTTGCTGTGGGTTTGTCATATATGGCCTTTATTATGTTGAGGTAGGTTCCCTCTATGCCCACTTTCTGGAGAGTTTTTATTATAAATGGGTGTTGAATTTTGTCAAAAGCTTTTTCTGCATCTATTGAGATGATCATATGGTTTTTATTCTTCAATTTGTTAATATGGTGTATCACATTGATTTTCATATATTTAAGAATCCTTGCATCTCTGGGATAAATCCCACTTAATCATGTTTTATGATCATTTTAATGTGTTGTTGGATTCTGTTTGCTAGTATTTTGTTGGGGATTTTTGCATGCATTTTCATCAATGATATTGGTCTGTAATTTTATTTTTTTGTAGTATCTTTGTCTGGTTGTGGTATCAGGATTATGGTGGCCTCATAGAAGGAGTTTGGGAGTTTTCCTTCCTCTTCAATTTGTTCGAAGAGTTTGAGAAGGATGGGTGTTAGATCTTCTCTAAATGTTTGATAGAATTTGCCTATGAAGCCATCTGGTCCTGGTCTTCCGTTTGTTGGAAGCTTTTTAATCACAGTTTCAATTTCATTACTTATGATTGGTCTGTTCATATTTTCTGTTTCTTCCTGGTTCAGTCTTGGAAGGTTGTACCTTTCTAAGAATCTGTCCATTTCTTCCAGGTTATCCATTTCGTTGGCATAGAGTTGTTTGTAGTAGGATGATTTGTATTTCTGCAGTGTGTGCTGTAACTTCTCCTTTTTCATTTTTAGTTTTATTGATTTGAGTCCTCTTCCACTTTTTCTTTGTAAGTCTGGCTAATGGGTATCATTTTTTTTTTAATTTTCTCAAGGAACCAGCTTTAGTTTTATTGATCTTTGCTATTGTTTTCTTTGTTTCTATTTCATTTATTTCTGCTCTGATCTTTATGATTTCTTTCCTTCTGCTAACTTTGGGTTTTGTTTGTTCTTTTTGTAGTTCCTTTAGGTGTAATGTCAGATTGTTTATTTGAGATTTTTCTTTCTTCCTGAGGTAGGCTTTTATAGCTATAAACTTCCCTCTTAGCACTACTTTTGCTGCATCCCATTGGTGTTGGAGCATCATGTTTTCATTGTGATTTGTCTCTAGGTATTTTTTGATTTCCTCTTTGATTTCTTCAGTGATCTCCTGGTTATTTAGTAGCATATTGTTTAGCCTCCATGTGTTTGTGTTTTTTACATTTTTTCCTCTGTAATTCATTTCTGATTTCATAGCGTTGTGGTCAGAAAAGATGCTTGTAGTAAATAGTGGGGTGTTAAAGTCCCCCACTATTATTATGTTAACTGTTGATTTCCTTCTTTAGAGCTGTTAGCAGTTGCCTTATGTATTGAGGTGCTCCTATGTTGGGTGCTTATATGTTTATAATTGTTATATCTTCTTCTTGGATTGATCCTTTGATCATTACATAGTGTCCTTCCTTGTCTTTTGTAACATTCTTTATTTTAAAGTCTATTTTATCTGATATGAGTATTGGTATTCCAGCTTTCTTTTGATTTACATTCGCATGGAATATCTTTTTCCATCCCCTCACTTTCAGTCTGGATGTGTCCCCAGGTCTGAAGTGGGTCTCTTGTAGACAGCATATATGTGGGTCTTGTTTTTGTATCCATTCAGCAAGCCTGTGTCTTTTGGTTGGAGCATTGGAGCATTTAATCCATTCACATTTAAGGTAATTGTGAATATGTATGTTCCTGTGATCATTTTCTCAATTGTTTTGGGTTTGGTTTTGTAGGTCCTTTTCTTCTTTTGTGTTTCCCACTTAGAGAAATTCCTTTAGCATTTGTTGTAGAGCTGGTTTTTGGTGCTGAATTCTCTTAGCTTTTGCTTGTCTGTAATACTTTTGATTTCTCCATTGAATCTGAATGAGATCCTTGCTGGGTAGAATAATCTTGGTTGTAGTTTCTTCCCTTTCATCGCTTTAAGTATATCATGCCACCTGTTCTGGCTTGTAGAGTTTCTGCTGAGAAATCAGCTGTTAACCTTATGGGAGTTCCCTTTTATGTTATTTGTTGTTTTTCCCTTGCTGCTTTCAATAATTTTTCTTTGTCTTTAATTTTTACCAATTTGATTACTATGTGTCTCGGCATGTTTCTCCTTGGGTTTATCCTGTATGGGACTCTCTGCGCTTCCTGGACTTGGGTGGCTATTTCCTTTACCATGTTAGGGAAGTTTTCGACTATAATCTCTTCATATATTTTCTTGGGTCCTTTCTCTTTCTCTTCTCCTTCTGGGACCCCTGTAATGAGAATGTTGTCGCATTTAATGTTGTCCCAGAGGTCTCTTAGGCTGTCATTTCTTTTCATTTTCTTTTTCTTTATTCTGTTCCGCAGCAGTGAATTCCACCATTCTGTCTTCCATGTCACTTATCCGTTCTTCTGCCTCAGTTATTGTGCTATTGTTTCCTTCTAGTGTAGTTTTCATTTCAGTTATTGTATTGTTCATCTCTGTTTGTTCTTTAATTCTTCTAGGTCTTTGTTAAACATTTATTGCATCTTCTTGATACTTGCCTCCATTCTTTTTCCGAGGTCCTGGATCATGTTCACTATCATTAATCTAAATTCTTTTTCTGGAAGGTTGCCTATCTCCACTTCATTTAGTTGTTTTTCTGGGGTTTTATCTTGTTCCTTCATCTGGTACATAGCCTTCTGCCTTTTCATCTTGTCTATATTTCTGTGAATGTGGTTTTTGTTCCACAGGCTGCAGGATTGTAGTTCTTGCGTCTCCTCTCTGCCCTCTGGTGGATGAGGCTGTCTAACTGCAGTCATTTAGTTTTTTAGTAAACATATTTTGTAGAAATGTATGTAAATTGTAGAAATTGGAGGTAGTTAGAAAAATATGGTATTCAAATAAAAAGATATTTAAAATGTTTTTTGTGTGTTCTGATGTACATTTAAAAAGTAGCATGTAGTATTAAACTTCGTTTTGGCCATTATAAATTTCTTCTAAAGATTTCCATTGCAATCTTTTAAAAATCCTTTACTTTCGAGGTGATTTTAATGATACTATTAACAAAAATGAATATGTATACTTATATATCCAATGTATATATAAACTCTTAAATTGAAATTTTAGAAAATAATATTTTGGATAAATTATTTAATATCTAATCTACAGGAAAAGCTTCAGTTTTCAGAAAATAGATTCCATTTTCACTACAGATATATAGAGCCAGTTCCTATTTTTCAATTTCACTGAGCAATGTTCTCATCATAAAATGTTTTAATTAGTGATCTCTTTAAGTAATAACCACATCTCAAATAATAAAAATGTTAGAAAAAAGAATAAATTACAGGCATATTTTTTAAAAAGGCATGATTAATATTAAGTTGAACTTAATTAAATTTAGTGTAGCAGGAATAAATACATACATTTTATTGAAAAGGAAAGAACCTTTGGAATGTATAGCTCATGCTACTATGTATAATCATTAGTGTCCATATTATAGCAAATACATTGATTATCAAAGGCAGAATTTAGTGAAAATGCAATATTGTAATTTATAACAATAATGTTTCCCAATCACTTTATAATGTATTTGTATTAACCAGATATATTTTTTAAAGTATTCACTCTCACTGGACTTCATTACTGCTCTATTTCCTCATTTGAATTGATACATAACATTCTTTTAATGATGCAATCATTTTTCTCTAACATTTTTTTTACAGAAGTTTATTATATTTCAAGTTATATGAACCACTTAGGCTAGAATATGTAACATTTATACTACATTTAAGACATTGCTAAATGAACTTACATATTTATGAGACAGACACACTCACCATGGAAGAATTGATTGTATCTTCCATCCTGGTGTGAAGTGTGAGGTATTAAAATTTAAATATGTTTTAGAATGAAATAAAGTATGCTCCATATTATGAGTTTACTCATGAAATAATTTTTATCTTTAAACATTATATATGAAAATAAATGCATTTACCTGATTAATTTGCTAGCTCTTCTTTTCAGTTAAGACGTTCAGTGCTATTTGATCTTTAAATGTGAATGGATTTATGGAATTAATTAACTGAAATCATTATAGCACTTAAACATTACAGATCACTCTCCTGTATAATTATCTCATTGACCTTATTTGATGTGATATAATAATCCAGCTCTTGACATAAGATTACAACCTTCATGTAAGAAAATTTTGAATATCATTTTTCTTCTTACTATTTCACTATAAAAGATGAGGATGGTAAAGAAGTTTGAGAAAACAAACTAAATACAACAAAACACAAAAATATTCATTTTGTCCTCATCTAGAATTATTTAAACAAAGTGTATATCTTAGTGTTAATAAGCTTTGCCTCATTAAATAAACTTTGCCTCGCCAAATAGACATTATTTGTACATTGCAAACAACAATGGTACATTGTCCCATCAGTATTTAACTTTTTGCCCACATCAGAATAATTTCCAAGTGTCAACCTTTGTGACTCTTTCCCTGAGATAATCTCTGCTCTCTAGAACCTGATATGCCCATGTCACAAGGAAATGCCAATGAATTAACATGCCCCTGAGAACAGTTCTCGACCAGTGGCTAATGGGAATTGATATGGATATACCCCAGGTCCCATCCCTCAACGTGAGTTAACACTGATCTGTATGTTCTAAATGAAACTCCTTAGTCTCAAAGCAGGATTTATCTTCAGTTGCTCACCATGGTAACTTGCTTAATCAGGCACCCTGTACTGGCTTCCTTCCTCTCCCTGTGTCATTTCTCCTCTCGCCTAACAATGTTTCCTAGGAACACCTTACAAATAAACTTATTTTATGCAAATCCTCACATCTCGCAGCTCCTGGGGAAACCCAAAATAATGTAAGCAGTTAAACCAATAAAAATTATATCCAAACTTCTCTTGAATAGGCCTTAATAATAAATAAGCCATTGGGAAATTGGCTTGCTTTTTAATCTAAGAATACTGGAAAAATTAGATCTGCAAGCAACATGCTTAACTTTTAATATCTGTCAGAGAAAGCACTAAGCGACAATCCTGGTCAAAGGAGGGAATTCTCACGCATCTCTTTATTTGCTGGAAGCTGATTAATGTATTCCACTCTTCAGATTTCCCTTTTTGAAATGGGCAACTAAAGATTAAGGCTAAATTATGTGAACCATTAGTTAACCTGCCTTTATGCATTTACAACAATCTTCTAAAATTTTTACTCTAGAAAGTGAAATACTGAGTGAGCATCTCCCCCAAATGTCCCATTCTTTGCCTTCATTTAGTGTCATGATAACTTTAAAGGGACTAGCTGGAATTCTTAGTTTCTGGCTCGATGCAAACAAGGTTTTGACCTCTAGTAGAAATTTTTCTTCCTCAGTTCAAAATAAAACAAAAACAAAACAAAAAAGAAAACAAAAAAACCTTCTAATCCAACAAAGCCCTAAGTTTCAAGATGTAAAATGAGACTTTTGGAGTATGAGGTTAAGAAGACACTTCTTCCTTAACTCCTTGTTTCCCAGACTGTGTATTCTGGCTGTTGGAGAAACAGTACAAAATGCTGTTTGCTAGTTCATAGATTTTATGGTATTCAGAATGTAGTTTATTAGGTCTTGTCACTCAACCAGTTCTGTTTCTTTAGTAATCAATTCCATAATTTTAGCTACCAACTGATTTAAGGTAGTGGGTCATTTGTAAGCAAAAGCCTATTTCTTTACTTCTTTTGCTGCACTTTACAAGAAGCAGTATTATAGAGACGCACGATGGGAAATAACGAATTCAGTACATTCAAAAATAGTGCTGGCATAAGAATTGTGGACAGTACCACAGTTTATTTCAGTGAGAAGAAATCCTCTTGCAAGAAGTCAAACTCCCTGAGCAACAGAGAGATTCTTGGTTTTCTTGCCACACTTCCACAGATCCGACCAATAAGAGATCTACAAGCCCAATCAATTTAGACAGTTTATTACTCATGGTATAGCAAGAAGCAGGAAGCAGGAACTTCATGTTAGCATCAGTTACTCTTTTTTTTTTTTTCCGATACGCAGGCCTCTCACTGCTGTGGCCTCTCCCGTTGCGGAGCACAGGCTCCGGACGCCCAGGCTCAGCGGCTATGGCTCACGGGCCCAGCCGCTCCGCGGCATGTGGGATCTTCCCGGCTCGGGGCACGAACCCGTGTCCCCTGCATCGGCAGGCGGACTCTCAACCACTGCGCCACCAGGGAAGCCCGGCATCAGTTACTCTTGCTCCTCAAGTCCCGTAGGTCTGAACTGCCATGAGACTAGGTGAATGCTATACAAACAGAGGATCTTTGTCAAAGCTGAGGAACACTGACCTTAGCCAAGCCCAATTTTATAAGGGGATTGATATCAAACCAGCCCAATATTTGTCCTGGAAGAAGTCTTTATCTTTGTTATATTGGTTAGGAAACACATCTGCCTTGTAACCCAGAGGAAGATGCTATCTTTAACTTCCAAGGCTGTTTCCTATGGAAACATCCTTGAAAGATAGTCCTGAAGAAGAGTTTTTATAAGACATAGAGAAATACCATGAAGCATTGCCTTCCAGCACCCTCCACGATAAAGTCCAATGTAATTAGCCTTAATTAGCCTATTACTAGGTACCGATAAAGGGTCATTCAAGGGAATTAGCTTTGGTCTCTGCTTTTCAAAAGTTGGGTACTCTGCAATAGAAGAACCAGATAAATCTTGATGTGCAGAAGCCCACACTGTTAGCTCATGCATTATTTCAATTCCAGTTCTTCCACCATCACCTCTTTGTCAGTGATCTTACTGAGTAACACTGGAGCAGAGAAAGAGACCAACTGATATTAGAGTTTTAGCCATGTTGTTACCAAAAGTGGGGTCCAGCTGCTCACTGCTCAAAAGTCAATAAAGAGGCAAGGTTGGTGGAAAGGAAACTTTGCTTTATTTTGGAGGCCAGCAACCTGGGTGGGGGGAGGTCTGATTCCCCCCCCACCACCACTGACAGTCAGTGGGCAAGAGCTTTTAAAGGGGAGTTTCAGGGATGCTTAGGTGGAGAGAGGGGGCTACACGCAGAAATAGCATAGTCAGCTCTGACAGCCATCTTGAAATTGGTCATGCAGTGGTCTGATCAGCATCATCATGATTGTTTTAAATACTGTTAGTCTTTAATTCCAGGGTCAGTTCTCATTTCTTTGAGGCCAGTTCTCAGAATTGTGGCAGCTTATGTCATGGCTACAGTCTGGTCATCGCGTAGTCAACTTCTTCCACCTGGTGGGGGTTTCAGTATATACAAAACATCTCAAAGGCTATATGACTCAGAATATTACCTATAGCCCTTGAGGAGGACCTGAAGATCCTTGACTTTGCTTAATGACTAAACTATTATTATTTAGTCTTGTCTGCCTGCTTTCCTTTGCTTCTGCATTTTCTCGCTTCTCTGATTAAACTTATTCTTTGGCTAATTTTTTCCACAGACAAAAGGTAGACAGAGGACGTGGGGGGCAAGGACCATAGGGTACTGCTCACCTTATTATCAAGGGCCTCATCTGGAGGGCATGTCCTTTGGTGGTCATCCCTACACCTTGTTTCCATCATTAAAGACCCATCTTTGCTTCTCTTTCCCAGTGCCCCTTGTCATTGTTCCTTCAGTCTTGCTCTTCCAATACCCTGACCATCTAGGCTAACCATTAGTGACTCTCCATGGATTTATGTGGATCCATGTCTTTGGCCAACTCTCAATTATGAACAATCATATGTACGCCTCAAAGTCCTACTCATTCCACTTCAGGTTCATCCTTGAGTAGAGAGATAATGTTCACATGCATGGTGGCAGCATTCCTCAGACAGCTGTACATATAAAGCCCCATGAGGCCAATATGGATGAGTTGAGGGAAAGGTACCCAAGGCAGGGGCAGCGAGTATTATTAGTGTGTGATACACTATATTATGATAGCAGGATCTGCTTAAATCCAATATTCTATTTTTACTTGCACATAATATTGGAATGCTGCTGTATATATTCTACATTTGAGCTTTATGGTTTAGCCCTTGAGGAGCAGCTCAGTTGAATGGTCTCTTGGCAACTCAAATTCAGAAGATTAGTCTCTATATGGCTCAATAGAAAGCCTGGGGCTATATCTCTATAAGAGACTAGTTATCTGGAGAATTCTGTTGTTACTTTATTGTGGTTTTCCAGAAGCTCCATACAGCAAGCATATCTGCAACAGAAAATATAAGTAAAAATGTATCCGTTAAGCCAAAGTGACAGAATTCCTTGGGTCCCAGTAAAAACTGGCAAGAGTAGTCTTCCTCTAGAACCTCTGAAAGATTGTCACAGGAACCCCAGGTTATGATGTCCAACCTAAATAATCCCATCAACCACCTTTCCCCTCCTCCATATCTCTTTTGAATTGCATGAAAAAGAATATTACTGGGCAAGCAAGCTCAAATTATGCTTCAACCTTGGAATAATAACAGTGAACAGAAAAATAAGTGGAAAAATTTGAATAGACTAAGCCAGGAATCCTTCTGTAGAGTCAAAGATAAGAGTAAATGCTGACCACCTAAAGAGAGGGAAGCAGAGTTTCAACAATAGGATAGTTGTTGCAAAAATGATAATAATAATAATAATGGATTGGCTCTCCACTTGAAATTTGGAGTGGATATGTTGTATAAATATGGATACAACAGTGGATATGTTGTATAAATAATGGAGTGGATATGTTGTATTAATTTTCTTAATGGATTAGTGGCACTAAGTAATGATGGAGCCTGGATAGTTTTACCTCATGATTTTAGGCATAATAATTCTACAATATTTTATACATATTAAAATATAAAAAGAACATTTTGTCCTCACTGGAGAAATGTGAATAGTGAAATGTTTTCAAAAGCATATTTTACACAACTGTGGAAACAACATTCTTCACACACACAAACACACATACTTAAGATGAACAAATAAGTAACAAATTAATGCATATTGGTCTAGCAAATGTTTTAGTCTGCTGAAAAAAACTTGTTTAACCTTGATAATCCCATAATTTGGAAAATTTATGAGGACATAGAAACTTTTATCGCTGAAATTTCTATTAACCTGTAACTACTTACTTTGAGACACTTTGGGAAATACCGAATAGGAGAAATTGGTATTTTTGGATCTATATAGAATTATTCTATGAGGAAACACCTGTTAGCAATTATCCATTTGGTATTTGATACCAATGGCTATCAATCCAGTGGTTTATTAGAATAATTTGTGGTAAATTGTCTTTGCCTATGCCCCAGCCCGAGTGTGTATGATTATGTAAATATAGAGGTGAAAACTGGTTAAGGAAAAAGAAAATACATATATTTAATATTTGTTAAATTATCATTTATTCAAGTGCATGAGAGGTTTCTCAGATAATATGAATTTTTTTTTTTTTTTTTTTTTTTGCGGTACGCGGGCCTCTCACTGTTGTGGCCCCTCCCGCTGCAGAGCACAGGTTCCGGACGCGCAGGCTTAGCGGCCACGGCTCACGGGCCCAGCTGCTCCGCGGCATGTGGGATCCTCCCGGACTGGCGCACAAACCCACGTCCCCTGCATAGGCAGGCGGACCCTCAACCACTGCACCACCAGGGAAGCCCCAGATAATGTGAATTTTTAATCTTCAGCTAACATTTCTTCCCCATCATAAAATACAGAATTTTTAAATGGAAGTGAATGCTCTAATTCAAATACACAGTGATTCATTTCCATGGCTCAGAGAAGAAAATAACAGCTATTCATGATATTCAGAGCAGCTGCTAAGTCTTTCTTCATATTCTTTTACAGTTTGTGGATCACTGGAACACCAACATTCAGGGCCCTGTGAAACTATCTTAATGGTAACTGCTCATGCACTTAGTGCTTCAAAATCCCTATGAATATAGAAATCAATTATGTGAACAGGTGCCACCAAGTAACTAGGCTTCATGCTCACTGGGATATCACAAACATTTAAATTTGATAAAATTAGTACACAAATATGTTCCTTCATACACAACAGTAAGTTAATATACATTCATGAGAATGCAAATATAGAAATCAAGGTCTGGAAAGTGATTGTTTTTTAGCAAATTGATGCAATAATTTCAGCTCTTGCAAGATTCTTGCTATAGATGAAAACAACATTGAGGCAAAAAATAGGCTGAATTATTTTCCCCATCCATATAACATTTGCAGAGTTACAGTTTAATGGGTACAAAATTTGTTTGGAAAAACAAAACCTTCTGGAGATGGATAGTGGTGATGGTCACACAATATAAATGCACTTAATGCCACTGAATTGTACACTTAAAAATGGTTAAAATGCTAAATTTTATGGTTTATTTATTTTACCACAGTAAAGAAACTGGGGAAATGTTAGACCTATATGTTCTCAAATGAAAAGATATTCAAATCATATAATTAAGTAAATATTTAATGAGAGGGAATTCCCTGGTGGTCCAGTGGTTAGGACTCCGAACTTTCACTGCCAAGGGTGTGGGTTCAAACCCTGGATGGGGAACTAAGATCCCGCAAGCCATGCTGCGTGGCCAAAACAAGAAACAAACAAAATACTTAATAAGATAACATATATGTTTAAAAAAAAAAAAAAGGTAAGCACACACATTCATGGGAAGTACCAAACTGGTGAGAGAAGAGAGATGAGATTTTGCATTTGTATTTGCTGATGCATTTTTCTCTGTTACAGTGCTGTACAGTTTGAATCTTTTAATGATAATGTATTTGTATCTTATAATTAAAAAGAAAATCAATTGACAATGAATATATCATCATAATATAAAGCAGATTACTTTCTGATAAATACACATAATAACAAAGAAAAATCATACAACTGTCTGAAAAACTAGAACAGTGATTCAAGAAATTTAATCATGATTTATTTGTGTATTTCCAAGAGGATGGGCATATTTCCCTTTTTTTTTTTTTTTTTTTTTTTTTTTTTTTTTGCGGTACGCGGGCCTCTCACTGTTGTGGCCTCTCCCGTTGCGCAGCACAGGCTCCGGACGCGCAGGCTCAGCGGCCATGGCTCACGGACCCAGCCGCTCCGCGGCATGTGGGATCCCCCCGGACCGGGGCACGAACCCGTGTCCCCTGCATCGGCAGGCGGACTCTCAACCACTGCGCCACCAGGGAAGCCCCATATTTCCCTTTTGTATGGAGAGCCAGAAAGCTGAATATTAGAATTGGGACATTGATTAAGAAAGCTGATATGAAACTACTACTTTTGTCTTTTTGAAACACCCTCATGCATAACCCCTCCCTTGCATACACAGTTGATTTTTCTGGAAACTGAAAAAGGGGAAAAAACAAAAACACGCTAGAAGGGAGAAGCTAAAGGGAAAAGCTGAGAAAAGTTAGGGACTTTGGTGTCATATGAATCATGGAACATAAAATGCCAGGGGACTTCAATATCAAATCAACTTTCATGTTATAATTGTCTTCATGTGTTTGCTAATCTTAATAAAATAATTTAATAACACTGAAAAGAACTAATACTCTTAGCCATACCAAGTTGCTCCATACTAAGGCCCTTTAAAAATGAAGATGTAAGTCCTTTGCTTTATTTGGATCAGTGTGTTTGAGTATCTGGTCGAGCCTTCTAAATCCTGTTCAATCTGAGGGCATAGTTCTGTCTACTTGTCTTAACATTCCCGCCAAATCCATTTGATACATTACTCTCCTTAGAGAAGCTCTCTTAAGAACCCCTGCTTCCAAAGGACCAGTAAAACTTGTAGGCTCTTAGCTAATGTTTCTGCAGTGGTGGTATCAGTTGTGGGGAGTTTCTGTAAAAAGTAGCTCATAAATTTTCGTAGCGAACATCTCACTAATCATTTTAACAAAGAACTGGTGTTCTGTTATGGAAGCAACATATAGAAATATGCAGACATTTAGTTATTTCATGAATTATGGTAAATTTAAGAACATAAAAGATTGCAGTAGTGCTTTGGGAATTTATATTATTGCAATTCATGTTATTTTAATGGCAACCCTCTCCCCAGCTAATAATGATGCATTCCAAAAGTGTTAAACATACTACAATTGAGAGCTACTTTCTGAGGAAACAAGAATTGCATGAAAAGATTGTTTTCCCTAAAGGAGTCACCTGGTTGTATTTAAATAATGTGGTTCTAACTGGTTAAAAAGGTAAAGTATATTGATGAGGAAAACTTTGAAGTAAAAAATACCAGTTTAAACTAATTAAATAAACCTTTCCTAACACTGCATCTCAGAGATGGCAATTGAAAAAAACTCTCCCCCTCCCTGTATCCCTCTCTCCTGTGTCTCTTTCACAGACACAGGATCCTAATTTTATAGAGATAGGTATCAGAAATATTTATTGATATGTAGAACAGAATCACTCTTAATTAACCACTTTTAACAAAACAGTGCTTGTGCCACGTTAATTTATCCATTTTCTCCCCAAAGCATAATAGTTGCTCACAGCATGCTGGATGACTGTATCATTTGTTACGAGGGAAAAGCAAAACAGTTATCAAGTAATATATATGCCCTGGAATTATAGACTCCATCAGTTAAATTCTATGATTCACTAGAATCAGTTATGTTTATTTACAAATGACATTTGTAGGTGTCTCAACAACAAAAAGAATTCCATTTTTTAAACTATACATAATGCTTGTTTAAAACAAACCAACCTCAAATGTGAATTACTAATGAACTTTCAAATCAAAGTTTACCATGGAGGAAAGAGAACTGTAAAAGATTGGGGAAAAAAATCAAAAAAGGCTAGGAGGATTTTTAGAAACAGTTTTCTATGCACAAGCACTTGTTCTTGTGTTTATGTGTTCACGTGAGACCATTGTCTCACATGCCTTGAGTAAATATTGTTAAGTTCAGAGTAATTATAATGATGAGTCTATTTTTCTTGTTAGTGGTAAGTTCAGAAGTAAACAATGACCCAGTTCTAGCTTTTGGAAAAAGTTTGATCACTCTTAATAAAGTACATTCAGAAGAAGGAAGTATTTTCTCTCTTTGTGAGAATGTAGCAGCTGCAGTTCTCCTTTGATCATAAAGGAGGGAGCCTGGACTACGGAAGATGGCAAAGGGCAAAAGGAAGTGGTGTTTGAAGACATTCTGGAGCCACTGAATTCATCAAACTCTGCTCTTCCTTAGAAGCATCTTGAATTTGAAACCATAAATCTTACCCTTTGCATTTTCTGTTAGTCCTCTCTGAAATGATCCTAATTGGGTATATTAACGGTAGACCAGCATTTGTCAAAGCTGGTTATAAATTAGACTCACTTGGAGAATTTTTACAAACCAAACAAACCAAAAAACCAGTGTCTAAGCTGCATGCTAGACAGGGTAAACCACAATCTCCAGGTAACAGTAATTTTTACTTCCTCCGTTTGACTCCAACGTACAGCTACAATCGGGGCCACTAAGGTACATAGGCAAGTTTTCTCTGCAGCGTTAGAGGTGTCTTCAACTGCATCTCTCTGGGAATAATAGGACTGGTTTTGGGATCTGTGTAAATTAATAGTCTTCCTTGGAATTTGGGGAGGAGGTGCTCCTTTCTTCTGTGTTGGACCCACTTTACCATTAGCTCATTCTTTCCACTGAACAAGTGTGAGTTAATAGAGGCTTTTCTATGGTGTTCCCTCTGGCAACATCACTACTTGGTGATGTTCGCTTTCTTAAGAAAATAGATGTTTATGCTTTTATTAAGTTGCACATCATTTCTGACAGCTTGTGTATATTTATTGGGAAAGGGAAAGGCTAGCCATATGTTCATTAGGAAATAATTTCATTATTTGATAATGATGATTATACTAAGTGCCTGAAAGTCCATGCCAGCATTTAGTATTTTTTTAAAAAATAAACCAACATGGAAATTTGCATGAGTTCCACTGGGAAAAAAAAATCTAATCTTACTTTTTCAGCAAATTGAATTATGGTACCTCTTTTCTAGCTTTTTTGGAAATCTAATTCCTATTTTCTAGGAATATACCAAATAATTGCTCGATTGATGGATTTTTCTTCTTTAGAACTGTTACTTTGTTTATATCTTTACTGTCAATTCAGTTCGTCTTTTGGAAGGACTGTGATGAAGGTCTGTTACATTTATATTGCTGGAGTCTTTTCATGTTTCATCATATATTATAAAACAAACTATATAGCCACTATGATAATGATGTCAGGGATAAACTATATGTAACAACTATAACTAACTGTAATGATGGTTTTATACATATATATAGTGTGTATATATATTACGAGTATACTCTATATAAAGTAGGTAGGTTGGTTGATAGATAGATGATAGATAAATAGATAGAATATCTATTTAGAAATTTCTTTTTCTTAAATGAGAAGGTATCTCTCCATCTCTACTGGCAGGTTATTTTCTGACAAACTACTTGGGCAGGTTTGCCTTGGTGCCTCTGGTACTTTAATGCCTGAATTATCTGATGCTAAGATTTTAAAGTCCCAGTAGGCTATTGTGATGTATATTTATTTTATAACAGTTCAAAGCCTGTGAAGATAGAACTGGAACATCTCTACAATCACTTTTGGGTGTGAGCAGAAGCAACAGGATTGAGGCCAGATTTCTGTACTCACCTTTCTGTTTGTCCTCGCCGGAAGCCAGGTATATGGTGTAGATGTGCCTGGCTTCCTGGGCAGAGCCAGCCCCATGAAGGGGAGAGAAGTCCTGTCAAGCCAGGTGGATGCTGACTAGGCTGATGTCCCTCTGTTTGCAAAAACCATGCACAGGTGGTGCTTTTCCAGGGACGGCTGGCCAAGAGGTTGACCGCAGTGAAGGAAAAGCTTCCAAGTATACTTATGTTTCTGCAATTTAGGGCTTATCAGAGGGCTTTTTCAAGATTGTCTTATTTTCCATAATTCATTATCTTGCTTTTGATGCAGGGTTTTTCTGTGGTGAGCACTAGCATCTGTCTTCAATATGCACAGCCCAAAAGAAATCAAATTCAAATTTGTAGTTTGTGAAAGGCATCTGCAGGAGTTTTTTTACTTTAATATTCTTTATCAATTTGCATTGTTATTTGGGAACAAAACATCTAGGCAATCTTTAATATTTATGTGTACTTGTAGCCATTTGTCATTCTATTACACATATGTATTTATTTTTTCCTTATTAAATTATTGTCTTCAGTTAATTATGTACATGTACTTAAAATTTCCAGAATTTATGCATAGCAGAATATCTTGTTTACTTTTAAATTTCCCTTTGTTATACCATACTAACCTCTTTTATTTCAATATTTAAAACAATTTATCTTACTCTTCCCCACAAAGACTCTATAAGTAGATTTTTATACATTATAAGTATAATCTATAAGTAAATGGGGCATTGCAATATACCTATTAATTCAACAGTGATATAAAGGTTACTGTCTCTTCACCCTTATGTTGTTTACTTATTCATTATGTACATATTAAATTATTTGAATTATTTTCATCACCACCCTATTTTATACTTAAACATTTCAAACTTGTGATGAAAGATTTCAGATATACAAAATTAATCTAAAGAATATTGTTATAAATTATGTGTATACCTTATTGTAATAAGTTATGCACACTGTGCAACTAAAAGCATGGCACTTTATTATAATTAAACCGCCCTGTGCCTTTCCTACATTTTTCCTTGCTTATGCCTACCTTAGTGCAGTACCCTTAATTTTGAGTTTATATTAAACATTTTTGTTTAACTACATAAAAAGAAATTTCTATTAATGTATGATACTGTTTTGCAAGGTATAAACACTCTATAACTAGTATCATTTCCCATGTATTTTCTGCAACATTTTTTCCTCATATTATATTTGAGGAAATCATGACTTAATGATAGTGTTGATTGTTTTATTTTTGCTGAAAAGTAGTGTTCACTTTTATTATCCGTATAATTTATTTCCATTTTATTATCAATATAATTTTCTTCACTTAAAACAATGCAATTATTACTATCACTTTATATTTTTGCATGTGCACATGGATAAGAGTTATGCTGGGATATGTAAATCAGAGAATGACTTTTGATTTAATGTATGCATATTTATGTACATGTTAAATTTCAGTACATTTTGTATCTTCATGTTTACAGACATTACGTTTTGCCAGTTTTATAAGTATAAAATAGTCTCACTTTTGCTTTAATTTTCAGTTTAGTTGTTACAAGAGAGGCTTAACACATATTCAAGGTTATTATTCATCTAAATTTCTCATTTACTTGTTTATTGATAACTGTAGCCCATTTTATATTTCTTTTTCTCTGAGTTTTAGAATTGTTTGCATATACGTATATATGTGTTTGTATATGTGTCTGTATATGCTTATATATTTGCATATATATTTATAATTTCTGTTTTTATGTTGCAAACATCTTAACTCTGTGATCCTCATGTCTTTTCTCTAGCAGTTTCTAATAGCAAGGTACACTAATTTATCAATATTCTTTATTTGTGGTTTTTGCAGTTTGTATATTAGCAATATCTTTCCTGACTCTAGATCTTCTATTTTTTTCCTCTAAACATTTTAAACTTTTGCCTGCATATTTAGTTTTGTTACTGCACCATTTATTAAATCACTTATTTTTACTTCACTAATATTCAAATACACTTGTGTTATATGATTTCTCCATATACATTTAAATCTGCTTCTGGGCTCCATCCCTGCATCAGTATCACACTGACTTTATTAACAGAGATGTATAAAAAACAATGCTATTGTTTGGAATGTTCTTTTTCTTATTTCTTCTTCTTTAGGAAAAGACTCTTGCACTTACATATGAATTTTATCATTTATTTTTTAAGTTACCTGACTAGGTCATTTGTTGGAATTAAATTGATGTCATATTTATTACATACAAATTTAAAATTATTATATCTTTTTTGTGAAGTGATCCTTTGATTTTATTTATCTCAATTTTTTTCTTAAAGTTTTATATAGGTATATTAACTTTGTTTTTGGTTGTTATTTCTCTCACTTCCAAATAGTCTTTGTTCTTATATTTAGTGCTTCTTTCGCTTTTTTGTAGTCTTTTTAAAAATTATTATTGAAGTATGGTTGATTTACAATATTGTGTTAGTTTCGGTTGTACAGCATAGTGATTCAGTTATTTTTTTCGGATTATATTCCATTATGTTATTACAAGCTATTATTGTTACAATGTAATTCCCTGTGCTATACAGTAAGTCCTTGTTGCTTATCTATTTTATGTAGAATAGTTTGTATCTGTTAATTCCATACTCCTAGTGTGTACCTCCCCTGCTCTCTCTCACCTTTTTTAACCATAAGTTCATTTTCCATGTCTGTGAGTCTGTTTCTGTTTTGTATACAGATTCATTTGTATTATTTTTTATATTCCACATATAAGTGATTTAATATTTGTCTTTCTCTGACTTATTTCACTAAGTATAATATTCTCTAGGTCAATCCATGTTGCTGCAAATGCAATATTTCATTCTTTTTTTATGCATGAGTAATATTCCATTGTGTGTATGTATGTGTGGTGTGTGTGTGTATGTATGTATAGGGATGTGTGTGTGTGTGTATATATATATATATATATATATACACACACATATATATACTGCATCTTCTTAAGCCAATATTCTGTTAATGGGCACTTGGGTTGTTTTCATGTCTTGGCTGCAATGAATATTGTGGTACATGTCTCTTTTTGAATTATGGTTTTCTCAGGGTATAGACCCAGTAGTGCAATTGCTGGGTCATATGGTAGCTCTATTTTTAGTTGTTTACGGAACCTCCATACTGTTCACCATAGTGGCTGTATCAATTTACATTCCCATCAACAGTGTAGGATGGTTCCCTTTTCTCCACACCCTCTCCAGCATATATTTGTAGACTTTTTGATGATAGCCATTGACATATGTGGGGTGATACTTCACTGTAGTGTTGATGTCATTTCTCTAATAGTTAGCAATATTGAGCATTTTTTCATGTGCCTGTTGGCTGTCGGTATGTCTTCTTGAAAAAATATCAATTTAGATCTTCTGTCCATTTTTTGATCAGGTTGTGTTTTTTTTTTTTATTGTTATTGAGTTATATGAGCTGTTTTTATATAGTGGGTATTAACACCTTGTTAGTCACATCATTTGCAAATATTTTCTCCCATCCTGTAGGTTGTCTTTTCATTTTGTTGATGGTTTCCTTTGCTTTGCAAAGGCTTTTAGGTTTGATTAGGTCCCATTTGTTTACATTTTGCTTTTACTACTTTTGCCTTGGGAGACTGATCTAAGAAAATATTGCTACAACTTATGTTCGAGGATATTTTGCCTGTGTTCTCTTCTAGAATTTTTATGGTGTCATATCTTATATTTAGGTCTTTAAACCATTTTGAGTTTATTTTTTTATATGGTGTGATGGAATGTTATAATTTTATTAATTTACATTTAGCTGTCTAGCTTTCTCAACAATACTTGCTGAAGAGACTGTCTTTTCTCCATTGTATATTATTGCCTCCTTTGTCATAGATTAATTGACCATAGATATGTAGGCTTATTTCTGGGCCCTCTATTCTTTTCCTTTGATCTGTATGCCTATATTTGTGCTAATACCATGCTGTTTTGACTACTGTAGATGTGTAATAGAGTCTGAAGTCTGGAAGGGTTATACCTTCAGCTTTGTTCTTTTTCCTCAGGATTGCTTTGGCAATTCTGAGTCTTTTGTGTTTCCATATGATTTTAGAATTATTTGTTCTAGTTCTGTGAAAAATGTCATGTATATTTTGATAGGGATGCATTAAATCTGTAGATTGCTTTGGACAGTATGACATTTTAAGTATTAATTCTTCTGATCCAAGAGCACAGGGTATCTTTCCATTTCTTTGAAACATATTTAATTTCCTTTATCAGTATTTTATATTTTTCAGCATTTAGGTCTTTCACCTCCTGGGTTAAGTTTATTCCTAGGTATTTTGTGTGTGTGTGTGTGTGTGTGTGCAACTTTAAATGGAATTGTTTTTTACCTTCTTGATCTGATGTTTCTGATACTGAGTAAAGGAATATAACAGGGTCCCATGTATTAATCTTGTATCCTGCTACCTTACTGAAATCATTTATTAGTTCTAATAGTTTTTGTGTGTGGACTTCAGGGTTCCCTATATAGAGTATCATGTCATCTGCAAATACTGATAATTTTACCTCTTTCCTTCCAATTTAAATACCTTTTTATTTCTTTTTCTTCTCTAACTGCTGTGGCTAGGACTTCCAGTACTATGTTGAATAGAATTGGTGGGAGTGGGCATGCTTGCCTTGTTCCTGAATTTAGCAGGAAGGCTTTCAGCTTTTCACCATTGAGTATTATGTTGGCTGTAGGCTTATTGTAAATGGCCGTTATCATATGGAGATATGTTCCCGCAATACCCACTTAAAAATCATGGTATTGAATTTTGTCAAATGCTTTTTCTGCATCTATTGAAATGATCATTGTTTATTGTTTTTCCTTTTGTTAATGTGGTGTATCACATTGATTGATTTTTGTATGTTGAAGCATCATTGTGACCTTGGAATGAATTCAACTTATCATGGTGCATGATCCTGTATAGGTATTGTCAGATTCAGTATGCTAATATTTTGTTGAGGATTTTTCATCTATTTCCATCAAAGATATTGGCCTGTAATATTCTTTTCTTGTAGTGTCTTTATCTGGTTTTGGTATCAGAGTGATGGTGGCCTCATAGAATGAATTTGAGAGTGTTCCCTTCTCTTCAGTTGTTTGGAATAGTGTGAGAAGGAGAGTATAAGTTCTTCTTTGTATATCTGGTAAAATTCCCCTGTGAAGCATCCAGTCCTGGACTTGTCTATTTCACTCAGCAATTGATCTGTTCACATTATCTGTTTCTTCTTGACTCAGTTTTAGTAGGCTGTATGTTTCTAGAAATTTGTCCATTTCTTCTAGGTTGTCCAATTTGTTGGCATATAACTGTGTGTATTTTCTCTTATGTTTTTTTTTTTGTATTTCTGTGGTTTTTATTGTTATTTCTCCTCTTTAATTTCTTATTTTGTTTATTTGGGTCCTCTCTTTTCTTCTTTGTGAGCCTGGTTAGAGGTCTGTCAATTTTGTTTATCTTTTTAAAAAATCCAGCTCTTGGATTTATTGATCTTTTCTCCTGTCTTTGTTTTTTTAATCGCTTATTTATTTCCTCTCTGATCTTTATTATTTCCTTCCTTCTGTTGACTTTGGGTTTTGTTTGTTCTTCTATTTCTAGAGTTTTTTAGGTGGTAGTTTAGGCTGTTTATTTGATACTTTTTGTGCTTCTTGAGAAAGGCCTCTATCACTATGAACATCCCTCTTAGAACTGCTTTTGTTGTATCCCATAGATTTTGTAAAGTTGTGTTTACCTTTTCATTTGTCTTGAGGTATTTTCTGATTTCTTTGATTTCATTGTGACCCATTGGTTTTTTTTTTTTTTTTTTTTTTTTTTTTTAAAAAAATTTTTTTTCTCCTTTTTTTCTTTTTTTTCATTTTTTATAGTAACATATTTAGTCTCCATATGTTCATTCTTTTCCCGTTTTTCTCCTGGCTGATTTCCAGTTTCATGCTGTTGTAGTCAGAGAAGTTGCTTGAAATAATTTCTATTTTCTTAAATTTGTTGAGGTTTACTTTGTGACATAGCATGTGTTCTATCCTAGAGTACGTTCCATGAGACTTGAAAACAACGCGTATTCTATTTCTTTTGGGTGTAGTGTCATGTAGATATTAATTAAGTCCAGCTGCTCTACTGCATCATTTAGGACCTCTGTTGCCTTGTTGAGTTTCTGTTTTGATGATCTGCCCATTGATGTCAATGGGGTATTAACATCTCCTACTATTATTGTATTACTGTTAGTTTCTCACTGTATGTCTGTTAGTGTTTGTTTTATGTATTTAGGTGCTCCTATGTTTGGGGTGCATATGTTAACGAGTATAATATCCTCTTTTAATAGATCCTTTATCATTATGTAGTGCCCTTCTTTGTCTTTCTCTATGACCTTGGTTTTAAAGCCTATTGTATTACATTAAGTAATACAACCTCTTTTGAAAGAAATTAGGTCAGCAGTGGTCCTAGAACATGTTCACTGTCAAGTTTTCTTTTTTCCTTATCTAATATTTTCTTTCTGTAATGTTTAGTGATTGTTCAGAATTCATGGTAATTGAAAACTACCTGATTTAAAACTGAACTGAAGAGAAGAAGAAAACATTAACAATTTACATATAAAAACAAAACACAAAACTTTGGGCCACAAGATGTCACTGTAGTTCAAGCAAGACATAGTTTTCTCGAAATTAAATAGAAAAGAGAATGTTTTGGACTTAATTTATATATTTAATCTGCTTTTGATTATAGTCCAGATATATTTAATAATGGACTATAAAATGAAGGTAGAGCAGAGAATAATTTCCACTGTAGTAATTTTCATCTAATTTTCTAGGAGTTGCATTGATAGATGTTAGAGAGAATAAGTCAATTCTTTAACCTTTATGAAAAAAGAATTAAAACGAGCAGTTATAACAAGAGCAAATGAATTGCAACTTTTTAGCCTTAACTTTATATGTGTAGAATCGTATAATATTCAAGGTGTGAGATCTGAATTTAGACTGCAGAGGTTCGTAACTTTGAGTTTTCCCAACTGCTCTTAGACTAACCTGTGTCATTCAGCTGTAAAGTGGGAATAATGTTTGTAATTATCTCAAAGGGCTGCCATAGGTTAAATAAAAATGCTTATATCTAGGACTTAATATAAAATTAGTTTTTAAAAATTATTACCTGATTAGAGAATCAAACCTATATACCCCAACCCCTTTTTTAAAAAATTTCACATTTCAATATTTTATTATATAATGTCTTCAATTATAAGATATGTAGACTATAAAGCCCCTAAGGTTATGAACTTTATCTTCTTCTACTTCCCTCTTCCCTAAATTACCTATTGTGGTAAAAATCAAAAGTTATGCAGTGTTTAATTATGACTCACTTAGCTCATGCCTATTCAAAAGAAAGGTTTAATATGTAAACTGTCAAAAAGCAGAAATATAATATTTTGCTAACACAGAGTATTATTGCCTTATGGAAAAATAATTTTTGAATTGTTCTTCAAAGTTAATTAAAATATTTAATAAATTAATAAACATTTTAAATACTATCAGTAATGCATTTTAATTCTCATTACATTAAATAGTTGCAGATTTGAAATTTTCAAACTCAACAGAATAAAGTATAAATTAATTAATTTACATCTAAATATATTACTGTAGAATGTTCTACAATCTACGTCTAATTGTTTTACAAATTATTCTTAAAATAAAATGGAAAAAATACTACATTTTCTCTTATAATATCTATGAAATTTTTCAAATTTATTTTAAATTAAAACTTTATAGATGAAAAATCCTGTTTTCCCATTGACTTGCTTGCCAAAAGACAGTTAATTACCAAGATAAAGTAATTTACTAATGTAAGTAAAGTTAGTAAATTGAATGTGTTAATTAATAAAATTTGTTCTTATCTGAAATGTTTATTTTAGCAAAGTTTTGTGTTTACCATTCTGAATATAATACCTCATATAACTGAAAATATGAAATCCAAAGTTAATGGATAATTATTGATACTCTACCTAATTACACAAAGAATATGATTCCATTGAAAAATTAAAAATGTTACTATGTAAAAGGGTGATAACAAAATAACAGATGTAGGCAAAAATATAACTGGGGAAGTGTGAATTGTAATAAAATAGAAGTATAAGTAGAAGCATCAATAGGTATAAAAAAATTAAGTCCACATCAAAAATATACAAATGTGAAGAACACAGTTATTAGGGTCATCATAATATTATTGAGATATCAATATGAATCTTTAACAGTAATAATAATTATAGCTAATATTTGGTAAGCCTTTTCTGTGTGTGTAACAAGCAAAGTGCAAAGCACATCATATTATCTCAGTTGATTCTCAAAAGAATTCTATAAGGTAAATATTATCATTGCCTTTATTTGATGATTAAAGTAACTTCTCAGAGATGATAAGTAATTTGCCAAGGGTTACTCAGCTACCAATTGATAAAACAAAATGTCATATATGATACATCAAAGCCTATGTTATCTTTTCTGGTAATTAATCCAAGGGATAATTTCCACAAGAAAGTCACTGAAGTCCTGACAAAATGAACAATGAAAAAAGGCAGTGGTGTGTTATTATCACAGTTTTCCATAGTAGTAAATATGGAATTGTCATAAATAGCTGCTTAAATTTATTTAACATGTTGACTAATGGCATAAAACTATATACGCTGTTTTCAATGAAAAATACTATAAGTATACAATGGTAGATACCAGAAGATATATAATTTGTAGACTCACATACCTCGCTATTTAACGAATTTTCAGGTTAAAATTACTTTTGAGCAGCAATTATGTTCTGTAATACAGATTTTTAGCATCTTGTGAAATGGTACATATATGCCAATTCTTTGATGCCTAATTTTGTAAAAACACATCTTCTCAGGCCAGTGCAGTTGTGTTAAAAATATTATAATGTTTAAAATTTCTTTCCTGATTTTTCATACCCCAATTTCACACTAAACCATTATGTAGTAGAATGAATGTGTCATCTTTACATTAGTTTCACAGATTAGAATCTTCTGACTCCTAGTAATCTGCCCATGTAAGAGGTAGACAAAGGGAGACAGTGATCAAGAGAATAATGGGGTGATCAAGAGAGGGAGGTCAGAAGCAATACAACTTATCCATTTATTGTAATGTGTATTCCACGAGTCAGTGATCACATTCAGGCATATGTACAACACACACACACACACACACACACACACACACACACCTGCCAAGTAGCAATTTCATGCCTTGGTCTTAAACTTGAATGAACAATTATCAACTGATATATAAAGAACCCACCTTGGGACATAGAAGTAAAGGAAACAGACCAAGGATATGATCTAGATGATCATCATCCAGCACATATTTGTCCTGTTTTCAGTTGATCAACTTAAGTCAAGAGAAATTTTTAGTGCTTAAAAATGTTTCAAATGATTCTTTCAGACACCCTCAGCATTAGTTTCAGGATCACAGCAGAAATGCTATGCCCCTGAGTCCTTGCCTCAGAAGTTTCTGCATTGAAGCATGAGCGTAATACTTTCCTAGGAGTTAGAAGATCAAATGTGAGGTGAAAGAAACCAAGCCAAATGTTTCCCAGTTAAAGACATTTTTCCTCGGACAAGTTCTGCTTTAAGACTAACTAGCTGGATGGCCCTGGGTATGTTGTTTAACCATTTGAGCTGCATACTTTACATTTCCAAAATGGGGATAAAAACTTTACTTTGTTGGGTTCTTATATGGATTTACCAGATAATATATGTAAATTATAGAATACAGTTTTTAGCTCACTAACAGCATAAAAATATGTTAACGTTTAAATTAGTTTACCCAACTATGTGTTCAGAATGCAGTACTTCACAATACATTAATAAACAGCGAGAATGTCTTGGTATCATCTTCATCTGTTGTACAAATTTTTAAATTAAATGCCTGTGTCAAAAATGTAAAATGGAATAAAGTGTGTGTGGGGAGGGAAGCTACATTTACCTCTCTGCTTACATTTTTAGGAAAGTTAGAAAATCAGCCAGATGCCTGTGGATATAGTCTTATGAAAATTCTTAACAACAGTAAAAACATACCCTCACACAAAAAATATTAAAAACTCCATAAAGATTTCCTGAAGGAAAATGCGTAGGAAACATTCAGAGATTATGTGACCTATAAAAGATATATCTGGGGTCAGTATAAGCAAGAAACTGTTTTTTTCCTTTTTACATTTTTGCATTTGAACAAGTAGGTATTTTTCTTTATATCCTTGTCTTAGGCCTCCATTATATTTATTGTCATTCATAATGTCTACACTTCCAATTTAACTATAAGAATGGAAAATCCCCCCCCAACAGATACCATGATATATAGTATTATTTACTCTTTTTAAACATGAGACTTGTGTTTCAGTATAACAACTCCCAGTAATATTTATTAAAATGCTCAAATATTATAAGTCTGGAGTAATGACAGCTATTGAAATGTAGTATTTTTATGCACAAAATAATTTTTTTTTTTTTTTGCGGTACGCGGGCCTCTCACTGCTGTGGCCTCTTCTGCTGCGGAGCACAGGCTCCGGACGCGCAGGCTCAGCGGCCATGGCTCACGGGGCCAGCCGCTCCGCAGCCTGTGGGATCTTCCCGGACCGGGACACGAACCCACGTCCCCTGCATCGGCAGGCGGACTCTCAACCACTGCGCCACCAGGGAAGCCCCAAAATAATTTTTTATAAGTTTTAAGTTGGTGGAAAAAAATAAACTGTTGATTAAGTTTAAGATGACCCTATAAAATCTTTTATCCTACTCTTGAAATTTGAGAGGGGTTTTAATAATTGATTTTATTTCAATTAATATAATTGCTCTATGTAAATGAATTGAAAGGTTCATGAGAAATAATTAAGGAGATAAAGGGATAAAAAGAAAAAAATAAACATAGGAGAGACATACTGTTGCCATTGATGCCAAGATCCCCGTACTTGGTCACAGCAGATGGTGAGGAATTATGGAAAGAAGAGAAAGATATAAAACTTATGAGAGCAGAAATAAAGCCTCATTTCAGGATTCTCATTGTTCCCTAAAATTAACTTTTTAGCCTAAATATGTTGCCATCCATATGTAACTTAAATTCTAGGACTTAAAAATAGGAAGCAACTGACTAAAGCTGAAGTAATATGATTCAAAGATAGCCAGACTTAAAGCATTGTTTCTTATAAGTCATCTGTTGGTTTATATGTACTTCTATTAATGATCACACTACAGGAGTCTATTATTCTGGCTCTAATAGCTAGCTTAATGTCTTCAACTCTGATGTAAAAAAAATAAAGAACATTAGGTCAAATCTATTAACTAGGAATAGTGAGCTGAGGCTGAGGATGGAGGGATGGACTGAGAAAACTAGTATGGTATTTCAATTGCAGAGGATCAAAAGCAGATCTGATTCATGTTCGTGATGCTCTCCCAAGTAAGCACAACTTCTCTCCTTACTATTGTATTTGATCTTTCTTCTTTCAGCTTTATCCAGTTTTAAAATATGTACTCCTCCCTCTCTCTTTTAGTGTTATTCTCATAACTTAATGGCATTAAAAAGTAAAGTTTGTTTTTATAGACTATGTCCAGGACCATATAGCTTTTCACTACAAAATTAATAATAAAAATATCAGCTACTATATGTTAAGCGGGTAATTTTTTTTGTATATTATCTATGGAAAAGTAATGTTTTCATGGGAATTGAGTAGTGTAACCTAACTTATACATGGGTTATAGGCCCTTTCCCATAATTTAATTTTAAATGAAAAAAAGTATATATTAAATGAACAGATTGATTATAATCATTTTCTTCTCTGAAATAAATATGTTGTATTTATCAAGAAAACCCATTAATAAAGTTTATCAGTTTGCAGTTTTTGAATATAGAAGTCATTTAGTTAATTATTAGGCAGAGAAATTCAAGGCAAACAATTCTAAATGTGATCATATAGTTACTGCAGTTATCTAATGATGTATAACAAACTGTTCAAAACTCACTGGTTCAAAACAACGATTTGTTTCTTCGTGATTCTTCACTTCAAATCAGGCTTGTCAGGGATGGACTGTTTGTGTTCCATGTGGTGTTACGATGTTGGCTAGGATGGCTCAATTGTCCCTCAGGACATGTGCTTTCAACTCACATGTCTGGCATCTCAGCTGGATTGCTAGAGTGGCTGCGGTAGTCTGGGCTTCTCTCTTGACCGAAACTGTCTTTCATTCTGCAGTCTCTACAAGTGGTCTTGCTCTCCAGTAGGGAGATCATAACTCTTTACATTATAGCTGACTTCTAAGGTAAGACAGGAAACTCCAAGGCATCTTAACATCTAAGCCCTGAAGTCACACATTGTCATTTTTATACATATTGTTAGTCAAAAGAAATCTCTAGGATAGCTCATATTCAATGAGAGGGGAATAAATTCTTATTATTCATAGGCCAAGCAGCATAAGAACACAGGTATGGGAGGAATTATTGGTGTCTATTATGTAAATAACCCACTAAACAGTTCAGTAGAAATTTTTAATGTTGTCAGAAATTGGCATATAGGGCTTCCCTGGTGGCGCAGTGGTTGAGTCCGCCTGCTGATGCAGGGGACATGGGTTCGTGCCCCGGTCCGGGAAGATCCCACATGCCACGGAGCGGCTGGGCCCATGAGCCATGGCCGCTGAGCCTGCGCGTCGGAGCCTGTGCTCCACAACGGGAGAGGCCACAACAGTGAGAGGCCCGCGTAATGCAAAAAAAAAAAAAAATGGCATATAGTTTGAGGTTAATGAAACATGTTTGCTTGTGAGAAAATTATACTGCATTTATTGTCTCCTGCTCTCTCATTTCTTGATACTTCACATAATTTTTATCCTATAGTCTTTATACTTGGGTCATGACTAAACTACATATTTCTTGGGAGCTATTTGACATTGTTAGTTTTCCATGTATAATTTTTTTTCCTGTTCTTATATTTTATTTAATTTTTTATTGAAGTATAGTTAATTTACAATGTTGTGTTAGTTTCAAGCATACAGCAAAGTGATTCTATATATATATAGATATAGATTATTTTCCATTATAGATTCTTACAAGATATTGAGTATAGTTCCCTGTGCTATACAGTAGGCCCTTGCTGTTTACCTATTTTGTATGTAGTAGTGTGTATATGTTAATACCAAAGTCCTAATTTATCCCTCCCCACACCTTTCCCCTTTGGTAACCATAAGTTTGTTTTCAAAGTCTGTGAGTCTGTTTCTGTTTTATAAGTAAGTTCATTTGTATCAGGAACTGGATGGTAAGTACCTTGAATTTAGGTAGCTAACTCAACCATTATGTCCCTGCACTGAACAGTCATTATATGTGATCTTCTTTGGACAAAGGAACTCTCTTCAGCTGAAGGCAAGTTCCTGACAGAGACTCAACTGAGAGCTTTTGACTGCCAAGACTTCAAACATATGAGGGATGCACATTTCAGTCATAGAGGGAAGATAATCTCCTAGATGTCATACCATACTGTGCACTACAGGAACAAAGAGTAAGCCTAAAGAATTGATGCAATGTGTGTAAGGATTGCACTGTCAATAAAACTGACATACCAAATATAGTACACTAATATTAACATGTAAACCAATAAAAAACTTCATTTATGAAGTTGGCTTACTTCTTTGACTGGAAGTGTAATATAGTAACCACAGTACCACAGTAACTAGATTAATATCCCTTTTATTTATTTACTTATTGATTATTATTTTTTGTCACTGGTTGTGTCTTCCTGGTAAGCAATGGGAGAAAAAAAATACTAATTTTACAAAATTTTATTTTATAACTCAAAATGGATCATTCTACTAGTACAAAGAATCCTTGAGGTAAAAACTGTGGAAACAAAAGTATGTATTGCATACAAGAAACTGAATTCCATTTACACAAGGCTAATGTTTTCCAGCTGATAGAAGATAGCTAAAACCATTCTTCTTTCTTGTACATGCTTTGTTATACTTTGTTTCTTATGATTCAGTATCTTAAAATTAAATGTTATGTTACTTATGTTAGATATTTTAGTTATTATAAGCAATATTGGTAATCTTATAAAATGTTGACATTGTCAAACTTTTACAATTATCAGAGTCAAAACTGGCTTCTCTGAAAGAGAAAAAGAAAATGAATACTTTTAAGAAACACTGTCTCCCTTGATACGATGGTCCACCTAGGTCATCCCAAAGAATTTACAAAAAAAAAAAAAATCCTAGAATTATTTAGTGACTTTAGCAAGGCCACAGGATACAAGATAAATATACAAAATCAATTGTATTTTTATATTCTTGCAATCAACTGTTGATTCATTAAAATTGAATTTTCAGTATCATTTACAACCTCTCAAAAAGTTGAAATACTTAGGTGTAAATCTAACAAAGCATTCATAGAGCTTTTATAATGAAAACCATATAATACTAATAGAAGAAATCAAAGAAGATCTAAATGTAGAAAATTTCTATGTTTATACATCTAAAAACTTTTTGTAAAAGAAGAATAAAATAGGAAGAATTACACTATCCAACGTTAAGGACTACTCTACAGCCACAGTAAGATACACTCAGTGGTTTTGGTAGAGGAATAGACATATTGATTAATGAAACAAAATAGAGAAGTCAGAAATAGACCACGCAAATACAGCTAAAAGATTTTGACAACCTTAAAAAGAAATGCAATGGAGAAAAAAAAATAGTGGGTGGATATTGACCAAAGGATTTTCTGTCCTTTGCCACCTTCTTTCTAAGCCTTTGGTTTGGGTGAACAAGATTTTGTTTGTCTGTGTGTTTTTGTTTTTGTTTGGCATGGGGGAGTCTTTGGTCTGTGCTTGTTCCAGTTTGAAGGCTTTTGCAGTGTCCTTCCCTGGAGGTATGAGATGTAGTGAGGAAACCCAGGGAACTCACTGCTCAACAGCCATGTTGTTCCCAAGTCCTGAATTCCATAGGCACTTGCCTTCTTTCCACTTTCAGAGACTTCCTATTCTTGTTTGTTTTATTATAGCCAGAGTTTTTTTAGTTGTATAGGTGAGGATCTGAGAGAAATGAGGCTACCCCAACTTGGTGAAACCAAAAATCTACATGAAGTTTTGCATAAAATTTAACTAACCTTTGTGACAAGGAAATTGGTAGATGAAAAAAAGTTGATTTTCAGAAATTTTGAGTAATTTCAAATTTATGATTTTTTCCTGTAATGATTTCCATGAATTATTAAAGATCCTTCTTCGATCTTTGAATCAAGAAAGAAATCCCTCCGTTAGGGGTTACTTTAAAACAGTGCATTTCCTGAATTAACATATCTTTTTCAGACATATTTAATGTTAATTTTACAAAGAGTTTGTTTTTATGTTTCTCTCATGGAAAACTTTGCATATATTCTGGAGCTACCATCTTTAATTCTGAGTTGTTGCTATTATTATGGTACAAGTATACACTTTATCTGATTTCAGTTAAATTCTAGAGTGTTATTTGGTTTTTGTTTTTAAGAGGAAAGATCCATGGATGTGGTAACAAACAAAACACAATATTATACTGAGAAAGCCAAATTTCTTCGCATGTATAATAAAATCTTTTTGTTGTAATTACTCTTGGTGCCAATTTAGCAGCAAAAATATTCTTTATACTGGAGCCTTCAATAACTCATGCATTAAGAACAGTAATCTCAAAACATAATACACTTTTTTTACATGACATAAACCCATGCCTTTCAATTCAAGAGTCCCCACTTCTATGATGAGTATAGCAGTTCTTTTTTTTTTTTCACTTATCATTATATCAATAGTTTTCACACTGTATAATGGTTCTAGAAATTTAGAATTAAACTTACTTTGACATAGAGTTGGGAATCCTAATTCTCATCTACATAACTGATTTATTATGCCAGCTTAACTTGTTATAAGGAATTTGACCTTGTCTGAAATAAATGAGTTTTCTTTTACTTTAAAGCTATCCCCTGTTCAGTAGTGAACAGATAAAAAGGTAATGGGATCCTAAGCCCATGCAATATATAGAGGGGTTATGTGAAGGATTGAAAAAATTAAAAAAATTAAGGAATTATATTGCTTCATTTGTTTCTTTTTTCTATTTAAACTCAAGTATTTAGTAACCCCTTTTCTGACAACTCAAGTGGTACCAGGAACAAATCTCATGTACAGGAAGAGAAAGAAAATAGAGAACAGAGAAAAGGAAATACATTTGGAGGCAAAATAGCAAAGAATATTCTGGGCAAAATATCTTTAGTTTTTGTCTATTAATAAACATTCTATATTCACCACGTTTTTAAATAAATAATATTTTTGCTGTTTTGTTGATATTTATTATATAGAAATTAAATTATTGAAATATAACAATTATGGTATTCTTTATTGATTTTAAAAGTAAAGTGCTACACATGTTCAATAAGGTATAGATTGAGTTAAGATGAAACAGTAGTATCTATGGTTTACTAGCAGACAGCATCGGGCCTCAAAGGCATTTGGACTCTTCCGTTGATTCTGTCAGGAAGCTGATATTCAACTTAGAAAAACAGACTAAGTTTTGTCTTTCTTTTACTAGAAATAATAGACAATTTAACTAATGCATTAACCACATGCTTTCAATTCCATGCTGTTAATGAAATAGCTTTTTTGATGACTAAGTATTTGATGATTGTAGCATAGTAAGTCAAATCTATTAATATAAGTCACAATTAAATCTCTCCTGTGGCTGTAAGTAATGAGATGCATAAACAAAGGAAAAAAATAGATGGAGAAGTATTTATAATATTTTAACCTAAATCCAATTGATTTGTGCTTTTGATAATCTCTCAACTTCACAAAATCTTCTTAACAGGGATAAAGATAAAAAACTAATAGAAGTTATTATATTGAATATCATGAAACACAGAAGCCAATTTGCTTTTCATATTTTCAGTTTACCTTATAGCTAATCTCTGCAATAAAACAGATTATTTTAATACATAATGTATTTAATAGAATATTAAGTGAATAATTTTGATAACCCAATATCCACCTAAATTTGGCAAATTAAAATAAACATGAAAATACTTATTCATATATTGAAAATATTTTTATTAAAATTTATTTATTATATATTAGTTTATTTTTTACTTAAATATTATTAGATTAGTTTCAGGTGTACAACATAGTGATTTGACATTTTTACAGATCATACTCCACATAAAGTTATTCTAAAATACTGGCAGTGTTTCCTTTGCTGTACATTATATCCTTGTAACTTATTTTATGCCTAGTAGTTTATACCTCTTAATTCCCTTTACCTATTTTGCCCCTCCTCCCACCCATCTCTCCTCTGGTAATCACTAGTTTATTCTATGTATCTGTGAGTCTGTTTCTGTTTTCTTATGTTTGTTTGTTTTACATTTTAGATTCCATATGTAAGTGAAAACATACAGTATTTGTCTTTCTCTATCTAACTTATTTCACTAAACATAATACCCTCCAGTTCCATTCGTATTGTTGCAAATGGTAAGATTTCATTCTCTTTATTAATATAGCAATGGTTTAGATTCATAGCTTGTCTTGGGAAAGTACACCTTTAAAATTGACTTTAGGAACCTATAAAGCTGCTGTTAAAAGAAATCCCATATAAGGTATTAAAACAGAGGAACAAATAGGCTTAACTTCATTAGGGAAATTAAATAGTACTAATTATTGGTCATATGCATTTTTTCTACAACTAGTTGATGATCTGCTTATGTTGATTTTCTTAATTTATTAAAGATATTACTGACTGACGTGAGATTTATCAGTGGGAAATAATGTGCTTAAAAATGTATCAAGTACATATGAATTAAACACAGTTTTTATTTTCTGCTGGTTCTATCTTCAGTGTATATATTTAGAGAATGAAAGTTTTCAGAGTTACAGTGGGATATCACTGTTTATCTTTCACAACAGTCAGGCTAGAATAATATTTACAAATTTGCTAAATATAAATATTTATTTGCTTTTATGTGAATTACATGTGTTGCAGTCTATGCCATGGAAGTTACAGTGCTTTGCATTTGACAAAATTGCTTGCATTCCTCAAAATATCTAGACTTGTAGAAATATGGTTATTGACAATTTAATAACAATAAATAACAGAATAATTAAATATCAGGTTTATGATTCTAACCATATTTATTAAATCAGAGATATTAATAGTTAGTAAAATTGAAAGTACTTCTAATGCACGTTTTCCATAATTGCTCTGAATATTAACTACCACATAAAATTATCTTTCATCTTCATTCTTTTTGTTATGATTCATTATTTTTTCATTACTGTTTAACCTATCATGTAGAGAATATAATTAGGTTAAAGTGACTCATTCCCTGCAATAATTTTATTAATACCTAGTAAAATGTAAAAGCACGCACATGAGTGCCTTTGCGTGGGAAAAACAAAATCTGGGGTCAGTTACCAAGCTAACAAAGCCTAATGGTTAGTAGTTCATGAGAGTCTGAAAAGTCAACTTCTTGGACTTTGGGGTCCTTGATCCCGTAATATTCAGTTTATCTATGGCTTCCTAACAAACCACTACAATATTAGATCACAAAATAACACCCATTTCTTTTAGGTTCATGGAATTTGTGAGTCAGAATTTCAAGTAGAGGACAGAGAAGATGGTTTGTTTCTCCTTTATGATTTCTGGGAAGACTCAAATTGCTGATTCAAATGGCTATAGATTAGAATCCAATGGAGGGTACCTCACTCATGTATTTGCTTCCTTGGCTTGTATAATAGAGTCTGACTCCAGTTTTGATGTTTAACTACCAGCTTTCAAGCCCCACATCTCCACCTTATTTTTGCTTCACCTCAGGACAAGTTCATAAGACACCACACATGCTCCCTCTTTTGGCACTGGCAGGAAGTTCCTTCAAGCCCTGGCCTGTGTGTGTGAGCTGTCACCTTGACCCCACCCCCAACTACAAGAAAAATCAGAGCCACCCACCCCTTCTTTTGCTGGGTGCCTGCCCTGTTGTTCCTAGAAGCCTGATTATATCAATAATAAGTATTTTAATGCACTCATGGTGTGTGTGTAGTGTCAGTAGTCTCGACATCCAAACCAGTATTTTGGGAGAAGAAGAGGGTTGACTCTACCCTCTGTGGCCCAACCATAAGACAGCTGCAGTGATTCAAAATCCACTTGGCTGGAAATTCTCTAACGTAACGATTATGCCTCTTTGGCATCTTCACAACATGGAATCTCAGGTTGTGCAACTTCTTTCATAATAACCTGGGGATTGGAGAGCAATGGTATCTGAGAACAAGGTAGAAAATCCATTACCTTTTATTAGCTAGTTTCAAAAATAGTGTCCTTTTTGTTGCATGCGATAAGTTGAAACAGTCATAAACCTGCCCAGGTTCTAGGGGAAGGGACATAAAGCCTATCTGTCAATGGTAGGATTGTTAAAAAAAACTTGTTATTCTGTTTTTTTTTTTTTAATTTCCATTGTTACTTTTTTTTTTACATCTTTATTGGAGTATAATTGCTTTACAGTGGTGTGTTAGTTTCTGCTTTATAACAAAGTGAATCAGTTATATATATACATACGTTCCCATATCTCTTCCCTCTTGCATCTCCCTCCCTCCCACCCTCCCTATCCCACCCCTCTAGGTGGTCACAAAGCACCGAGCTGATCTCCCTGTGCTGTGCGGCTGCTTCCCACTACCCATTCTGTTTTAAAACCTTCATACATGAAAAAGTATGTTTGTCCATATATTCATCCAGTGTGCCCATGGAGCAGGGAAAACCTTCCATCTAGATATCTCATTCTCAGTTAATTCCCCAGAACACTCCCATTCCTGGGGTTATTTATTGCAAAAACTTGATAATTGTGCATGTTTCAACAAAATTGTATGCTTAGCCAATTTTATAACTTTAGAAAGTCAGCTTCCTCTGATAAAGTCTCAATTTCTTTACCCTCTAAAATGATTTATCTCTTTCACCTACTTCATGGGATTGTGCAGTAATGCAGTATTTTGAATGAAAGTGACTTGCAATTGTAGCATATTGTATAATTCAAGCTTTACTGAGTTACTGCACATTTTGGGGACATTGTTAATTATGAATAGCATTTATGACTATATGTAAATATAAATTAACAATATATGATATTTTCACTGTAACAGTGCAAAGCCTTTAAGAGAAAACAAATGTAATAACCATAATATAGAATGGAATATGATAACTACTTTGCATATGATTATTTTAATAATCTGAACTATGAATGATGAACTTAATGAATTTAATAATTCTGAATGATGATGGTAAGAAGCTCTAGAATTGTATCATATATAGTAATTTAAAACTATAGTATTTCTAAAGATCATGGAATTATGAATAGATATATGAGAATATATTTGTGTTTTTTCATATTCATATATTTTAGGCAGAACACCAATAAACAGTAATATGCCAACAATTCTAAAATCATACATTATTTCTTTGTATAACAAATTAGATTCAAAACAAAATTATAAACAGAATTCTCTTCTCTGACTTCAGAGTATGTAATATTTATCAGTAGCATATATAAAAAAACAAAGTATTTGTATAATTTATAGACTAAAATATAACTATAGTATGCTCTTTAAGTTTGGATGACTTCTAGCATACTTATACAGATATATACCTTAATTTATACTTCCAATTTTTATGTTTAGCTTTTTGCCAGGGGCAGACTTAATCACTCAAGAAATAAAGTTGGTAGAGAGTATTGCACTTCTAAGCATAGTTATAACTTCAAATTTTACTCATATAATTTCTACAGCTAAAGTCTTGGTAAGTGGAAATAAAATCCCAGAATTTAAATAAAAGTAATCATCATAAAGTGATAATCATGGAGAGCAATGATCAAGAGATGGAAAAGGGATTTTTAAATTTTTACTGTATTTCCTGTGGTCCTATCACATTAAAAAGAGCTTAGAAAAACTTTAAGGAGATTCCATAAAACAAAATAAAATTGTTCCTAAGTCCCAGTTTCACAAGTAAATTATTTTCAGTTAAGGAATATCAATTTCTGATGTTGTTTATTTTTATTGAAGTGTAGTTGAGTTACAGTATTAGTATCAGGCATACACACTAATCAATAATTTTTTATAGATTATACTCCACTTAATGTTATTACAAAATATTGGCTATATTCCCTGTACTGTGCAATATATCCTTGTAGCTTGTTTATCTTATACGTAGTGGTTTGTACCTGTTAATTCCCTACCTCTACCTTTTTTCCCCCTTTCCTCTCACTGCTGGTAACCAATAATTCGTTCTCTGCGTGAGTCTGTTTCTGTTATAGTCATTTATTTCTTTCATGGTTTAGATGCTACATATAAGTGATAACATACAGTATTTGTCTTCCTCTGTCTGAATTATTTTGCTAAGCATAATACCCTCCAGGTCCATCCATGTTGTTGCAAATAGCAAAATTTCATTTTTTTATGGCTGAGTAATAATCCTTTGTATATATATACACCACATCTTCTTTATTCATCTGTTGATGGACACATAGATTGCTTCCATATCTTGACTATTATAAATAATGTTGCTATGAAAATTAAGGAGCTTGTATCTTTTCAAATTAGTGCTTTTGTTTTCTTCAGATATAAACCCAGCAGTGGAATTGCTGGATCATAGTTACTGCTATTTTTAGTTTTTTGAGGAACCTCCATACTGCTTTCCATAGTGGCTGCACCAATCCACATTCCCACCAAGAGTATACTATGGTTCCCTTTTCTCTACATCCTCACCAACATTTGTTCTTTGTAGGCTTTTTGATGATAGCCATTCTAACAGATGTGAGGTAATATCTCACTGTGGTTTTGATTTGTATTTCTCTGATGATTAGTGATATTGAACATCTTTTCATGTGCTTATTGGCCATCTGCATATCTTTGGAAAAATGTCGATCCAGGCCATCTGCCCATTTTTTAATCAGCTTTTTTATGTTTGTTTTAGATATTGAAATGTATGAGCTGTTTATATATTTTGGATATAAGCCCCTTATTGGCCATATCATGTGCAAATATTTTCTCCCATTCATTAGGTTGTCTTTTTGTTATGTTAATGGATTCCTTTGCTGTGCAAATATTTTAATTTTAATTAGGTCCCATTTACTTACTTTTGTTTTCATTTCTTTCACCTTAGGAGACAGATCAAAAAAATATTGCTATGATTTTTGTCAAAAAAGTGTTTTGCCTGTGTCCTCTTCTAGGAGTTTTAGGGTTTCAGGTCTTATATTTATTAGGTCTTTAATCTACATTAAATATATTTTTGTATATAGTATGAGAAAATATTCTAATTTCATTCTTTTACATGGAGCTGTCCAGTTTTCTCAGCACCAGTTATTGAAGAGACTGTATTTTCTCCATTGTATATTCTTGTCTCCTTTGTCGTAGATGATTTGACTATAAGTGCATGGTTTATTCACAAGCTCTTTATTAGTTACCATTGGTCTATGTGTCTGTTTTTGTGCCAGTGCCATACTGATTTAATTACCATAGCTTTATAGTATAGTCTGAAGTCAGGGCATGTCATACTTGCACCTTTGTTCTTTTTCTCTCAAGATTGCTTTGGCTATTCCAGGTCTTTTGTGGTTCTATAGGAAATTTAGTATTATTTGTTCTAGTTCTGTGAAAAATGCCCTGGGTATTTTGATAGGAACTGTGTTAAATCTGTAGATTGCTTTGGGTAGTATGGACCTTTTCACAATATCAATTATTCCAATGTAAGAGCACGGGTTATCTTTCCATTTATTTTCAGTGTCTTCTAGTTCTTAGAGTATAGGTCTTTCACCTCCTTCGTTAAGTTCAGATTGTCTACTTTATCCTGATTCAGTCTTGGAGGATTGTCTATCTCTAGGAATTTATCCATTTCTTCTAGGTTATCCAATTCATTGGTATATAACTGTTTGTAATACTTTTATAATTTTTTGTATCTCTGTGATGCCGGTTGTTATTTCTCCTCTTTCATTTCTTACTTTGTTATTTGGGTCCTCTTTTTTTTTGACGGGACTGGCTAAAGGCTTGACAAATTTTTACATCTTTTCATAAAAAAAAAAAAAAAAACAGCTCTTGGTTTCACTGATCTTTTCTATTGCTTTTTTGATCTCTATTTTACTTATTTCCTCTGATCTTTATTATTTTATTCTTTTTTGCTGACTTTGGGGTTTGTTTATTCTTTTCCTAATTCCTTTACATGGTAGGTTGGGGTGTTTATTTCAAATTTTTCTTCTTTGTTGAGGTAGGCCTGTATCACTATAAGCTTCCATTTTAGAGCTGCTTTTGCTCTGTCCCATATATTTTAGAAAGTTGTGTATTTTTTTTTTCATTTGTCTTAAAGTATTTTCTGATTTCCTCTTTGATTTCTTCATTGACCCATTAGTTTCTTAGTAGCATGTTATTTAGTCTCCACATATTTGTTTTTCCTACTTTTCTTTCTGTAATTGATTTATAGTTTCATACCATTGTGGTTGGAAAAAAGTGCTTGAGAAAATTTCTATCCTCTTAAATTTGTTGAGACTTGATTTGTGGCCTAGCATGTGATCTATCCTAGAGAACATTCCATGTGCACTTGAAAGAATGTATATTCTACTCTTTTGGATGAAATGTCCTGTAGATATCTATTAGGTCAAACTGGTCTTATGTGTTATTTAAGACTACTGTTTCCTTATTGAATTATTGTCTGATATGAGCATTGCTACCCCTACTTTCTTGTTTCCACTTTCATGAAGTACCTTTTTCCATCCCTCACTTTCAGCCTGTGTGTGTCTTTAGCTCTTAAGTGAGTCTCTTGTAAGCAGCATATATAAAAATGAGTCTTGTTTTTTTTTCCCCTCATCCAATCAGCTACCCTGTGTCTTTTGATTGGAGCACTTAGTCTATTGACATTTAAACTAATTATTGATAGGTATGTACTTACTGCCATTTTGTTACTTGTTTTCCAGTTGATTTTGTACTTCTTTGTTCTTCCTTTTATTTCTTCCCTTGTGGTCTGATGATGGTTATTAGAGGTATGCTTGTCTTCCTTTCTCTCTAATTTTTGTGTATCTATTATATGTCTTTGATTTGTGGTTACTATGGGGCTCATATATGTTGACCTATATCTATATCTACTGGTTTTAAACTGGTAGTCACTTAAGCTCAAGCACATTCTAAAAGATACACATTTTTTACTCCCCTCCTCCACAGTTTGCATTTTTTGATGTCATATTTTACATCTTCATGTTTATCCCTTAACTGTTTGGTTATAGTCGATAGGACTTTTTTTTTTACTTTTAACATTTATATTAGCTTATTTAAGTGGTTGATCCATGGCCTTTACTGTATATTTGCCTTTCCTGATTGGAGTTTTCCTTTCCTATATATTCTTACTTGTTGTAACCTTTTATTTTCCACTTAGAGAAGATCCTGTAACATTTATTTTAGGGTCAGTTTAGTGTTGATGAACTCTTAGTTTTTGCTTGTCTGAGAAATCTTTTATTATCTCTTCTTTAATTCTGAATGAAAATCTTGATGGGTAGAATATCCTAGGTTGTAGGCATTTCCCTTTTAGCACTTTAAATGCCTCATACCACTCCCTTCTGGCCTGCAAATTTCCTGCAGAAAAAACAGGTGATAGCCTTATGGAGATTCCCTTGTATGTTACTCTGTTTTCCTTTTGTTGCCGTTAGAATTCTCACTTTATCCTTAATATTTGCCATTTAATTGTATGTATTGGTCTCATTGGCTTCATCTTGTTTGGGGACCTCCGTGTTTCCTGTATCTGAATATCTGTTTACTTTTCCAGGTTCAGGATGTTGTCAGCCTTAATTTCATCAAATACATTTTTTATCCCTTTCTCTCTTTTTCTTCTGAGATCCCTATGATGTGAATGCTGATATGTTTGGTATTGTCCCAGAGGTCCCTCAAACTGTTCTAATTTTTAAAATGTGTTTTTCTTTTTGCTCTTCTGATTGAGTGATTTCCATTATCCTGTCTTCCAGAGAACTTACATATTTTTCTCAATCACCTAGTCTGCTGTTAATTCCTTCTCATCTTTTTCATTTCAGTCATTGTATTCTTCAGTTCTGACTAGTTCTCTTTTATATTTTCTAAGTTTCTTGTTAAAATTCTGTACTCATCTATTTTTTACCTTATTAATTCAGTTAGCAGTCTTATTACTAATGCTATGAACACTTTCTCTGGTAAATTATTTGTTTCATTAGTTGTTTTTTCATGATTCGTTGTTGTTCTTTCATTTGAAACAAATGCCTCTGTCTTCTCAATTTGCTTACCTTTCTTTTTCTCTATGAAATTATGTGAAACCTTTACTGATCCCTGTCTTGAAGAAGTGTCCTTGTGTGAGTGTGTCCCTGTATAGTGTGTGTTTGCCCAGTGGTGGGTAGGAGTGGTGCAACTGAAGTGAGCACAGTCACGTCTTCTCTCCAGGGTGTGTTGGTACTATCACCTTGGTAGGAGGTGAAGCTGGAGATAGAGGGATTAGAATTAGAGCCAGGTGTGAGCTGGTCCCCTCCTCTGCTCAGTGACGAACACCACCCTATCGGGGCAGGTTCGGGTCCCAACTTGCTGGAGCAGCAGTCCTTAGGGTCAGGTTCTGAGCTGGTTCTGTTCCCTCTAAGTGTGCCCTCTTACCCCCGTCCAGCATCGGCACCTTTGCCCCAGAGGGTAACAGTGCTGAAGCAAGAGGCACCAGAAAGAGTGCTTGGCATGGGTCAGGGTGGTCCCAGCGCCAGTCAGAGCTCCAGACCCTCCCTATCTGTAACACTTATGGACGCCAGTAATGGCTGCCCTTACCCCATTCAGATGCTATGCCAGGTCTGAGCTGGCTCCACCCCCTACAACTGCATAAATTCCTTGGACATGGCAACCTTTTCTCTGGTGTGATGCTGTACCACGGAGCAAGAGTGGCTGGAGGGGCTCAGCTCAGGCTGGGGCATGCTCTGGGGTGGTCATGGGAAACTGGCCAGAGTTCAGGGCAGTTTCATTCTGCTTCCTCTACCTTGTTTCGGGAGTAAAGAAGCGTGTATACAGTCCTCACTAGCTGAGTTTAGTTCACTGTCAGTTTCACTGGTCTTCAAATCAGCTAAATGACAGTATTGGCCGCTGGGGCTCGGGTTCCCAATATGTGGTACAAGCCACTCACTCCCCAGGGATGACCTGTGAACCCATGTAATTCTGTTCCTCTTCTGTGTCCCCTTCCAGGGGCGCAGGTAATGACCTGATTGCTTCTCTTCCCTTGCAACCCAGATCTGTGTGGATCTTTCTTACAGCCTTGGCTGTATGAGTCTCTCTGCCAGTGTCCAGGTTGTTTTCAGTGAGAATTGTAGATGTATTTTCGATGTGTTTATGGGGGGAGGTGAGCTCCACATCCTTTTACTCTGCCATCTTGATCTCCTCCCCTGATACTGTTTAAAATAGTATAGTTCATAAAGGAAAGTAAATCTAAAGTTGTTTTTACAAAGCAAACACAGGGAACACAAACCCAAAATACAAGGCAAGAAAATACCAAAAAGGAAAACTAAAGGCAAATGGTACTTATGAATATCTATGCAAAATAGCCATGATTTTCTTATATTGTTACTAAAAGTGTAAATTACTACCATTTATTAGAAAACAAATGATCAAAATTTGGTTCATTCAGAATTTTTGAACTATTGATAACATCAATTAAGCTTCTAGATATTTTCCTAAATGTCATACTATTTCAAAATGTTAAGGAAGTTCAGTTTAGCATTGTTTGTAGTTGAAACACAAACAACTAAAAATAACCCAATAACCACCAGTTGTGAAAATTACATAAATATATCTCATTCATAGAAGGACATGACATTCTCCTGCTAAAATAAATTAGGTAAATCTATAAGCACTTGTGTGGGCAGTGTTCAATATGCATTCGTCCAAAGGAAAGCTGCTTTTACTGGATCAGGACTGAGCTCTAAGTTTATCAGTCTAAGGGTATGTATTTTCTGTGAGCCACATGCAAAAGAAAAGATGACAGAAATTTTCTTTTGACCCTACTCTACCCTATTCTCTCCTCTCCTGTCTATCTTGAGAAGCAGTGAGACTTCCACATAAGGCAGCTGGCAGTGGGCAAAGAAATGCTGAGGAGAACAGAGGTCATCTCAAGTTACCAGTTAGAGTTGAGACACATTAGTTCGTATCAAGAATCTAAAGGTTAGAGAGTTTTTAAAGGAGAAAGGATGTCAAAAATATACCAAACTCGGGGGACAATGATCCTTGATAGTAGGCATATTTCCTACCCTGCCTCATCCTCTAGAATCAAAATACACAAGTTTCAAAGTGGAGGAGGCAGAGAAGACAGAGGAAACAGAATTCTCACTATTCCAACTATAGTCTTCCTGTTCATAACAGTTACAAGCTAAGGGAAGGAATAAGATTAACATATAATATTCATATTCATATTTGATAATTATACAAAACTAGATATTCTGGTTACTGGCCTGTTTTTTCACTTAAATGATTATAGTAATTTTTAATTCCTAAGAGTAACTAAAATTCAATGTGATCAAATCTTCATCCTGAGAGTAGGAAGAATAAAATAAAACTAATTCACAGAATATAAATTCTAAGTGACTATAAGAACAAACGTAACATTTGTCATAATGATGGCCTTGGTTATTGCTTGATGGAAATATAATTTACATACATATGTGTGAATAAATACACAATATATGTCAATAGATATGGTGGAATTATATCTGTCATCATTTATCCCTTGGCCTGTGTTAATGTTAACTTTTTTTTTATATTTTTTGTGGTACGCGGGCCTCTCACTGTTGTGGCCTCTCCCGTTGTGGAGCACAGGCTCCGGACGCACAGGCTCAGTGGCCATGGCTCACGGGCCCAGCCGCTCCGCGGCATGTGGGATCTTCCCAGACCGGGGCACGAACCCGTGTCCCCTCATCGGCAGGCGGACTCTCAACCACTGCGCCACCAGGGAAGCCTTAATGTTAACTTTTAGAAGAATAAATATCTCCAGGGATTTGGATAGGCAGCAGTATGAAAGCTGAAGGGTTAAAGCTTGTAATTTTTCTCTATATAACTATAAACATTTTAATTTTTGTACTTTTTCACTGTGTCCTGTATGTCTCTTACACTCTTTTTAGTATTGTGTATTATTTCTTGATAATGCCTCTATCTACAAACTTACTTTTTTCATCGCTAATACATTCTTGCAATTTATTTATATATTTTAGCAATTTATTGCCTATTTAAATTAAATTTTTGAAAATGGATTACCCTCATAGTTTTCCTTTGATGTATTTAGTCTGTTTCACTCACTTATTCTTGAAAAATATTGTTTATGTTTAATCTTAATTTTATATAAATATTAGGTAGATGAAATACCAAGAAATTTTATTATTTTGGTTTTATTTTCCTATTTCCTATGTAAATTCTATTAGTTTAAATATGAGTTAAATTTACTCATTTGAACTTACCATCATAATACTGTATAACAGTTGATAAGATAGAGCTCCTTATCACAAATATACATTCTGCCGGTGTTAGAATGTCCGTTTTCTCAGTTAAACTTATCTCTTTCATGGTCTAAACAGCTTTACTATACCAAACATTTGACTCCTATTAATGACTCTGTAGGAAAAGAGCTCTTAGCCATTAATGATATTGTTAGTTATCAGGAAATATATTAATAATTGGGAGAAAATGCTTCTATAGATTCAATTTGTTAATATTATTTTAAAAACTGAAATGTTGACAGTCACTACCATTTAATCAAAATGTTAATGAAATAAGTAAAATAAATACTTCTTATTAATCAAAGAGTAAGTAAACACATATTCAATAATTAATTTACAAATAGATTATCAACCTAAATGATCTCTAATCGCTGACTTAGCAGGGATTGACCTGTGCCTTATGCCATCCAATAAGGATGCGCTCATGTAGGGCCTCTCCAGCACGACATTCATTGATTACAGATTCTCTCTGTTTTGCTTCACTGTATGCTGGCCGACACTTGCAGAATGCTCTTGCCATTGTGTGATCTGAATAAAGGTGCTGAGTGACAGCAATACCCAAGCCACCTACAAAGGATGGAATTATATTAGTAGCTCTATAGTTTATAGTGGAAATGTACATTAGTAAATTATCAAAAAGAGGGAAGTTTAATAAAATCAATGAAACACAACCATATGTATTAGATTGTCATTTTATTACATTATGTTAATATTAGAACAATAGCTTAAGAATATTTCTGTCATTTAAAAAGAAATATAGTTCACTTCAAAGCCCAATTCAAAATTAGAGAACTAATATTATCATTACTTTAAGAAAATACTCTTCTTTTGGATAATGAAATTTAATAATAATTATCATTTGCCTGTATCCTTTATTGTTGTGAATTCAGGTAGTACTAATGGCTTTTAGAATGAATGAGCCCTAACAAGGGATTTGAATGGTAATATAATTAGCCAGGCAAAGAAAAGTCTTTTCAGTTTAGAATGGTGTAAAATGCTGTCAAGCTGATTCATGGAGTAATATTAGAATAAGGCTCTGTTCCAAACTGACAAGAGTCTGTATTGTAACAAACCCAACTAGGTTACTGTGCTCATTCGAGCACATTATTTGCAACTTGATGTGATAATCTGAGGAGTACAATTGGGAGCATTTGTGAAAGGAACAAATAATATGGATCAAAAATGCCAGTTTACTTCTGTATATGTACTTTGATCATAAAGCAAAAACTTGGTAGGGAGAAAGATAACCATGGCCAGAATGATTAGATATATGAATAAATTAGACTTACATCTTTCAAAGCAATACTTATATCTACAAATTTCATTCATATATATCCATATATTATCTTGTACCCATTTAATCAGTAAATCATCAAACAGAGCACTTACTGTGTGTTAGGAAATATGTTTGGGAATTTAAGATGCATAATTGATCTGTTTCTTCAAGAATTTTATTTTCAATATGTGTCTTTCTATGGTATAAAACAGAACTTTCCACATAGCCCTAGTCACAAAGTATCAGTTTGCTCGCTGAACAAATTCTATTCTCAGTATTTATAGTTCAGATGGTATTGTGGACCTCCACCAGTTTTAGCTGTGGGACTTAATTTTCAAGTGCATAACCTATGTTCTGTTAAATAAATTTTAAACGTATAACAAAAGAGTTAAAGCAGGGGAAGTTCACTTTAGAGACAGATGTTAAGGACTATATGATTTGTATTTCTTTTACTTGAGCATTCTTCAAGTTCCACCTGCGAATATCTATAAGGAAAATAAAGATTATCACTATTTATATATAACATCAGTTATACAAATTAAAACAAGGCAGAGTAAAGACCATCAAGGCCAGTATCCTTAATGATATTTATGTAAAGCTATTAGGCCACTGACAAAACAATTAGAGAAATAGATAAAACCTATCTTTAATAACTTCACTGACCAATTTGTACATAAACATATATACATTTCTACACATTACTATAGGTATATTTTAAATATTAAACTATAATTAATATCTATAGAAAACATTTGAGGTTACATTTATTACAAAATTAGTTGCTTGTTGAAGTTGACTTCCACAGCCAGTTTGTAGTGAAACTAAAAGACGTTTATGCAAAATATAAAATCCCTAAACAAAATTTTAAAAAGATTTTATTACCAATATGTTTAAGGAAATAGAATAAAATGATCACATATCATGTTAAAAATGAATGCACTTCTTAAAAAAAAGACAGGAGCTGTTATCACACCTAAGTGTGAATAAGTATATGCCAATAAATTGCTTCACTGAGCCAGATTTCTCATGCTCAACACTGATGTATAGGCATAAACGTTTGTTGAACCAGCTTGCATTGTATGCAAGTGTTTCATCACCAAAAGACTGAAGATTTTCAGGTATGAAAAACAAGGGTGACGGTCAATGAAATTTTAGGGATATCAGCTAATATACTGTAATTTTATAAAACATTAAGGTAAGAATAATGCATAAATAATCAGTTTTTCTGATAATGCTCTATTAAAATATTTTCATAATTTTAATAATATTCCTAAGTTAATATATTTAATACATTAAATGAGTAGGAAATATTTATACACATACACACATATGTACAAAAACAGCTTTCTTTATCAATTTTTTTAATGAAGTAGAGTTGATTTACAATGTTAATTTCTGCTGTACAGCAAAGTAATTCAGTTATACATATACATGTATATATATATATATACACATACATATGTGTATATATATATATATATATATACATTCTTTTTTTAATATTCTTTCCTATTATGGTTTATCATAAGATATTGAATATAGTTCTCTGTGCTATACAGTAGGACCTTGTTGTTTATCCATTCTATATATAATAGCTTACATCTGCTAACCCCAGCCTCCCACTTCATCCCTCCCCAATCCCCTCCCCCTTGGCAACCACCAGTCTGTTCTCTATGTCCATGATTCTGTTTCTGTTTCACAGATAGGTTTGTATCATATTTTAGATTCCAAATTTAAGTAATGTATGGTATTTGTCTTTCTCTTTCTGACTTACCTCACTTAGTGTGATAGTCTCTAGTTGTATTCATGTTCCTGAAAATGGCATTATTTCATTCTTTTTTATGCCTGAGTTGTATTTCATTGTATGTATGTACCACATCTTCTTTATCCATTCATCTATCGATGGACATTTATGTTGCTTCCATGTCTTGGCTGTTGTAAATAGTGCTGCTATGAACACAAAGGTGCACATATCTTTTTGAATTATAGTTTTTTCTGAATATATGCCCAGGAGTGGGATTGCTGGATCATATGGTAATTCTACTTTTAGTTTTCTGAGGAAACTCCATACTGTTTTCCACAGTGGCTGCACCAAATTGCATTCCCACTGACAGTGTAGGAGGGTTCCCTTTTCTCCACAACAAATAACCCAGGTTATTTGTTATTTGTAGAAATTTTATTGATAGTCATTCAGACTGGTGTGAGGTGGTACCTTGTTGTAGTTTTTATTTGCATTTCTCTAATAATTAGCATCATTGAGCATCTTTTCATGTGCTTGTTGGCAATCTGTATGCATCCTTTGGAGAAATGTCTATTTAGGTCTTCTGCCCATTTTTCAGTTGGGTTGTTTATTTTTTTTGATATTGAGTTTTGTGAACTGTTTGTATATTTTGGAAATTAAGCCCTTGTCAGTTGCATGGTTTGCAAATATTTTCTCCCATTTTGTAGGTTGTCTTTTCATTTTGTTTATGGTTTCCTTTGCTGTACCAAACCTAGTAAGTTTGATTAGGTCCCATTTGTTTATTTTTGCTTTTATTTCTATTGCCTTGGGAGACTGACCTAAGAAAACATCAGTATGCTTTATGTCAGAGAATGTTTTGCCTATGATCTCTTCTCAGAGTTTTATGGTTTCATGTCTTATGTTTAAGTCCTTAAGTCATTCCGAGTTTATTTTTGTGTATGGTGAGAGGGTGTGTTCTAACTTCATTGATTTACATGCAGCTGTCCAACTTTCCCAGCACAACTTGCTGAAGAGACTATCTTTTTCCCGTTGTATGCTTGCCTCCTCTTTCAAAGATTAATTGATCGTAGGTGTGTGGACTTATTTCTGGTCTCTCTATTCTGTTCCATTGATCCATATACCTTTCTTTGTGCCAATACCACACTGTTTCAATTACTGTAGCTTTGTAGTATTGTCTGAAGTCTGGGAGGGTTATACCTCCTGCTTTGTTCTTTTTCTTCAGGATTGCTTTGGAAGTTCTGGGTCTTTTCTGGTTCCATACGAATTTTAGGATTATTTGTTCTAGTTCTGTGAAAAATGTCATGAGTAACTTGATAGGCAGCACATTAAATCTGCAGATTGCTTTGGGTATTATGTCTATTTTAACAATATTAATTCTTTCAATCCAAGAGCATGGGATATCTTTCCATTTCTTTGAGTCATCTTCACTTTTCTTTATTAATATTTTATAGTTCTCAGCATATAAGTCTTTCATCTCCTTGGTCAGGTTTATTCCTAGGTATTTTATTTTGGGGGGGGTGAGTTTTTAAAAGATTTTGTTTTGTTTTTTACATTTCCTTTCTGATATTTTATTGTTGGTGTAAAGAAATGCAACCAATTTCTGCATGTTAATCTTGTATCCTGATACCTTGCTGTATTCATTTATCAGTTCTGGTAGTTTTTGTGTGGACTCTTTAGGGTATCCTATATATAGTATCATATCATCTGCATATAATGACAATTTTACCTCTTCCCTTCTCATTTGGGTACATTTTATTTCTTTTTCTTGTCTGATTGCTGTGGCTAGGACTTCCAGTACTGTGTTGAATAGAAGAGTTGAGAGTGGGCACCCTTGTCTCGTTCCAGATTTTATCAGGAAAGCTTTCAGCTTTTCACCATTGAGTATTATATTGTCTGTGGGTTTTTCATAAATAGCTTTTAATATATTGAGATATATTACCTCTATACCCACTTTGGTAAGTTTTTATTGTAATGGATGTTGAATTTTGTCAGATGCTTTTTCTACATGTATTGAGATGATCATGTTGTTTTTGCCTTTTGTTAATGTGGTGTATCACATTGATTGATTTGCATACGTTGAAACCTCCTTGTGAACTTGGGATGAATCCCACTTGGTCGTGGTGTATGATATTTTTTATGAAAACACTACTTTGAAAACACACTATGAAAACAAAAACTTATAATTGTTTTTGAATAGTTTTATTGCCTTGCACTGCCTTCAGTTTCAGTATAATATAATTCTGAAGTTACAAATATGGACATTTATATTTATGTGGACATTTAGTATGTTAGTACTAAAACTAAATATGTAATATGATCCTGTGAGCAGGAGCCCATAGGAATGGAATTCCCTTTGAAAATTCAGTTCAAAAAGCATTTTATAAAACCTTCAAATTTCATTTAAAATTTTAGCTTCATTAACAAACACACACACAGACATATACACATCCTCTAAACAATTATCTCTGTGATACAGTGAGAATAATTTCCCTTCATTGTTTAATTGTACATTGCACTTGTGAGCCAAAATGGATATTGACAGTGATGCATTCAAGGGAAGCATGCACTATGTTTATCGTCTTATTTTTAAATGTATAATCATTTTAAGATAGTTTCTGATTCAGATTTTATTTTTTAAAATTTTAGAATAATAGTGATTTAAGGGATATCAGTTTTATAGAAAATGTAGCATAGAACTTCATTTCTTAAGAGTGCATAACTTAATACCATAGAACAAATAAAGATAGAAAAATATGTAGCACGTGTGTACTAGGCATTGTACCAGATTCTCTTATTCACATACAAAAGCCAATTGCATTCTGTGATGTAGGTGATATTTTCCTTAACTTATATATGAACAAATCATTGCTCAGAGCTTTAAGTAACTTTTCCGATATTATACAACTAATAAATTGGTCTGAATGAGCTTATTTGTCTTTCCACAACACCTTGTGCCCAAGAGAACACATATTGTCAAAATGTATGTACAGTATTCTTGGTACATAATCCCATAGGCAGTATGGTGCAAGTAAATAGGCACATATAAATGTAAGCAGGTCTCTATACAGACACACACTTCTGTTTACATTTTAATCTAATTTTTCTTTAAAAATGACTTTTTTCAATTAAAGAAATAAAAATGTTCTGTATACATCATGCTATCTTATAATATGAATCTTTCAACTAATATGTTCTTTATGGTCAGTAATGCTTATTCTGACTGATTATGTGTATAAATTTAATACATACTTAACTGAGTCTATACATGATGTAATATAACAGGCATAAATTGTGGAGAAAGACTAAAGTGGATCTGCATCCTACCATTGGGTGACTTTCAGTAAATCACCTAGTCTCACTTATACTAATGATAATTACTTATAAAATGGAGATAATAATATATAACTTTACATGTGAGTAGGCATTACCTATTATATTACAGACTACAGGTGTCTCATGAATGTTACTATCATCTTTATCATCATCATCACCATCACCATCATAATTATCAACACTAGTCATCATTATTGATCAAAATATTAGAGTAAAATTTACAGTGGTAGATGGGATTTATTTTATGGCCTGACATATCCTTATTTCTAGATCCCTGTAAGGGATGTGTAGTCTCCTGAGGGACCTAGCAATTCTAGAATTAAATGAGACAGACTTTGTTTTTGTCATATTTTCATGATGACAATTATTAACTCTCATGCTTGATAGTATATTTGTGTTTTATTAAGTAATATTAACTTTCTTAATTTATCTTCATAATAGCATGTGAATTTTATAGGAGCAAGTCTTCTAAACATTTTATATGGGGTGAACTGAGGTTCATATGCATGAAATTTCCACTTAGTTCTGTTACTAGAAATCAGGAGCTAGGTGTTCCTCTTAAGTATTTGTGTTAACATCACCAGCCAACACGTGACCTAACAATATTCTTCTCTCTTTATATTGTTCAGAGGTTGCAAGTAAATTTTAATTACACTGATAGTGAATCATTATTTATTTCTTTTATGATCTGCATATGGTACCTACACTAAGACACACGTAGCACATGGGTGGAGTGGATCTCAGTTTACCTTAACTTTGTAGGAGGAATGGCCTTCCCCAGGCCTGAATGACTGGCACAAAATGTCTTGGCTCTGGAATTCAATTGCTTATCTTTTCCTTCTCTGTCTTTGAGACTCTGAAAATAAATGTCTCCACAGATTATCTCTTCGGTTTCATTAATTTTTAGATCAAAAATGTTTTAGATTCAGATGTTTTTATTCATGCAGCCCCATCAGTAAAACATTTTGGCATGCATCCCAATATATGTAAATGTATTTATCGACATACTCTTGTATAAACACTCTTGTGATATATTATGTATTTAAAGTACGTTTAACTTGAGAGAAACACATATTAATGACATTCTATGATTTACTTATTGGACACCAACAATTAGTCTTTGTGTTTTCTAGGATTCACATTATTTTTCCATTCGAGACCATCTTAAATGCAGAAAAGAGTAGATTCATTGCAATGTACTGTTCTTACTGTCTGATCCTTGATGGGTTCCTATAGTTGTGCAATTATATGAAGCATTGAAGAGCAGGATTTGATTTCAGTCAAAGTCGTTAAAGATGGTCTAAAGACACCAACCCTAATGATGCTACTTTCCAATTTGCTGAAATTAACAATAGTTTATGTTCTTATTATTTTACTTTTCAAAAGCAGAAATCAATAGTTTACGCATGGATGAGTAAACAATACTAGATTCTTCAGTTCATAATTCTGTTGACAGGCTTTGAAATACTTATTTTCTTCATACCCTATTATATACACATATGCTGGAGACCCTGTAGTGATTTCATATTTATTGAGCTTTTGAGCTCCCTGCTAGAATAGTGCTTTCTAAGGCATTCTTATATAATAGCTGCTTATTCAGTCACTAAAATTATCCAGAACACTTGAAAATATCCTTGATTTTCAGTTAAGAGGCAAAATAAATTGTCAGATATCCATGGAATCTGTAATGGGTAACACTGAATACAAAAAGTTTTCTGAGTGCTTCCTCAAATATTATTTCCTAACACAATATTGGGGGGGGATTTTTGCTTTTTATTTTTTCTACTTACTATATGAGAGCTAATTATTCCAATTTGTTGTGCATCTTTTACTATCATTGGTACTCTGGGTCATAGTTAGGTGTAATTATACATTCATGTAGTCCACGGTTTTTCCTTACGAGGAAGGGCATCCCTCTCAGTTGAGCATTTCAGCATATGTTCTGAGTGCTACTTAGACAACTGCCCTGGCAATGTGGTTACTCAGATACGCTGCTGAACATGTAAGTGGTATTCTTCTTTCCCATGAGATAAACTCAATATTTTACTTTTTAGTTTGTTAAAAAAATCCGTATTCTCATAAGACAGCTGATTAATACTCAATAATTTCTAAAGTAACTGATAATGATTTATTAGTTAAGTTTGCATAGGTACAGGGTTAACTTTATACAAAAGCCTCTAAGCATAAATTCCCTTTTCCGTAAATTGTGGAACATGATAATGCCTACCTTCTAATGTTCTTTTGAAAATTAATTGAAATAGGATGAATCTAGGCAAATAATATTGACTTAAATTATGGTAGCTCCATACTGATTTTTCTTTCCATGGATATTTATTGAGCATATAAATAAATATAACCATATTAAGAATTAAAGTGTACATTTTCTTTCTATTAACTAGAACTTTTTTTCCTGGTAGTATGTGTACACTCAAGCTTGTTGTACTATAATATGATCAAAATATAAGATGTAACTGTATTCAGCTCAGTATTTTATCATTATTTATGTATCATTTTCTTTAAGATAAACCTTTAAGATATTTTCTCTAAGTGGTGGCTATTATAGAATAGTCTTCATCATTTTTACCTAATAAATATTTCAAGGTAATTTTGTGTGTGTGTTAAAATATATCCATTATATTTTTGGAGGTATCTCATTACATTGAGCAGAATAATCATAATTTATTTGTAATAAATAATTATCTTTATAGTTTTTTACTTAGCCACACAAAATAAATTTTCTGTGAACCTAAATGAGTTGAGACTAATATTTTAGTAAATGTTTAAGTTGAACTAACAGAGCTGAGAGTAACAAGATTAGTCAACGCTTCTCTGCTGATGAGTTGGTTAGATCACTTTGATTGAATGTGATGGAAACTCTTCCTGACTCGGCGTATACAGAGTGGACACATTCTGATAAATACACTGAGTGCCTCTTTCATGACCAGGAAATCAGTAGTCCTCAACATCAATCAGAACTATGTCTCTAAGACTATAAAGATCCTGTCTCCTTTGTCTTCTCTCTCTATATTGACTATATTCTTGGGTTTAGCAGAATGGTTTTCTCCACGAGAGAAAACAGGTTCACTAATTACCCCTGAATTTTCTGTCTCAGAGATTCATTCACCTAGTGATAGCTACTTTTTTCTTTCAAAATTCTCATTACAGATTCATTTGAGAAGGAAACATGATCAACCAAGAATGAGTTCAGTGTCTATACAAGACCAATAGGGGGTAGGATCAAAATGCTGTTCTTACAATAGCTATGCTGGTTGGCAGGATCAGTGCCAGGAAAAGAGTACTTAGATAATAAACTTCACTATGTTAGCCTTTGGAAGAAGAACTGGCCTCAGGTGACGAAGCCCAATGACCATATAATTACTAAATATGCAGATACGGATAGCAACTGTACAATTAACTGAGTGAAATCACATATTCTTTAAGGCAAATCAATTAAAGAACAGATTATAAGGGTTTTTTTTTCAGAAAAATAAACATGAACCATTAAGATAGACCTCTTAATTCAAGTTCAAAGATAACAACTTTTTTCTAAGGTGGCTTTCTCAGTTCTGATAATGACTCTTCTTGTCTTTGTGTAATAAAGAAGTAGAACTCTGAAAACTACATTTTACAGATGGATTTGCTTCTCAAGTTCAAGATGTGACCTAATGACCAGTAATTCTACCAAGAAGAAAAAGGTGACAGGCAATTGGAAGAAAGATATAAACAAGTTTTTAAGCATAATAGAGAAGGCATTGGATTGTTCTGGAGCACCTCTGTTTGATTCTGTACTTTCTAGTCCTATAGTCTTAGAGTTGAGTGGCAGGAGCTTGTGGAATGAAATTTTCACCAGAAATTCTGGGGAAGGGTTGGCTGTTTTTCCATGTTGATGTTGTTCCTAACCTTAACCATAATCATACAATGAGTCTGTAGTAGTAAATTCTGATTCCATGACCACCTCCAAAACGTCAATAAACTACCATATATAATACATCAGCTACAGTAATTATTAGTCAAAAGAGAGAAGAAAATCTTGGAAGCGTAGAGTAATAAATAATCCTATAGCTTGAGTTTCAGCGTATAGGCTAGAGATCAGTTGATCTAAGCCATGCTCACGTTCATTTGGCTTTCATCCTCCTCTGAAGACCAACTGGCTAGCCTATGTATATTATTCTTATGGTGATAATAGATGCTTAAGAAACACAAGTGAAAATATGGAAGTACTCTTGAGGGCTTGGCTTATAACTGGCATGCCATCATTTTTGTTGTATCCTATTGATCAAATCGTCATATGACCAAACTCAAAGTCAAGAAATGGGAAAATATACTAGCGATTTAATGAAAGGACACACAGTTATACAACCAAGGGCTAGAATACAGGGAGGAATGAATAATTTGGTCCAACAGTATAGTTGAACTGCCTAATATTTTACAAATGCCTAATATTTTTAAATAAGTGACTAATATTTATGTAAGTCTTCTTGTGGTAAAGAAGCCTGAATTCTGAAAAGTATAATTTCCAAACTACCTTAATTTAATAAATGTTTAAACTGCCCATTTAATAAATGTTTTTGCAACATTTTTTGTAATTATAGCACAATTGTTAAAATTTAGCGATAACCCTAAACAAATAGAAATACAATAGTAATTTTTATAAACCACCCAAGAGGAAAACCATCAAGAGAAAATTTAATTAACCAAGCACAAGAAAGAAATGGAAAACAAATAGAGATGAAGCATGGTAAATAATTAGCCTGAAGTAAGATAGCAGAAGTGTATCTAAGCATATTGGACATTTTGATCAATGAAAACTACTGAGAAACACTTACTGTAAGTAAGATAATCAGAATGGATATGCTACTGTAAAGGGACATAGTTAAAATGACACATGGATATAGCAAATATAGTACGGAAAAGCATTCAACCAAAGAAAGAAAGAAACCATTGTAATTACAGACAAAATATAATTGAAGATAAAATATTAATAGGAATAAATATAAGCAATTAATGTTTTTAAAGAAATTAATGATAAAAATTTAACAATTTGGACCATATGATTTTGTAAATATAAACAGCAAACTGACAAATACAAATTTCTATTAGTCATAACAACATCTTTCAAACTCACCTAAGTTTCAAGCAGTAGAAATGTGTAAATCTATAGAAGATTTGAACAACCAATGATAAAATTTCATCTAGTTGATACATAAGAAACTTTGTACTCCCTCAAAAAATAAATAATATTTTCAACAAAATTTTAATATTTTAATTATGACTATACCCTAGATCATAAAGTTTGTCAACCAGTTGAAAAATAATAATGTTCTCAGAAATCAATAGTGAAATGATAGGCAAGCCCTTTATTTTTTAAAAAATGCACTTTTATAAATAAGAGCTAATGGGAAAATTACAGTTGTAATAATAAAAATAATTTAAACAAAACAGTCAAATATGTTGTAAGGTTGAGAACTCACATAATAATCATGAAACCAGATTTTCTTTCTAATTATTTAGGAAAAGATGATTATTAGGTTCCCTTAATATAAAAATATATCTCTCACTTTGCACTCATAGTTAATAGCTAATTAGAATATTATTATTTATCTGATACATTAGAAACTTACTTTATGAATATTAGATATTTTGTGAAGCTAAGTCGACTTATATACTTATAGTTGACTTATATATTTACTTACAGTTAACATATTAGTTTCAGGTGTACAGCATAGTGATTTTATATTTTTATACATTACACATCATACAAAGTTATAAAAGCTTGACTGTGTTTCCTGTGCTGTACATTACATCCCCATGACTTTTTTATTTTGTAACTACTAGTTTGTACTCTTAATTCCCTTCATCTATTTCGCCCCTCCTTCCACCCCTCTCCCCTTTGGCAACCACTAGTTTGTTCTGTGTATTTGAGTCTCTTTCTGTTTTGTTATATTTGTTTGTTTTACATTCTACATATAAGAAAATATACTTTGTAGTTATTGACTATTTCTAATAGTCATTTCAAGTAAAAACAAAGCTTCTCTTTACATATCAAATTAGTTTCTGACTTCATCGTTAGGTGATTTCCAGTGAAAAACAATGCACATTCAAAAGAAGGAATTTGTTTTCATAATATAACTAATAATTCAGAAATAAAAGCAATAAAATTATCCCTCTGGGGCTTCCCTGGTGGCGCAGTGGTTGAGAGTCCGCCTGCCGATGCAGGGGACACGGGTTTGTGCCCCGGTCCGGGAAGATCCCACATGCCGCGGAGCGGCTGGGCTCGTGAGCCATGGCCGCTGAGCCTGCGCGTCCGGAGCCTGTGCTCCGCAACGGGAGAGGCCACAACAGTGAGAGGCCTGCGTACCGCAAAAAAAAACCAAAACAAACAAAAACAAACAAAAAAATTATCCCTCTGAAGCTTCTGCCAAAGTGATATATCCATCATGGAGGAATTGACTGAATATAAATAATAAAGGTTAAAAACATCAGTTCCTTATAACAAGAGATAAACTGAACAAACTGAAACTCAACAACTTTTCTTCGATCCATCAGTAAATTGAAGTCACAGAACCAACCACTACCCTAAAACTGGAGAGGCAGGCAAATCAGCTTACTTGAAGTAGAATATACTGCAGCCAGTAACTGGAAGGAACAATTAAATGGTATCTTGGCTAAATTGCTGGAGGATAAGTGTGGACAGACTTGAGAGTTAATAACTCCTGGATGCCTATTCTAAGGGAGGCCACCATACTTTCATGGGTTTTATCTCCAGGAGCTCCACCAGCTTCTCACAATCAAGATTAGAGAAAAATTCTCTCTTTGGCCGGGGGAATGGAAACAGTAACAATTTTGAATTATGTCCAGGGGAAAAAATGCCATTTTGAAATATTCCCAGAAGAAAAATAATCATCTTTAAGTAATCTCAGAGAATTCTCCACAACAAAGTCCTACTCAGCAAGATTCCAAAAAGACATCATGGGCCTTATTGGGTTTGGGAGTAGAAAATTACATAACCCATCTCAATCTATCCTTTGTGTCTCATCCAAGAAGAGTAGGGAAAAAAAAAAAAAAAAGCTCAGAAGCGCTTGTGAAAGTCACAGCCACAGACAGAATCACTAAGACTGAGATGTAATCAGAGGATTATTGAATGCTTCCTCTCTCCCACACTTTATCACCACATCAACAGGGGTCCTGTTTAATAACAGTGGACTATAACTACAAGGGACACCAAACAGAATAAATAACCAAAAAGTCTACACCTAGAGCTATCATACTCAAATTGCAAAAAAACCATAGAGAGAAAATCTTAAAAGAAGCCAAGTGTTTATGTGTGTGGGGGGGGGCTTACTTATAGTGTAGCAAGGTTAAGAATTATATCAGGCTTCTTTTCACAAACCATGTAAGCAAGATGAGAATTGAATGAAATATTTAAAATGTTGAACAAAAATTAAAAGTAAACAAGCAAAAACGTCAACTTTGAATTCTGTATCCAGCAAAATTTTCTTTCAAAAGTGAAGGGGAAATACTTTCTCAGATAAACCAAATTGACAGTTTGAGAAGCATTGGTCTCAACTAAAGGTGAAGAGGAAAAGACTGTCCATGGATGCCAGTCAGCCCTGACTATATAAATGGGAGTACCTGAGACTCAGACAGCAAGTGCTATTGAAGACAGCATATCCTATCATATCATTTGCAAAGAGTGAGAGTTTTATTTTCCCTCTTCCTTTTTGTTCAAATAGCTCTTGCTTCTCTTTGTTGTCTAAATGTGCTATTTAAAGAGAGAGAGAAAAAAAAAAGAATCTGGTGATATTGTTGTTTTCACCTTATAATTATCTAAAGATTATAAATGCTTCAACATACTGTCTCATTAATACAGAGATAAAATAATGTTCCTTTAGAGACAGAACTGGGAAATAGTCAATACATTCATAACCATACGTTTCTGTGTAATATCCAAATTCATTCTCTTTGTTTCTTGAGATTATTTTCAGATGATCAGATGTACTTATCTCAAAAGAATGAAGTAAATTATTTCAATATATATGGCACTTAAGAATAATTTTGGGTACCTGCATTACTGTCTGTGACATTGCTTTAATTAAACTGTTTCTCCTGGCATTTTATATTAACATAATATATTTCATTATGAATAGTATTCTAGAGTTTTAGAGGTTTGCAGTACCTACCAGTGTGTAGTGCATGTGTTTCTGTGTTTTGAGTTTATTTCTTGAAAAGTCTCCAGTCAACTTTCTCACCAGCATCAATATGATGCATTTAATATAAGCAGAATGAGCAACTTGAGGTAGATTAAGTACTCTATGTCATAAAATCACAAAATGCGATATTAATCTGATTCACTGAGTGAATAAGGAAAATTATGTTTTTATTAAAGTCATTACTCTTCTTAATGACTTATTGAACATCCAAGGTACCCAATGCATGATAAAATTGGTCCTAGTAGTCACTTTGTTTTATGTTTAACAGTTTCATTGAGTATCACCTCTTTGATGACACAAAATAATTATTTTTTACCCAAAGTGGCATTTGTGATATTGTAGGGATGATGTTTATTATACTAAAAATTATAAAAATAGGCTTATTATATTGATTTTAACAGGAAACCATATTCTTTTTTTTTTTTTTTTTTTTGCAACCACTTATTGAAGAGGCTGTCTTTTCTCCACTGTATATTCTTGCCTCCTGGTGTAGTCTTCACTTTTTTTCTTCTTTTTTTTTGTTTTTTTTGTACTCGGGCCTGATTGAGCTTTTTGGATCTGTGGGTTTATGGATTTTATCAAATTTGGAAAATTCCTGGCAATTATATATACATGTATTTTTTTTCTGTATTCCCCTCTATTTCTTCTTCTTTGGAAACTCTAGCTGCATGTATATTAGGCTGCTTGAATTACCCCACATTTCACTGTCTTCATTTCTTTTTCCTCTGTTTTCTCTCCAGTAGTTTTTATTTTTATGCTTTCAATTTCAATAATCTTTCTCTGCATTTCATAATCTACTGTTAATTATATATAGAATATTTTAAATCAAATACATTGTATTTTTCATTTCTAAAAGTTCAAGATGGATCTTTTTATACTCTCAGGTCTCTACTTAACATGTTCAAACTTTACCTTTTAACACTGTATAACCTAATAACTATTTAGACATACCATCTGTGTAAATTCTGAGTCTGTTTATTTTGGTTGATTTTTTTCTTCTCATTCTGTATAATTTCCTACTTCTTTGTAAAATATTTAATTGGATGCCAATTATTATAAGGTGTACCTTGTATGATTATGGATATTTTTATATGCCTAAAAATATTCTTGAGCATTTAATATAGTTCTGCAGAACCAAAGCAGCAGTCTTATTCTAAGGCTCATTTTCCTCATTCCTGAGGCAATACATTTCTCATTATTCTACCCCAAGAATTAATTGTGATTTTTAGATCCCCTATGAATAACAAGTTTTTTATTCATTCCATTGGGGAAATAAACTATTCCTAGGACTGTGTGACCTCTGGCACTCTTCACTTTGCTTCTTTCGGGTGGTCCTTTCACCAACCTTGAGTCGTATGAACATGCATGAACTAATCAGTACTCAGCTGAAGACAAGGAGAATCCTCTGCAGGTCTACAGACCTCTCTCTCTCATCCTCTCTCTCTCTCTCTCTTTTTGGGTGTGTGTCTCTGGCACTCTCTCCATTGAATTACTGTGCCATTTGAATGCTAGTCTTCTTAGACTCTCAATCTACTCAAATCAGAGAGGTTGCCATAAACCACTGGGATTTGTCTTCACTGTGTTATAGACTAGAGACTCTTTCCATTCAAGAAACTGAGTAATTCTAAGACTCAACTCATTTGTTTCACTTCTCTCAGGGATCATTCTTTTGTGTCACCAAAGTTTTACACATATTTTATTTACTTTATCATTCATTTTGGGTTAGAGGGTAAGTCTGGTACCTGTTACTCCATTTTATCCAGAATCAAAAGTCAGGTCAGTCATTTTTACGAGTAGTTTTTAGTCTGCCTATTACACAGAGCTTATAGAAGAAATACTCCTCCTCTGTAAAAAAAAAAATCAGTGAAGTATTTTTTCTAGGTAAGCCAATATTAAGTTCCATTAGTGAACAACTTGCTTTGACTTTAATACTGTTATTATTCAGTTCACTCATCAATTTTATAATTTGTATAAATGTATATACAATATTCCTTTGATAACTGAAAAAAATACATTTAGTATTTTTAGTAAGTATATTTAGTAAGTAAAAGTACTAAGAAATCTCATCTACTTATCTGTTATGGATAGTTAAGAAAAGTGGGGGAAAAGACCATACATACAAAATGCACGCACATACAACCATATACATATTAAATACTAATATTTTTTAAGAAAACTGACTTTGTATGTAATTTAATTAAATTATCTTTTCAAAGGAGACCTAGCATTTAATCTATTAATTTAAAAATGAGTATATCACATAGAGAACTCATTATGGAAATTATGATGGTATTTGTTTCTAAATAAAGCCTGAAGTATGATAATTCTATTTTATCAATGTTAATTATAGAGCTATGTATTTTGTAAATATAAAAGTTATTTTGAAGCAAGGTAATTTCTTCACATTTTAGTATCTTATTAAAAGAAGTACTTTAGTTTTTCCCTAACAAGCATATATATGATTTTATATATATATACATATAATTCAAAGTGGCGAAATTGAAAACTGCCACCAAATTTCTTCATTTTTTCTCTCAAATTTAGTGAGGACTTTCTAGCTTATTAATTTATAATTTAAAGAATCTAGGTATTTTAGCCTATTTTATATATTTGTATGTTTACATATTTTATTGTAATTTTCTCAGGTTTCAGTAACATAAAATTACTTCCAGTATATATATTTGTACATTATTTTGAGCATTTCTCTGTTTAGTATTCCAGTTTATTTCCCTTGCAGTTTGTCAACTCAGAAAATGAACTCCTCAATTCAATTTTAAACAAAATTATTGATCAGTATTTTGGTCAGTACTGGTAAATATTTAACAAAGAAAGCTCTTGTTTTATATTTGGTAAAATTTGCTCTGTGAAAGTGCTTTGGAAATGGAATTACTTTATGTACATTTTTTAAATGATGTGATGTGTTATAACCAAGAATTTTAAAAGAAATTAAATAATATGTGACATTAGGCTGTCCTAAGAATAGTGTTCCAGTCCAACATATGAAAACATGGTAAATAAAGTTATTTTAAAAAATTATTAACAACCATATAAACTAGTTAATTCTTCTTAAAAGAGCTCTATTTTAGTACCTACTACATTCTGAGTATTATATTTAAAGTACTAATAACATTGGCTGGGATTTTTAATATGCTGTTAATATCTTCATCAAGACATATTATAGTAACTACTTAACTTTAATTGTAATCATGTCATATATCAAGATAATAGCTTCAGGTTATAATTGAAATAACATATAATTTTAATTTATATATGATATTTGGTATAATTATGTAATTATAATTTATCTTACACTGAAGTATATATAGTTCTTTCACTTGAAATTAATTCATTTTAGGTATCACATTAAAATGTTAAATCCTGTAAGTGATCTTTTAATTAAAGGTTAAATTATACTTCACTGGATATATTATCAGTCTAATGAGTTCTAAGGCAAACATAGGCATTTTGTTAGAGAATAAAAAGAATTGATATTGTGAATTAAGTCATCCTCTTTCTTACAAAAAGTCATCCTCTTTCTTACAATAAGCATTATAACTTGCTTATCTTTTTTTACATAGTAAACACATATTAATAGTCATATATATAGATGTTTAATATACATTTGTATATTTTTAAATACAAATTATGTAGTTGTAGATGGGTAAATATATAAATTTATTTTATATGTAAATATTAGTCTTTATATATAAAACTCTAAACTTTTTTTTATATTCTATACTAACTCAAAAGTTCTTTTTAATAACATGAGATTAGCAAACAGACAAGTATATCCTTTAACATCAAAATGGCATTGATTTCCATAAAAGATAATTAGTCAAGTATTGCTGAATTCCTTTCAAAATTTAACAATACAGAAATTATGGGTTTGATCTTGAAACTAATATAACTACTGGGAGTGTCAGAGAATGTCGTAAGGGAATCCTTTGTTTCTTGACCAATTTTTACTATACTTTAAATTTTGAAATTTGTTATTACTTGGAATTGCTTCACCTTAGAAATCATAAAATCTAACAAAAAAGTCACACATCTTAATTTTTTTTTAAGTTTTTTTGATGTGGACCATTTTTAAAGTCTTTATTGAATTTGTTACAATATTGCTTCTGTTTTCTGTTTTGGTTTTTTGGCCCCAAGTCATGTGGGATCTTAGCTCCCCAACCAGGGATCGAACAGTCACTCCCTGCATTGGAAGGTGAAGTTTTAACCACTGGACCTCCACAGAAGTCCCTACACATCTTAATTTTTGATCTAATTATTTCTGTTACACTCACTAGGATACATTTGTTAACTTTGACAAGAGCTCTTATGTAATGCCTTGTTCTGTTTGTCCTGTTTACCCAACAATATATCAGGGCCCTTCTCATTATTTATTTTAACTACTTTGTTGTTCTCAGTTTCAACCCTGCTGTCCCAACTCACCTCATATTTTCCAGCATGCCAGTACCCCAACACTGGATTAATCTAATTGTTACTCAAACTACTCGAAAGGTGTGACACTATAAATCAGTGTTTGTCAACTCTTTTTAAAATCTCTCCTTCCCCAAGAAATGTTTGTAGACATTTTATTTCCTCTCTTGCCCATCTGTGTAACTATGTATTTGTTTTATATTGTCTATATATCTGTGCTTTATAAATAATCAAGAGAAAGATGTTTTTCATCCCCAAGAACTAATTTTGACTCTTTGGGTGTGATGTCATGCTCTTTGATAATGCACGCTACAGATAGAGCTTTACCTATATTCAACTTTATGTAAATGGAATTAGGTAATATACACTTTTTTAGTTCCTTTCACTCATAATATTTGTCCTGTTTATATATTCTTTTATTAAGGTGTAGTTGATTTACATTATTATATAATTTCAGTTATACAACACAGTGATTCAATGTTTTTATAGATTATACTCCATTTAAAATCATTAGAAAATAATGTCTATATTTCCCTCTGCTGAACAGTATATCCTTGTAGTTTATTCATTTTATATTGCCTCTTAATCCCCACCTTATCTTGCCCCTCCTTCTTTCCTTCTCCCCACTGGTAACCACTAGTTTGTTCTCTGTCTGAGAGTCTGTTTCTATTTTGTTATATTCATTTTATTTTTTAGATTCCACATATAGGTGAAAACACAGTATTTTTCTTTCTCTGTCTGACTTATTTCACTAAGCATAATACCCACCAGGTCCATCCATGTTGTTGAAAGTGGCAAAATTTCATTATTTTTTATGGCTGAGTAATATTCTGTTGTATATATTTACCACATCTTCTTTATCTATTCATCTGTTGATGGACACTTAGGCTTCTTCACGTACTGGCTATTGTAAGTAATGTTGTTATGAATATTAGGGTGCATGTATCTTTTCAAATGAATGTTTTTGTCTTCTTCGGATATATAGCCAGGAATGAAATTGCTGGATCATATGGTAGTTGTATTTTTAGGGTTTTTTTTTTGAGGAACCTCCATACTGCTTTCTGTAGTGGCTGTACCAATTTATATTTTCATGAACAGTGTGCAGGGGTTCCGTTTTCTCCACAACTCACCAACATTTGTAGACTTTTTGATGATAGCCATTCTGACAGGTGTGTGGTGATATCTCATTGTGGTTTTGATTTACATTTCTCTGATGATTAGAGATGTTGAGCATCTTTTTATGTGGCTGTTTGCCATCTGTATATCTTCTTTGGGAAAATGTCTGTTCATGTCTTCTCTCCATTTTTTAATTGGGTTATTTGCTTTTTAAATTTTGAGTTGTATGAGCTGTTTGCATATTTTGGATGTTAACCACTATCCATCATATCCTTTGAAAATATTTTCTCTCATTCAGTAGGTTGTCATTTTGTTCTGCTGATGGTTTCCTTTGCTGTGCAAAATCTTTTAAATTTAGTTAGGTACCATTTGTTTATTTTTGATTTTGTTTTCTTGGAGACAGATAACAAAAAAAGTATTGTGACGTTTTTAGGTCAAATCGTGTTCTGCCTACATTTTTTTCTAGTTTTATGGTTTCCAGTTTTATATTTAGGTCTTTAATCTGTTTTGAGTTTATTTTTTATATGGTGTGACAAAATGTTCTAATTTCATTCTTTTACATGTCCAGTTTTCTCAGCACCACTTGTGAAGAGACTGTCTTTTCTCCATGGTATATTCTTCCCTCCTTTGTTGTATCTTAATTGACCATAGGTGTGTGGGTTTATTTCTGGGCTGTCAGTTCTGTTTCATTGATCTATGTGTCTATTTTTGTTCCCTTACCATAGTACTTCAATTAGTGTAGCTTCATAGTATAGTCTGAAGTCAGGAAGCATGATACCTGCAGCTTTGTTCTTTTTTTTCAAGATTGCTTTGCCTATTTTGTGTTTCATATGAATTTTAGAATTATTTGTTCTAGTTCTGTGAACAATGTCATGGGTATTTTGATAAGGATTGCATTAAATTTGTAGGTTGCTTTGAGTAGTATGGACATTTTCACAATATTAATTCTTCCAATCCAAGAGCATGGATTGTCTTTTCATTTCTTTGTATTATCTTTAATTTTCTTCATCAGTGTCTTACAGTTTTCAGAGTACAGGTCTTTCACCTCATTGGTTAAGTTTATTCCTAGGTATTTTGTCCTTTTTGATGCATTTGTAAACGGGATTGTTTTCTTAAATTCTCTTTCTGATAGTTCATTATCAGGGTAAAGAAAAGCAGGAGATTTCTGTATATTAATCTTGTATCCTGCTAATTTACTGAATTCATTTATAAGTTATAATAGTTTTTTCACAGAGATTTTAGGGTTTTCTATATGTAGTATTTTGTCATCTGCAAATAGTGACAGTTTTACTTCTTCCCTTTCAATTTGGATGCCTTTTCTTTCTTTTTCTTACCTAATTGCTGTGGCAATGACTTTCAGTACTACCTCAGATAGGAGTGGGAAGAGTAGGCGTCCTTGTCTTGATCCTGACTTTAGAGGACAAGCTTTTAGCTTTTTACCATTGGGTATGATGTTAGCTGTGGGTTTGTCGTAAATGGTCTTTATTATGTAGAGATACATTTCCTCTCTACCAACTTTGTTGAGAGTGTTTTCATGAATGGATGATGAATTTTGTGGAATGCTTTGAACTCTTTATCTGGTAAATTATTTCTGTTTCATTAATTGTTTTTTCAGGGTTTTTCTCCTGTTCTTTTATTTGAAACAAATTTCTTTGACTTCTCATTTTGCTTAATTTTCTCTGTCTCTATGAAATTAGGTGAAGCTGTTACTATGCCAGTCTTGAAGGTGTTTCGTTGTGTGGGAGCATCTCTGTACAGTCTGCATTCCTGTACAGTGTTTTTGGTGGGAGATCTGGATTTGACATGAACATAAGTCATATTTTCCCTCGGGGTGTTCTTGTAGTTATCACCTTGGTAGGAAGTGGGGCTGAAGATGGAGGTGCTAGAGTTAGAGCCAGGTGTGAACTGAGGCTTCACCTTGGCTCAGTGGCCAACACCACCCTGCTGGAAGTGGAGGTATGTAGCAAGTTGCTGGAGCAGAAGCTCTACACTTTGTGGCCCAGCTGGTTCTGTTCCCTCTAGGTGTGTGTTTTCCCTGCTCCCAGCATTATCTCCCTCACCCTAGAGGGGCACAGTGCTGGGGCAGAAAGGGCTGGAGTGGGTACTCAGTGTGGGTCAGGGCACAGGCTTTGGTGGTCCAGCCCCAGTCAGAGTTCCAGATCCCTCTTGATTTGCTGCCTCCACAGTTGCCAGCGATGGCTGCCTTAGTCCCATTCATATGTCTTTCTTGGTTTAAGCAGGCCCATCCCTCACAACTGTGCACTCCCCTTGGCTGCTGCAGCCCTTGCCTTATTGTGGAGCTGCTCCATGGAGCGAGAGGGGAAACCAGCCAGAATCCCAGGCAGTTTCAGTCTGCTTCCTTTGACCTGTTATGGGTGTAAGCAAGATTGTGCATACTCTACAGCAGAAGGGTCTAGGTTTCTTCCAGCCGTCCTGTTAGTCCCACTGGTTTTCAGACTACTGAAGGGGACTCATCTTCCAAGTGTTGGATCAGCCAGGGCTGGGGTGCCCAGCATATGGATTGAACCACTTGCTCTCCAGGAAGGACATTTAAGCCCATGTAATCCCTTCCTCCAACTGTATTCCCTCCCGGGGGCCCACGTCCAGACCTGATTGCTTCTCTCCTTTCCCTACCTGAGTTCATGTGGATCTTTCTTACAGCCTTGGTTCTAGAAGAGTCTTTCTATTAGTTGCAAGTTTGTTTTCACTGAGAATTGCTCCACATATAGACATATTTTAGATACGTTCATTACAGGAAGTGAGCTCTGAATCCTCCTACTCTGCCACCTTGATCTCCCCTCTTTCATTCATAATATTTTATATCAGTTAATTCTAACATATAAAATCATTGGGATGATAATTATGTTGTTTTGTTCCTGTTGACTATCACAGCAGTACTTGCCTTAGAAAAATTCTGTGCCAAACACACAGTCACACAATTTTTTCTCATATTTTACATTTTATAGTTATGTCTGTGATCCATTTTGGGTTAATTTTTAAGGTATAATTTTAAGCTAATATGATTTTTTTCATTTAGGTATTAAATTATTTAGTACCATTTTGGAAAAACTTATCCTTTTTCTATTGAATGGCTCTGTACCTTTTCAAAAAGTAACTGGCTTCTTTTATGTGGGTCTTTATATGGACTCCTTGTTAATTTATTGATTTATATATCTATCCTTTCACTAAAATAGCACAAATTACTTTCCATTACAGTAAATTTTAAAAACAGGTGATGTGAATTTTTCAACTTTGTACTTCTTATTAAGTTCCTTTTTTAACAATTTTGAGAAGTATATCCTTTAACTTCCAAATATTTAAATTTTTTCTGATATCTTTCTGTTATTTAGTTCTGATTTAACCTTTTCAAACTTTTAAATACTAAGGTGTGCTTTATGACCCAGAATACGGTCTATCTTGACAATACAGGTGATAGAGAATGCATTGGAGTAAAAAGTGGTTGTGATACTTATGCAATAGGAAACCAGTAATAGTTATCAAAGAATGGGATGAATTTCAAGGCACTGAATGCCTTGAAAAACAGTTATAGGCTCAGGGAAGGTAACTAATCTCAAGAAAAACTATGAAGATCAAAGGACTGTTATGAAACCTTTTCTCATCCTGCATATGCAGGGCAATAATCATTTTCAGTCCGATCACTGAAAAGAAAACCCCAAATCTGATTATATGCAAAGATAGATATAATCAGAAATTAGAATGTGCTTACTACATTGACTTAATAAGAAAAACCTAAGACTCAGAATTCGACCAAAAGCTGCTTTCATTATAAACCATGAGAAATACTGCCTCATTATGCATCTTTCACTTTGGGAAGTCAAAAAATACCATGCCATTCCAATATCTCATTTTGCATTTCCATGGGAACATAAGAGTTTTTGTCCCATTCAGTATGTCTCAATCTTTCTTAATTTCCTTCCTCCTCAAAAGTCTTTGAAAAAGTTTTTTTTTCCCTAATACTATAGGTATGCTGTGTATCTTTTCATTTAATGTATATAGATTTGTACTTTATATATAAAAGAGAAAGTATAAAGCTTACTCTTTTTCTTCAATGCAGGGTTAGTGACTAAATAAAATTAATTTAAATTAAAAATTTTTAGGCTATTAACATTCAAATTAACGTATAACTTTACTTATTAAATAACATTTAATATACTTGGAAACAAATTATATCTCTTGATGAAAATAAAGGTGAGTAATTAGGAACTATCTGGACCCAAATGGTTTGTCAGTTCTCCTAGAAGTAATTATATTTTTTTAGTAAAGTGCATCTCTCGGCTCTTCCTTTCCTCCTTAGACTGCTTTTTTATGATTCAATTAATTTTATTATAATTTGTGTAATAAAGTAACCAATTTCAAGTGAAAAAATTTGAACTGTCATTGGAATAGCCAACTTTGTTAGCTTAGAGAACAAAATTAACTTATTTTCTCTTTTATTTAGATGCCTCATAACAATGACACCGTTTAGAGATCAAAATTTACAGTTAGTTTTAAGATATTTACTAACAAAACTGTTATATTTGCAGATATAAGGTACTATACACATTTTAAATTGAAGTAAAAATTCTGAAAGCAATCCTAGATTTATTGAGGCTTACATAGGTCTTTCAATGAAATGATGGTTAAGAGGTAAAACAAAACATTTTTCTTTCTAAAAGTTTCATATGACTTCATCACTGAAAAACACTGTCAAACATGAAAATCCACAATGTAGAATCAATGACCTTTCTACCTGTTGATTTTAAGATAGCAATGATCTTTCTATTATGAATTAATTAGTACAAGATAAATGTTCTACACACTAGTAGCTATCAGATCAAAACCCTTTTTGTTATTATTGTTTAACCCTGTTCCGAAGCGCTCAATAATGGAATAGCATTTATTTCCACTTTTTACTTTTTTTTTTTTTTTCCACTTTTTACTTATATATAATAAGAATGTTTAGGGACTACAGAATCCCTAAGAAATAGGTTTAGTCCTTTAATTTAGATGTCAACAAACTTTTCTGTAAATGGCCATATAGGAAATAGTTTATGCTTTGTGGGTCATATGATCTCAGTTCTGCCATTGTAATGAGAAAGCTGCCAGAGACAATACAGGAAACTAAATAGTGTGGCTGTGTTCCAATAAAACTTTATTTGTAAATGTCAAATTTGCCATACAGACTGACATTTGCCATCCCTACTTTAATCAATACTCTGGAAATAACAACATAGTAGGACACTTTAATAATGGAACTATTCTGATGTTTTGAAGCTATTCTGAATGAAAAAATAAAATAACATCCAGTTTAATTTCTCTTCAGTGTATCCCTGCATTTATTCATTCTGTGATTTATCAAGTACATAATAGTTTTCAGACACCATGGTACAATATGTGTATCCAGAAATGTGTATATTTAGATATTGTACAAATATTAGTTAAATTTTTGTCATTTTCAAAATTACGTCCTTATTAATGTTTGTTGCAAAAATTCCCTCTGTAAATAAAAGTAACTGATAGAAAGTTGCACACATTTTATAACTTTACAAAATGTTTATTGAATCATAGATTTTAATAGAATATTAAAATTAAATTGGCACTCAAATTATCCCTGACATTTTGTATCGATACCACACTTGTGGTCATCAATACAAATTTATGTATTACTTCCATATTCTCTGACTGATTATTTCTGAGTTTTCTCAAAAATGACCAAAGGAAATCAGTGCTGGGAAAAAAAATAAAAGTTTAAGGGTGTAGTTTTACCAGTCAAGCTTCTCATTTGAGATAGTCCCAAGGCAATAACCATTTAATTGAAAGAGAGTTGAATGCAACAAGCACACAGACTGCTAAATAAGAAACTTGAGATATGCATAACTTAGATACAATAGCATAGAAGTTTCAGATAATCATTACCAGTTAGGAATTGACAAAGAATAATGACTAAAATATTAAACAATGTGGATAAAAATGTACTTATTAAAACCTGCCAGTTTGACATGAGCAGAGAACTTAGGGTTTTGTTCATTAGAGAGAAGTAGTATTATTGGAATATCAGTGTCTAGTACATTGCTGTAGGTCTGTAGTTAACTTTCAACTCAGTGAAAAAATGTGATATTTTACATTTTTGCAAAGAAACAACTTTAAATTATTTTTAATTTATGGACTGACTTTTCCAAGGTTTAAAATAGTGTAAAACATGTATTTCTATTGGAAAATTTATTTTTTAGAAAGCTCATTTCTAGCTTTTGCAAAAGCCAGTCTTCTCATAGTTTTACAAGTGTGTTTTTATATGTGGGCTTATTCTGTCCGGGAGTAGCACATTGTTTTGCACAACACTCATGCATTTCTTAATGCAGAGCTTTTCATGACAAATACCCAAATCAGATAATTGAAAGATTAAGTAAATGACACAGTACACACTTCCTTGATAAATGTTTGTACTCAGTTATCTTTAGACATTTTGTCCCATTATTGGGACATTGCAATTAGGAATTTACTCAAAGGACTAAGGAAGGGATGTAAATGTGCCACACTTTTCTTTTTATTCTTATCGTAAATAATAATATGTTTTAAAAGAATTTGATTTTTCAGGAAGTCTCAGAGGAACTCCCTTAGGTAACCAGGCCCTGAACTACCATAATGTGTTTTCTGAGTGTGGGCTTATGAATGACCAAGTGATAAATTAACTTTGGCCCCAACCCTGCTCTCAGTGAGACCAATCTGACTGCTGAAAAACTTACATTTTCTTCATTCCTAAGTGGATAATTAAAATACTCTAAGCAGCTGGTAAAGCTCTCACATTGGTTTCCTGACCTGCAGCTAAATGGCCATTATGGCAAAAATGGCAAAGTGTAAGCCTCTGAAATTGCCCCATGCCCAAATAGTAAAGCAAACGCAGCACAGCGTTCCAGGGGGAACTGCAGAAAGCGTTGCATCATAAAGGATGTATGGATGCTTATCACTATCCTATCTTATTTCAGTCCATTCATATTGCCTTATGGAAATTCAAGTGCACTATGACAGATAATAGAGAATTAATGTAAACTTAACCAAATGGTAGCCCCAGTTGTACCTCTTGTACTGGATGTGGTGCATTAATTGGGTAGATCAGTATAGCCCCTGGATATTGCAGACCACGTGAAATCTTTAATATCTGGGTGGAATAAAAAACATTCTTTAAAGGTATGGAGATAGACAAGATAAATGATTTTTTTTCTTTAACCTAAGGCTTTAATATTTTCTACCTGATTCCTTTTATATGTCTGCTGAAACAGCTAAGTGTATATATAAGGTTTATATTATAAACTTAATTGATTTTGCTTCCTTAGGCAATGTGGTGATATGAAAGCGTTCAAAATAGAATTTTCCCTTTGAAATCAGTAGAGCATACAAAGAAAATGTGGTTTATTTCCTGATGTGTATATCCAGTTTCTACAGAGCTTTCCAAGAAATAAATAGTCATTTGGTGTTTTTATTCTAGTCACATGCATTATCAGGTTGTTTTTCAATCTTGCCCACCTTTAAATGGCTGACCATTCAGGCCTCCACATTTGTGACTTTTTTTTTTTTAAACTTAGATGGCAACCTAATGCAGAGATAATGTTTCTTATAGTGAGTATCACTTTTTATCTGTACATTTTATAGTCATTTCAAGAAGCATAGATCCTAGCTAGTGTGAAAGACCCACAGTTCTAAAGGAATCTATATAGCATGGATGCATGAACAAGTCAAATATCTCTCATTGAAATACATTTAAATATGGTTTACATAGATTTGTATTTACATTTAAAAGTAAGGACTGAACAAAATACAGTTTTATCTTCTGTTTCAATACAGGCCCTTTAAATATAGGCAGAATTCCTTGTTGACACATCACTATATTCTAAGAATTTATGTCAAAACAAAGAGGAAATATAGCAGAATATTTATGTAAATATTAGTAAAGAAAAATCACAAATATACCTTAAATTCAATTATTTAGTTAATATATGACACAGATTAGAGCAGAAAGTTGTCAATCAAGGTTTTAACTTTTAAACATAATCAACTCTCACTCACTATGTCCAGTTCCATCCTCTAGTCATTAACAATTCACAGACATAGATTTATGAGTTATAAAATAAATAAATTAACCATTAGTGCAATGAACAAATAATTTATTAAATAGTATCCCTACTGACTATAGGCAACATATATTTCAAAGTTTAGTTTGCTGCAGACATTAAAATATGTGACTTATTTGTTGCTATAATGGACACAATATTGAAAAATAAGATAAACTGATGATGTGTTGGAATAGAAAATATTTTAGGAAGCTCATGCAAAATGCCTAAAACTTTGGTTATTTACAGTTGTCAGGGAAGGTACAAAAAGAATGAGTTGAAATATATTGAAAGTAGTTGTGGGTTCAAAAATTACCTTGAAAAGGACGTGTATTAATTTTTGTTGCCGTGTTACAAATTATCACAAACTTAATGGCTTAAACAATGCTCTTTATCTCACAATTTCTGTAGGTCAGAATTCTGGTCAGGACATAATTGGGTTCTCTGCTCAGGGTCTCAAAGGCTGCAATCAAGGTATCCGAGTTCTTGGTATCCAATCTGAATTGGGCCGAGTTCTAATGTGGAACTCAGGATATGTTATCAAACTTATTCAGGTTATTCACAGAATTTAGGTGCCTTTGATTGTAGAGCTAAGAACCCCGTTTTCTTGTTGGCATTTGACAAGGGGGTGCTCACGGTGACTTGTTGAATAAGTAGAGTGATAGGCAGCTTCCAAGGATGGCCTTCAATGACTGCCTCTGGTATGCACAGTATTAGGCAATCACCATCCTTGAAGTGTGGGCTCAACTCAGTGACTTGCTTCTAACAAAATATAATAAAATGAGGTGATGTCATTTCCACGATTATATTATGAAACAAACAAACAAAAAATCTGTGACTTGGTAGCCTTGGTAGCTCTCTCTCTTTTGCTGGAACTCTGATGAAGCACTGTGCCATGTTGAGATATACTCTTTGGAGAGGTCCACATGGGAAGGAACTGTGGTATATCCCTGGCCAGAGGCTCATGAGGAACTAAATCCTTCCAACAAGCCAGCCAAGCCACAGCTTGATTTCTGAAGCACACAGACTGTGAGATAACAAATTTTCTTGTTTTAATCCACTACATTTTGGATGTATTTAGTATGTAATTTAGTATGTAAAATAGATAACTACTACATGAAGTAGTTACACATTCTTTCAAGTGGTAACAGTTACATTCAATTTAATAATTTCTGAGTGCTCTGTAATATGACACTTTGGCATTTGTATAGAATATTTTTTGATTTATCCTTATGATGTATGTGTGGAGAGGAATATCCTTTATATTAGATGACAGACTACTTCCTACAGTGTTGGGTCTATTATGTTTGTTGGATTATTGAGCAATTTTAAGGATAAGCATATACTTTAGAAACACATGAATTTTGGAATATACCATACAGATTTTTTTCCCATTGTGATGTAAGAACCATCTGTATTAGAATCACTAGGAATGGTACCTGAGGAAAGGAGGCTAAAATTCAGGCCAAGCTCCCTGGCAAGCAGTCAGAGGCTCTGGGCCTGATCATTCTGAGTCCTGAATCAAAGCATTTACTGGAGATGCAAATTAATGCAGAATATAGTTTTGAAAGTCCCCAATCTGGTCCTTTACTATCCATAGGCAACCACTTTAAAATCTTTCAATAAGTACTTTAATATTTACTTACATAATTCTATATGATATGTATATTCTCTTGGTTCTTTATTTCTTTTTATCCAGCTTTACATATTATGTACTGATTTTCACCTGTGGAAAAATGTAATCTATTTTACAACCCCTCCCTGCTCCAGTTAATTTTCTCTCCCCTCCAAAGATCCCAATAAAAATTATATAATAATTTGACATCTATACTTGATGACTAAATATTGCTTATAAGTACAATACAATGTTATAATTGCTTTTCTTTTCAGTTGGGTTTGCCATCACCCCCAACACTTCGGATTAATATATGCTTGTTTATTGCTGTTCTTTAGTATTTATTTCTTCTTTTATAAATACTTCTCAAAATTCTTTAACTGTTAATTTCTTTCGATATAGTCAAATGAATAAATTAGATTATTAATTCCAATTTACTCTTCTTGGAGATATCTTTCAAGGATCCTTCTGCCTTTTTTCTTCTATCCAGACCTTTTTTTTTTTTACTAGACCTACTACACAGAAGATACCTTAGCTATTCCCTTTACCACCTTCAGGAAAAAGTCTTTTTTTTTTCTATATTAAATTCTTCATTAACTGGATCTCATGCCTCATCTTTAATTTTGTTGGTTTGTTTATTCATTTTGAGCATTCCACGGCTTCCTTTTAAAGGAAGCACAGGCAATATATATTTTAAGATCCTGAAAATTGTAAAGTTTCTTAATTACAGATTTCCTGGTTGGAAAGAATTTTTTCTCAGAAATTTAAAATATTTACCGCTGTTTTATTTCATATTTTGTTCTTGCAAAGATTTATGCCATTTAAATCACAGTTATTTGCAGGCAAATATATTCTGTTTATTTCTTTGTATTCTTTTTGTCGTTACTTTCCTAGTTTCCTCAGTGCAAGCTTTAGATCTCCTGTCTATATTTGATTATATACAAATTATGATGTATATATTAGGTATTTTTTCATTATCATATTAGACACACCATGGTCCATCTTGAAATGGAAACCTAAGAAATTTGGTTCTGATGGATTTTTACTGTTATTTCTGTGGTACATTTCTTCACTCCAACTTCTCTTCATTTCTCAAACTCATGTTGGTTGAATATTGGACATCCTGAAATGATTCTCTTCTTGGCCTTTCTTTACCCCCCTATTTTCCTCTATTTTCTACTAGATTTCCTTACCTATATTTTTCCTCTGAATCTTTGTTTCCTCATTACTTTATTTTTTTTTTCATGATAAAGGCTTTCATATTTGGTATTTTTTGGTTGCCAATTCATAAAATGGCTGGCAGCTCTGGGCTTATGCTTATGTCCTATGAGGGTGTGAGGAATGCTAAGATGGAACCTAGGCATTTGGTTGGACGACAGCCCTCCAAATGCTGAGATATATAGAAAAATAACTGTTCCAAAGAGAAATATTTCAAAGTTCCATGTGCAATTTACAAGCCTAGCTGTGCCTGCTGCATGTCAGAATGGGACTAAGAATTTAATTTTACATTGTACAGGTCACACGTCAGCAAATTCTGTCCACTACATATTTTTGTACTGACCATGAGCTAAGAATGGTTTTTATTATACATCTTTTAATGATTTTTTAAAAAAATGATTTTTTGACAGACGAAAATTATATAAAATTCAAATGTAATTGTTTATAAATAAACATTTATTGGAATCCAGCCAAACTCATTTGCTTATGTATTGTCTCTGGCTACTTTTATTCTATAAAATCAGTTGTAGCTGAGTAGTTGTGACTGAGAGTGTATTTGAGCCCTCATTGTTTTACACTGCTGTTGGGCTTACTACAAATTACGGTGATGTAGTTATAATTTGACAGCATTTAGAATGTCACATATATAATCATAATACAGTGTTTTTTCCTTGTGTTTATTATCAGTGCATACCTATCAAAACAAAACAAAAAAGAAAAGTGAACTTCAAATGCCATGCTTTTGGGGAGTGTTGATAATTTTGTTACATAATTATACAGCAAAGCATTTTAGTTATGCAACTATACTCTAGTTGGGCTGAAATAATACAATATACGTGGAGTATTACCAACTCACAAAAAATGGTCAGAAAAATTAGAAAGGTTAAAGCAGAATACTTCATCACAGTGGATTTTTCACACACACGCAGACACACACACACACACACACACGTCAAAATGAGGTTACAAGCAAAGTAAGTTTCCAAGTGACTCATTTCTTAGCCAAGACACACACACACACACACACGTCAAAATGAGGTTACAAGCAAAGTAAGTTTCCAAGTGACTCATTTCTTAGCCAAGAAGTGAAAGCCTTTTACCTATGGTGAGTTAATTAAATCATGTTTGATTACAAAGCCTGAAGAAATGTATTCAGAGAAAATAAACTTGTTTAAGACTATTTACCTTCAGTTATAATTAACCTGCAGTTATAATAGTGGCTTTACAAGTTGAGGGCATCAGGAGCAACATCAATAGGCAATTAGAAAACAAAGAGAGTTTCTAATGGTTTTCCTTGGTTCTTGATGAATTGACAGGTGTTACCATTACTATTTAGTTGTTTTGTTTATCTGAGAGGCCAGTGGTGAGTTTGAAGTGATTGAAGAGTTAGCCTCTATGAATAGCTTGTGTGGAGCAGCTACAGCCAAGAATTGAGAGAACATAAATTTAGTTCAACCTGAGATGGAATTAGCTAAGATGTATTACAACTGATAAGCATAAAAATATGTGTGGGACAGAAAAAAGCATAATTGGACAAATGTTAGAAGCTTATAAGAACTTAAGAAGCTTAATGCCTATTCATTGTGTTATTTATCAGCAGGTAAATTTGCAAAAATTATTTGAATCTCACGTATAATTAAATCAGTAGGCTCAATGGTGACCTTCATTTGATCTTATGGGCTTAATCAACATTAGTTGCATACATTTTTGTCAGAAATAAAAATTAAATATTTGGACTTGTCCTAGTACACAAGGGTTTAATGGAGTAGAAGTTAGAAAATTTTATTGCAACTTTTTGGGCTCAGGGCCAACATTGAAATTTTTATGAAAGAGAACTGTCCTCAACTACTGTTATCAACCACTAAATAGCTTTGGAAATAAGCTTTTGCTGCAGACTTGATAATGTTCTGTAAATGAATTCAACCTAAAATTACAAGGCAAAAAACTGTGCTGATATGCAAAATTTATACTACAGTGTCATTTAGATGAAAACTAATGTTGTTTGAATCACCGGGAATATCAAACTGCTTTATATACTTGCCATACTCTCAAAAGTTAAGATATTTGTAGTGAGGTGGACGGACCTAGAGTCTGTCATACAGAGTGAAGTAAGTTGGAAAGAGAAAAATAAATACTGTATGCTAACACATATATATGGAATCTAAAAAAAAAAAAAGGTCATGAAGAACCTAGGTGTAAGATGGGAATAAAGACACAGATCTACTAGAGAATAGACTTGAGGATTTGGAGAGGGGGAAGAGTAAGCTGTGATAAAGTGAGAGAGTGGCATGGACATATATACACTACCAAATGTAAGATAGATAGCTAGTGGGAAGCAGCTGCATAGCACAGAGAGATCAGCTCGGGGCTTTGTGACCACCTAGAGGGGTGGGATAGGGAGGGTGGGAGGGAGGGAGACGCAAGAGGGAAGAGATATGGGGATATATGTATAACTGATTCACTTTGTTATAAAGCAGAAACAAACACACCATTGTAAAGCAATTATACTCCAATAAAGATGTTTAAAAAAATAAATAAAAGTTAAAAAAAAAAAATGAGATCACCACCACCATACCTCCCCAGCAGACGTATTTTCTGAGCTCAAACCACAGTTCCAGCAGCTTTTTTTTTCAGACCTCAGTGCAGATGCAAAGGAAATGTCCATATTTCAAAATATATTTAACTATTCAATTGAAGAGCTTTTACCCCACCTGCAGTCGGAAATGATTAATCTGCAGCATAATGATATGCTAAAAGGCAAATATCAATAGAGGAATTTAAGAGAATTGATGAATGTCTTCCAAGCCTTGAATAAGCTCAATTAAAATCATATGCTCATTGATTGATAAAAGTATTCGTCAGTACCTATCTTAGTGAGAAGACATTTTCAAAGATGAAATACAAAAAAATCTCATCACATCTCATCATTAACAGATGGGCATTTTGAATCTTTTTGACGATAGGGATTACTAACTTAATTTTAATTAAGTGAAATGTTACCCCCTATTTTAGTTTGCAAGGGCTACCATAACAACTATGACGAGCTGGTGGCCTTAAACAACAGATTTGTTGTCTCACAGTTCTGAGGGCTAGAAATTAATCAAGGTTTTGCCCATTTGGTTCCTTCTGAGGGCTGAGGAAGAATCTGTTCCCTGTCTCTCTTCTGGGTGGTTTAGCAGCAGTGTTTGGTGTTCCTTCACTTGTAGACACATTGCCCTGGTCTCTGACTGATGATCATAGGCATTTACCTTGTGTGTGTATCTGTCTCCAAATTTTTGCAGTTTATGAGGATACCAATTATACTGGATCAGGGCCCACCCTAATGACCTTATTTTAGCTTGATTACTTCTGTGAAGATACTATAATCAAATGAGTCCACATTCTGAGGTACTGAGGGTTAGGACTTCAACATATGAATTTTGAGGGAACAGAATTCAACCCATAACTCCTTTGTAAAAGAATTTCATTCTTCTCATTAGTATTACAAACTTTATTATTATTTGAATGTCAATAATAATTTATGTAAATAGGTTATATATTAGTGTTGCTCCCCCATCTACTTGGTGAATTATATTTCAGTTTTTCTATGTGTCAGTTTATCCAAATATGCATCCTGCATTTGTAGGAAGGAAGTGAAGGCATGGCTAGAAGGTTTCATGGAGAAGACTCAGTAGGCTAACTATTCCTTTATGTTCACTCATTTTTCCTGATTTGAACTCAACTCCTCCAGCTTCCAACTACTTCACTGAGGTTTGTAATTCTGAATATTTCCTTGGGTTCTTATACATAAATCACATTCACAATTAGTTCTCAAAAACAACTTTTACTTCCCATCCTGCTAAGTCATTTACCATTCATCCATCCACTTCTCCACCATTTGCCCTTCTGTCCTGTGTCAGATTAAGTCTTTAGTGAAGCAAAATGGAGATCAGGCGTGGACAGAAATGGCCAAACCCTCATGCTAGTTATTGTCTGGGGTAACCTGGGAATACCATGGTTTCAGCATCAATGCTGAGGCAGATCCTAAAGATAATGCAGCTGAAGGCTGTAGGTCAACCACACTCCCTGTAGTTGAATGGCAAGTTCTTGGAAGGGATATCTGAATAATACATCCCTGTTGTTGGCACAGTTCAATAGTGCTTCATGGATTTATTTATTTTTTTACTCTTTCTTTAAAAATTTTATAGCAGTTTTTGGTTCACAATAAAATTGAGGGGAAGGTACAGCGATTTCCCATTTACACCCTGCCCCAACACATGCGTGTGTTACTGAACTCAGGTCTGGTTGCTCACTGCTCGAAAATCAATACCTGGGAGGCAGTTGTTTGTAGAAAGGAAATTTGCTTTTAATCAGAATGTCAGCAATCTGGGCAATTGGTGGACTCATTGTCCTACATAAACCGTCTTCAAAGATTCTGCTCAGCCATGAAAGTTTTTAAAGGGAAAAAAGGATGTAATTTCAGTTAATCATTGAGATAGGGGGTCAGAGTCATCACCATCCCCCACTGCATGCAGGCTTGTTGACTTCTTGTGATCTTTAGATGCTATCTTGTTCACACAGTTTGTTCACAAAATTACTAAAGGGGAAGCTAGGAAAGAGATCTGGTTATCTGTTAATTACTTATACTTCATTTTGACTTCTTTGATCTATGGAAAGAACCAGCAGGCTAGGCAAGGTATTGTGTGATCAGAAGATTTGAAAGGTGTGCTAGGGCCAGAGATGAGTAGAGCGTGGGGGCACCTGGTTTGAAAGTTAGTTGCAATGTATTGGGTGAGCCAAAATGTTCATTCGTTTTTTTCCATGATATGGCTCTAGTAGCACTTAGATGTCTTTAACTTCATTCGAAACAGTTTTGTTAGATTGTATGTGAAGCTGTCATATCAGCATGCTTTTAAAAAAAGACTTACCAAAACTGGTGAATTTTTGTATAGCCATTTTAATATTGAAGTGGAAGAAAAAGAGCAACATTTTCAGCATATTATACTTTATTATTTCAAGAAAGGTAAAAAAGCAACTGAAACGCAAAAAAAGATTTGTGCAGTGTATGGAGAAGGTGCTGTGACTGATTGAACGTGTCCAAAGTGGTTTGCGAAGTTTCGTGCTGGAGATATCTTGCTGGACCATGCTCCACCGTCGGGTAGACCAGTTGAAGTTGATAGTGATCCAATAGGGACATTAATTGAAAACAGCCAATGTTATACCACGTGGGAGATGGCCGACATACTCAAAATATCCAAATCAAGTGTTGAAAATCATTTGCACCGGCTTGGTTATGTTAATCATCTTGAGGTTTGGGTTCCACAAAAGTTAAGCGAAAAAAAACCTTCTTGACCATATTTCCACATGCGTTTCTCTACTGAAACATAACAAAAACATTCCGTTTTTAAAACAAATTGTGACGGGCAATGAAAAGTGGATTCTGTACAATAACGTGGAATGGAAGAGATCATGGGGTAAGTGAAATGAACCACCACCAATTACACCAAAGCCTGGACTTCATCCAAAGAAAGTGATGTTGTGTATATGGTGGGATTGGAAGGGAGTCCTCTATTATTAGCTCCTTCAGGAAAACCAAATGATTAATTCCAACAAGTACTACTCCCAGTTAGACCAACTGAAAGCAGCACTTAATGAAAAGCATCTGGAATTAGTCAACAGAAAACGCATAATCTTCCATCAGGATAATGCAGCACCGCATGTTTCTTTGATGACCAGGCAAAAACTGTTACAGCTTGGCTGGGGAGTTCTGATTCATCCACCATATTCACCAGACATTGCACATTTGGATTTCCATTTATTTGGGTCTTTGAAAAATTCTCTTAATGGAAAAAATTTCAGTTCCCTGGAAGACTGTAAAAGGAGAAAATCATTTGCACCGGCTTGGTTATGTTAATCATCTTGAGGTTTGGGTTCCACAAAAGTTAAGCGAAAAAAAACCTTCTTGACCATATTTCCACATGCGTTTCTCTACTGAAACATAACAAAAACATTCCGTTTTTAAAACAAATTGTGACGGGCAATGAAAAGTGGATTCTGTACAATAACGTGGAATGGAAGAGATCATGGGGTAAGTGAAATGAACCACCACCAATTACACCAAAGCCTGGACTTCATCCAAAGAAAGTGATGTTGTGTATATGGTGGGATTGGAAGGGAGTCCTCTATTATTAGCTCCTTCAGGAAAACCAAATGATTAATTCCAACAAGTACTACTCCCAGTTAGACCAACTGAAAGCAGCACTTAATGAAAAGCATCTGGAATTAGTCAACAGAAAACGCATAATCTTCCATCAGGATAATGCAGCACCGCATGTTTCTTTGATGACCAGGCAAAAACTGTTACAGCTTGGCTGGGGAGTTCTGATTCATCCACCATATTCACCAGACATTGCACATTTGGATTTCCATTTATTTGGGTCTTTGAAAAATTCTCTTAATGGAAAAAATTTCAGTTCCCTGGAAGACTGTAAAAGGTACCTGGAACAGTTCTTTGCTCAGACAAAAAGTTTTGGGAAGATGGAATTATGAAGTTGCCTGAAAAATGGCAGAAGGTAGTAGAACAAAAGGGTGAATACGTTGTTCTATAAAGTTCTTGGTGAAAATGAAAAATGTGTCTTTTATTTTTACTTAAAAACCGAAGGCACTTTTTGGCCAACCCAAAAGCTTTGCTTAA
>NW_020173763.1:1286826-1291268 GCF_003031525.2 Neophocaena asiaeorientalis asiaeorientalis
GCTTTGCTTAAATTGACAAGAAAAGGGGTTTCCTGCTGAGGGTGGTTTCCTGAAAAGAGCTGCTTACAAATATCCTCCTTCATTATTAGTATCCCCCACCAGAGTGGTATATTTGTTACAACTGATGAATCAACACTGAGACATCATGATCAAAGTCCATAGTTTACATTACAAGTCACTCTTGGTGATGTACGTTTTGTGGGTTTAGAAAAAAGTATGACATGTATCCATCATTATGGTATCATAGAGAATATTTTCACTGACCTAAAAATTCTCTGGGCTCTGCTTGAACATCCCTCCACAACCCATCCTCCACCCCTCCTCCACAACTCTTGACAACCACTGATCCTTTTACTGTTTCCATAGTTTGCCTTTTCCAGAATGTCATATATTTGGAATCATACTGTACAGTCTTTGAAGATTGGCTTCCATCACTTAGTCATATGCATTATATTTAAAGTTCCTGCATGTCTTTTCATGGCTTTAGAGCTCATTTCTTTTAGCACTGAATAGTATTCCATTGTCTGAATGTAGCACTATTTATATATCCATTTACCTACTGAAGGACATCTTGGTTGCTTCCAAGGTTTGACAATTATGAATAAAGCTACTATTAATATTCCATGTCCAGGTTTTTGTATGGAAATAAGTTTTCAACTACTTTGGATAAATACCAAGGAGCATGATTGCTGGATCATCTGATGAAAGTACGTTTAGTTTTGTAAGAACCACTGACTGTCTTCCAAAGTGGATGTATTGATGATTTGCATTCCAACCCATGACTTTGCTTTTACATGCACATTTGGAGTGTAGCTCCTCCTTAGCTCCAGTGGGCTTTTTTTCTGAGGGAAAACTTACAAGTTAGGGTAAACTTAAGGAGCAATGAGCACTCACTATCTCCCTTTACAACTGTCTATTCTAGATCGCCTTATTCTTGAGGGGTCTGTGCCTCTGACAGCCATATTTTTCTCAGGCAGGATTAGGGCTGTTGGCAAGGAAAACTTTTCCTCTATCCTCTTATGTTCAATGTTTGAGGGCCTGAAAATTAAGCTGACCAAAGACAGATCAGCAAGAGAAAAGACAGATGCTTTTTATTCATGTACAGATGCAGTTCACAGAAAAGTTGTGGCTCAAGGAGGTGGTTAGAATTTGAGGCGTACACATCATCTTAGTAGGGGAAGGGGGTGAGAAAGGGCACTTATGGGAAAACAAATGACTCCTAGAAAATGTAAATGGGCCCTTAGGAAAATAGATGGGTGATATGATAGTTTTGTGACAATGTTTTGGTGTGCTGTCGACTTCTCACTAGTGATACGAGTCACTGGTTGTAAAACTTTTGGGGAGCAGATTTATGACAATCTAGTTCTTTTGGGAGGCTCTGCTTTTAGGTTGATAAGGTACTTTAAGAAAAAAGCCTATTCTCAAATGCCTTCACTCAAAATAATGTTTATGTCAGTGGCATAGTCAAGACCCCTTCAATGGACTTGTCAACTCAATCATAGTTGGGCGGGTAGTACCATCAGACAGTCTGGGTTCCAGGTATATAACTCCCTGCCCTAATTGTGTAATTAGGGCAGCTCTACCTCCTTGGTTACCCTTGCCAATATTCTGACTTATACCTGGTCCCTGGACTACAGAGAACCACAAAAATCTCAGGAGGCAGCCATAGATTTTAACCCTCCCGTGGCAGAGTGTGACCTTTTAGGGACAAAACAGTCCCCAAATAAGTATGCCTCTTGGTACTCTGTCCTTTGTAGTATTTTTATCTTGCAATAGATTGAGGTTTAGTCCTCCAGAATTTATGCCTTGGCTAATCTGACAGGATCCAATTCTACAAGTTATCATGCATTCAGAAGCTCTTGTTGTAAAAGGTTTCATGACTACTTGGGCCCAGCCACATTAGAGCTCTTTTTCAAATGATGGGTAATTCTGTCTTGCAAATGATATGGCCTTGCTTCAGAACTGCAAGGTGGGGGGTTATGTTATGATTCTCCCAATGGGACATAAACTCCACACTGAAATTTTTTCTACGACCATCACCATAGATTCTGCAGATTTTAAGGCCTAATTGCAGGGCTGCATGCATCAAAATCTGAACCTGCTGCAGAGCCCTTTCTTGTTTTACACCCTATTCAAATTTTCAGCCTTCTTGTCATTTGGTATAGGGGTTGGAGAAGTATTCGTAGGTGAGTGAAATAGCTTACCAGGTATTATGGTCCCTTGTTATGGCAGGGAATACAAGTTGTAGCAATATACCTTTTAGTTTTGAGGGAAATTGCCTGGCATGCCCCTTTTCCCTGGACCCCTAAAAACTTTACTGAAGAAACATGTTTCTAATTCTCCATAAAGTTTACTTTACCTTCTGGAGTACATTGGCTTTTACTGAAGCCTCCAGTGTGTTAACTACCTCCTGCTTAGTCTTCTCTATCACCAGTTATCATGATATAAGAAATTTCTTTAATATTTTTCAGGATGTTCAGATAGCCCAGTTCTCTTTAGACTATATTACGGCAGAAAATGAGAACATTAACATAGTCTTGGGACAAAGTTGTGAATATATGATTTGTCAATTCCATGTGAATTTGAACTATTTCTGACCTTTTTTTCTTTTATTTTTTGGTATACAAAAGAACACATTTGACAAATCGATGACCGCATATTATATACCTGAGCTTTGAATCTGTTCTAGCAAAGATGCCATCTCTTGGATGGCAGCCACAACTGTCGCTATGGCTTGCTTGAGCCTTTGGAATTCTGTAGTCCTCATGTAGGACCTAGTGAACTATGCAGTATGCAGATATGTGGCTTGTATGAAGATATGCTAAATACCACTACTCCCACACCCTTTAGATTTTTAAGGTATCCATAATCTCTACTATTTCCCTGGATATGATGATGATGTGATTTACTACAGAGGTTTTCCTAGTTAATAGCTTTTGCCCCACAGACCAAAGACCCAATTGGGTATTATCCCAACTTCTAAGTATGTGTGTTTCAATTATATACACATGGGGTAGATAAATGACACTGGGTGTGTCCATGGAAACAATGACCACTGTAAGCCAGATTTTGGCTTGGATTTCCATTATTACTTAGTTTCTGTTTGCTCTTCTAAAAGAGGGGCAATGGTGATGCTCTAGGTATCTGGGATAAATATTATATTATAATCTGTGGCCCAACAGTCAGTGAAATTTCTGGGATTTCCCTTTTCCCACTGTACATTAAGTGGCTTTAGATCCATTTAGGGAAAAGATTGGAGGAATCATTATAGTGTATACATGCTGTGGTGCTGCTGGTTCTTCCTATGTAGGTTCCTGCATTCACAATCACTTACATCTATGTGTTTATTTATTCCTGCTTTTTATAGAATACACACACACATACACGGAGTCCTTTCTTTGCAGAGTAATGCAAGACCATAAAAATAAATTTGCAAGCTGAAATCATACAAAGTATTCTTAATAATCAATAGGAAAAAATTGTGATTCTCCCATAACCTCTAAAATCATTTTTCAAACATTAAATTTTTTCTTACTCTCAGTTACATGTCTAAGGAAATGTAAATAAATGGTAAAACTAATATTTATTTACTACATTGTAATTTAAAACATTAGAAACACAGAATTAACATGTCTTATTTCTTTGTAGAAAAATTTCCAAGAATACTTTGAACAGCAGTTGCCTTTTGCTTATTGTATAATCTACAATTTGGAACAAATATCTTTGTTATGAGGAATTAACATACTTCTTTTCTGTGTTTGAGTCAGCTTTCAGCATTATATTGTTTGCACTGTCAATGTCATGAAATATCTCCTAGAATCCCTTTAATGAAGTTTCTTGGCCAATGTCATTTCCTCTGGAACACCTTTATCCTTTTTATCATTACGGTTTCTTAGTATGCTGATAAATTTGTTTAAAACTTTTTTTTTTTTTTTTGCATTCCGCGGGCCTCTCACTGCTGTGGCCTCTCCCGTTGTGGAGCACAGTCTCCGGACGCGCAGGCTCAGCGGCCATGGCTCACGGGCCCAGCCGCTCCGCGACATGTGGGATCCTCCCGGACCGGGGTACGAACCCGTGTCCCCTGCATCGGCAGGCGGACTCTCAACCACTGCGCCACCAGGGAAGCCCTGTTGTATTTTTAAAAATTCCACATGTAAGTGATATGATACAGTATTTGTCTTAGATAAATAGAGCATTTTTTAAAGTTGAAGTATAGTTGATTTACAATGTTTTGTTAATTTCTGTTGTATAGCAAAGAGATTCAGTTATACACACACATACATATATATATACATTCTTTTTTATTTTCTTTTCCATTATGGTTTATCACAGGATATTAAATATAGTTCCCTGTGCTATACAGTAGAACCTTGTTGTTTATCCATCCTGTATATACTAGTTTGCATCTGCTCATCCCAAACTCCCTCTCCTTCCCTCCCCCA
>NW_020173763.1:1291311-1301615 GCF_003031525.2 Neophocaena asiaeorientalis asiaeorientalis
CTACAACCACATGTCTGTTCTCTACGTCTGTGAGTCTGTTTCTGTTTTGTAAATACGTTCATTTGTGTCATATTTTAGATTCTGTATGTAAGGGATATCATATGGTATTTGTCTTTCTCTTTCTGACCGACGTCACTTAGTATGATAGTCTCTAGGTCCACCCATGTTGCTGCAAATGACATTATTTATTTCCTTTTTTATGGCTGTAGTATTCCACTGTATATATGTACCACATCTTCTTTATCCATTCCTCTGTCAGTGGACATTTAGGTGTTTCCATGTCATGGCTATTGTGAATAGTGCTGCTATGAACATAGGGGTGCATATATCGAATTATGGTTTTACCCAGATATATGCTGAGGAGTGGGATTGCTGGATCACATGGCAACTCTATTTTTAGTTTTTTGAGGAACCTCCTTACTGTTTTCCATAGTGGCTATACCAGCTTACATTCCCACCAACAGTGTAGGAGGGTTCCCTTATCTCTGTACCCTCTCCAGCATTTGTTATTTGTTGATTTTTTTTTTTTTTTCGGTACGCGGGCCTCTCACTGTTGTGGCCTCTCCCATTGCGGGGCACCGGCTCCGGACGCGCAGGCTCAGTGGCCATGGCTCACGGGCCCAGCCGCTCCGCGGCATGTGGGATCTTCCCGGACCGGGGCACGAACCTGTGTCCCCTGCATCGGCAGGCGGACTCTCAACCACTGTGCCACCAGGGAAGCCCCTATTTGTTGATTTTTTAATGATGGCAATTCTGACTGGTGTGAGGTGATACCTCATTGTAGTTTTGATTTACATTTCTCTAATAACTATGTTTGGCAACTTTTCATTTACCTGCCTACCCTATTTGTTGATTTTTTAATGATGGCAATTCTGACTGGTGTGAGGTGATACCTCATTGTAGTTTTGATTTACATTTCCCTAATAATTAGTGATGTCAAGCGTCTTTTCATGTGCCTGTTGTCCACCTGTATGTCTTCTTTGGAGTAGAGCATTTTTAATAATGTTACTACTTTAACAGTAGTATTGGTGACAGTTTTTTCTTGAATATTTATTTACATGCAATCAGATTTAGCAGGTCAAGATCAGAATTTTTTCAAATGATTTGCTTTTTCTGTTTGTTTATGTGCAATAATAATTAAATATTATCTTAACAAAGATATTTACCTTTTAGAGTTCCTCTTTTATATCTTTACAGACTATTAGAGATTTTACTTAGCTGTTATAAAAATTCACTCCTTTACTGATCTACCCATGGAAACTGTCAGTTGTCACTAATACTAGTGCTATAGGCATATTTATTCAAGTGAATACAGGGATTGATGCTTATATGATTTTCCTGTAAGTCTGGTTATATGTAGGAATGCTTTCTAAGCCTGTTGTACAGCTCTGATTTTTGCATATTACAGAGGGTCTGCTCTTGCTATTGCACTGTGTTCTCACCAAGCTACAATACTTAAGCCTAAAGTTATCTGTTTTGTTGCTGAGTATCCAGTCAAATGACCATTGGGTCATTTTTGCTAGTATCAAATGCAATGTGACCACCAGTATCATCTTTCAGTCACGGATGACATTACACCTCAGAACCACGAAGAAACAAGTGGATAACGCTTATAGGTAGCATCTGACTAAATCACTGATCTGAAGATTGAAGAGCTTGGGATTTGAAAAACCTAGTGGGAATTATAACTCAGTGTGAGGCTGAACTCAGTACTTCAGACTGTCAGAGCAGTTCAGGGTCATCACTTTGGCTTTATAAAGAAAACAACTGACTCTGTCAGATATCCAATTATATTGAATAAGAACTGAATAAATTGGAAAAAATGAAATTTGGAAGATCTGGCTATCACTACTTAAATGTAGCAAGATATATCATAAGAGATCTGTCTATTCACATATCTCAGAATCAATTAATTGATGTTTAGAGTATTTTAATATTTGTGCTTTATTAGAAACCAGAAAAATCTAAATGTTTAAAAAATACAACCAAGATATATTACTGGTGCTTAACATGCATATCTCAATGAACTACCATACTCATTCTTCAGCGATATATTTTATTATTTATTCTTCTAGTATTCCTACTCAAGAGAAATAACCTATTTAAATTCTTTCTGTGAAAAAAACAAAAGTAGTTTTCTAAAGAATTTAGATTGAAGAAGAAAAAAAAAATGCTAAGCTACCTGAGTGCAAATTCCATGACCATTTGAAGGGATTCTGAGCTAGAAATAGAACCTCTTCTAAAGGAGTATAATAGGTCTTTAGGTTCTCAAAGATGTGTGTATGTGGGCATGCACGCTTGCACACACATGAGAAAGAGAGCATGAGAAAGAGAGATTCTACATGTAGACATAATATTAAAACTTTGCTCAGTTTTGCTCTGTGTGACTAATAAAACATTGAATAGTGATTTGACCATAATTGTGTTCTTTCTAGCATCAAAGAAGATGAATCATTAACTAGAGATAAAAATGGAAAGGCTGAAAAGATTTAATTTTAGAACAGTTTTAAATTTACAGAATAATTGAGTAGATACATGTACCCCGCCCCCATATAGAGTTTCTTCTGTTATTAACATCTTGTATTAGTGTGATGTATCTGTCACTGTTAATGAGCCAATATTGATAAATCATTATTAACTAAATTCCATAGTTTTCATTAAGGTCCACTCTTTGTGTTGTACGGTTCTGTGGGTTTTGAAAAATGCATAATGCCATGTATCCACCATTATAGTATCATATAGAATAGTTTTAACATCCTAAAAATCCCCTGTGCTTTCCCCATTCATCTCTCCCCTTCCCCTCAAACCCCTAGAAATCACAGATCTGTTTACTATCTTCATAGTTTTGCCTTTTCCCAAATGTCATATACTTGGAATCATACAGAATGTGACCCTTTCAGACTGGCTTCTTTCACTAGCAATTCATGTTACATTCCTACATGTCTTTTTCTGGCTTAAGATCTCATTTATTTTTATCACTGAATAATAATCCATTGTATAGACCTACAACAGTTTAACCATTCACCTATTTAAGAACATTTGGTTGCATCCAGTTTTTGGCAGTTATGAATAAAGTTGTTATAAACATCCAAATGCGGGCATCTGTGTGGAAATAAGTTTTCAGCTGAATTGGGTAATTCCTAGGAATGCGATTGCTAGATTATATGGCAAGAGAACATCTTTGTAAGGAACTACCAAATTGTCTTCCAGAGCAGCTGTACCATTTTGCTTTTCCAACAGCAACAAATGAGAATTCCTGTTGCTCAGCATCTTCCCTAGTATTTTCCTTGGGCAGTTATTGGATTTTAGTGATTTGAATTTCTGTATGGTTGTATCACATTATTATTTTGATTTTTAATTCCCTAATCACATATAATTCATGTTAATCACCTTTTCATATGCTTATTTGTCATCTCTGTATCTTTGGTGAAATAACCGTTGATTTTTTTACTCATTTAATTGAACTGTTTTTCTTATTGTGTGTTTTAAGAATTCTTTGTGTATTTTAGATGTAAAGTTCCTTATCAGAAGTGTCTTTTGCAAATATTTTCTCCAAGACTGTGGCTTGTCTTCTAATTCTCTTGATACTGTGTTTGTCAAAGTAGAAGTTTTAAATTTTAATAAGGTCCAACTTATCAATCATGTCTTAGGTGTTATACATAAAAACTCATCACCAACCTAAAGTTACCTAGGTTTTCTCCTATGATACCTTTTAGAAGCTTTATAATTTTGCATCTTACATATAGATCCATTTTGAGTTAATTTTTATAAAATATGTAAGCTTTGTGTCTAGGTTTTTTTCTTTTTTTTTGCATGTGCATGTCCAATTGCTCCAATACCATTTGTTGAAAAGACCCCCCCCCCCTTTTTTTTTCTTTTCATTAAATTGCCCTTGCTTCTTTGTCAGAGATCAGTTAACTGTATTTGTGTGGGTCTGATTCAAGACTCTCTATTCTATTCCATTAGTCAATTTATCTATCCTTTTGCTAATCACTGTTGTGATTACTGTAGCTTGATGATGATAAGTCTTGAAGTGGAATAGTGCCAATCCTCTGACTTTGTTCTTATTCACTACTGTATTGAGTAGTATTTGTGTGTTTTACTTTACCATTTCATACAAAATGTGTAATCAGTTTGCAGAAATCCACAAAACAGTTTCCAGGAATTTCAAATGGTATTGAATTGAACCTACAGATCAAATTGGGAAGAGCTGACATCTTAACAATAGTGAATCTTCTTGTCCTTGGACATGGAACATCTCTTCATTTATTCAGATCATTTTTAATTCCTGTCATCAGAGTTTTGTAATTTTTCTCATTTATATACTATGCATATTTTGTTAGATCTATACCTAAATATGTCATTGTTTTGGTGCTAATGTAAATGTTATTGTATTTTAATTTCAAATTCCAATCATTCATTGCTGGATTATATGAAAGCGATTGATATTTATATATCAATTTGTATACTGCAATTTTGCTTTGTTAGTTCCAGGAGATTTTTTTAATTGATTCTTTGGAATTTTCTGCATAAACAATTATGCCATCTGGGAACAAAGACAATTTTATTTCCTCCTTCCCAATCTTTCATTTCCTATTCTAGTTTTATTGCATTAGCTAAGACTTCCAGTTTTGTGAGATGGGTTGCCTTATCTCTGGTCTTGGGGAGAAAGCATCTAGTTTCTCACCATTAGTTATGACCTGTGTTTTGTCTTGTATCATTTTGTTTTTTGGAGATGTTGTTTTTCTCAAGGGATTTCCACTCTATTCCCTAGAAACTTTGCTGAAAGTTTCTATTATAAATAGGTATTGGATGCTTTTTCTGCATCTATTGACATTTTCAAGTAATTTTTCTTCTTTAGCATTTTTATCATTGAATGTTCACATGATCGATAGAAATGACTCATTTCTGATATTAAAATTTTGTGTCTTCTTTTTTTCCTTGGTTTGTAGGGCTAGAGGTCCATCAAATTTATTCATCTTTTCAAAGAATCAGCCTTGGTTTTGTTGACTGTGTTATTGATTTTCTTTTTTTCAATTTCATCGATTTCTGCTGTAATTTTAATTTTTTCTTATATTTGCTTTGCATGTAATTTGCTCTTCTTTCTCTTGTTTCTAAGGATGAGGCTTAGATTATTGATTTTAGATCTTCTTTTCTGATACATGTATTCACTGCTATAAATTTTCCTCTAAATGCCAGTTTTGCTGCACTGCACACGTTGTGATAGTTTTATTTTTATTTTTGCACCGTTCAAAATATTTTAAAAAATTTCTCTTGAGACTGTCTTTGTCCCTTGTGTTATTTAGAAGGTTGTTGTTTAATCTCCAAATATTTAGTATTTTTCAGCTCTCTGTTATTGACTTCTAATTGAATTCCACTGTGGTCTGAGAGCATATATTAGTATAATATCTATTCTTTTACATATTATAGTTTATTTTATAAGCCATATATGATCTATCTTGGTAAATGTTTCATGTGAGCTTTAGAAGTACATGTATTCTACTGTTTTTAAGTTGAAATATCAGTTTTGAGATAAAAATATCTATTGGATCCAGTTGATCAATGCTACGGTGCAATTCATCTTTGTCTTTGCTGATTTTATGCTTGCTTGATCTATTAGTAATTAATGAGAGGGGTATTGAAGTCTCCAATTATTATAGTAAATTTTGCCTATTCTTCCTTGCATTTCTAATAGTTTTTTCCTCCCATTTAAACTGATCATTGATATAGCTGTATTAATAGTTATAACATTTATAACTATTTTCTATTCATTGTACTTGTCTTTTTTTTTTTTTTTGTAACTTACTCTCCTTTTCTGCCTTCTCTGGTTTTGAGCATTTTATATGGTTCCACTTTTTCTCCCTCTTAGCATATCAAGTACACATTGTTTAAAAACATTTTTATTAGTTACTCTAGAGTTTGCAATATACATTCAAAATAATCTAAGTTCACTTTCATATAACATTAAACTTCTTGAAAAGTAGTGCAGGTATCTTATAACAGTACTCCCAATTCCTTCCTTCATTCCTTATAACAATGCTGTCATTCATTTCACTAATCTATAAGCTACGATCACCAAACACCTTGTTGCCACTATTTCTTTGAGCAAACAGTTATTTATTAAGTAAATTACACTTAGGAAAAATAAGATTTTATTTTACCTTCATTTATTCCTTCTCTGATGCTCTTCCTTTCTTTACGCATGCCCAATTTTCTCACCTATGACATTTTTCTTCTCTCTGAAGAACTTTATTTAACGTTTTTTTCAAGACAAGTCTTGTGGAGAAGAATTCTCTCAGGTTTTATTTGTCTTAAAAAGTCTAATCCTCCTTCACTTTTGAAATGTAATTTCACTGGAAACAGAATTCTACATTAGTGCCTTAGTGTTTTTTGTTTGTTTTAACATTTTAAAAAATTCATTCCACTTACTTCCGGCTGGCCTGATTTCTGAGTAGAAGTCCAAAGTTATTCTTATCCTTGTAATTCTATAATTTCAGCTCTGTTTGATTCCTGCCCTCATCCCTGAGTTCTTTCAAAAATTTTTACTTGACTTTGGGTTTCTGCAGTTTGAATACGATATACATAGGTGTAAGCATTTTGCTGTTTATCTTACTTGATGTTCTCTGAGCTTCCTGGATCTGTATCCTGATTTTGGAAAATTATTTGGCACTATTACTTTGAATATTTCTTCTGTCCCTTTTTCTCTCTTCTTCTGTTATCCCCATTATGTGTATGGTACACACTTGGTAACTGTCTCATGGTTCTCAATATTCTCTTCCATTATTTTTGCTCTTTTTTCTCTTTGCTTTTCATTTGGGAAGTTACAGTTGGCATATTTTCAGGCTCACTGATTCTTTCCTCAGTTATGTCCAATCAACTGAAGATCCCATTGAAGACATTCTTCATATTTGTTAGTGTTTTTGATTTCTAGCATTTTTGTTTTGATTCTTAGATTTCCATCTCTCTGCTTACATTACCTATCTATTCTTAAATGTTGTTTACTTTTTCCGTTAGACTGCTTAACATATTAATTATTGTTTATTTTAAATTCTCTAATAATTTAAAAGTCTATCTGAGTTGGTCTGATGCAGGTTTTGTTTCCTCAGACTATGTTTATTCTTATCTTTTAGCGTGCCTAGTAATTTTTGTTGTTGAAAATTGGGCATAATGTATCTAGTAGTAGGAACTGAAGTAATCAGGATTTAAGTATGAGGCTTTATGTCAATCTGGCTAGGACTGGATGGTGTTTAAAATTTGCTGAAGGTGTAACTGAAGCTGTCACTTCAGTTTCTAATTATTTTCTCCCTGGTTTCCTTCCTTTTCCTTGGGTTTCCTAAAGAACTCCTTAAATAGAGTCTGTGTTATAGCTCTATCAATTATAGTTGAACTTTTGGAGCCCTGTTGATGGGTGTTAAGGTGTTGAGGAGGAGAAACATTCTATAATTTTATAATTAAACATCAGTTTTTCTTAGCGAGCTTGAGTCCCTGGGCTGTGATATTCAAAAATGTTTCTTAGCCTTTCTTACCCGCCTTAGTATGACTGGAAGGCTAGAGGGAGCTAGAATTGTCCACTTGTCCTTTTCCCAGGTCACATAAGTTTCTGGTAAAGTAGATTCCACTGAGGGCAGGCTTTTGTTATGGAGGATGTTATAAGCATGTTTTAAAATGATTACTTTCCTGCTCTTTCTACTTGAAACACACAGGAATTTTTTCTTCAGTCTCAGCCAGGAGAACTTTTTGAGGTTCCTGGAGGTAAAACCCATAATGTGTGGGGGCTCCCTAATACTGGGCCCCCAGAAATTTTTAATTCTCAGCGTAGTCCTCAGCCTCCAGCATGCTCAGTCTCCAGCAATGTGTCAATACAGTTTTAAGTACCTCTATCAATTACTGGCTCCAGTGGCTTCTGCTCCAGATAAGCTGATATTGTCTGTGATTCTCTGTATTTGCCTGCCTCTCCATTTCTCAGAGTAGTGGTTTGCCATGTTACTTCAATTTTCTGGTAAATCTATGAAGAGTCAATGAGTTTTAGTTTGTTCAGCCTCTTTTTTTTCTTTTTTTAATTATGAGGACAAGACTGACGACTTCTAAGCTCTTTACATGTCACAGCAAAGACTGGACCAACAATTTTTTAAAGGCCTTCTCTCCTTACTTATGGAAGTTAAGCAGTGTGATAAAATCTTTGATAGTCACTTAACTTTATAACGTTCACTTTCTTTATTCTAAAGTTCACCGACAAAGCTCCTTGCTCATTTATTTATATCTTAAATTTATAGGTGTGCTATCAAATAAAATTGACATATATTTATAATATTTATTAAATTATGTCTTCGATCATTGTTACTATTTTTCATGGTATTCTCTTTTTTATTATTATCTATATTAAGATGAAGTTCCTGAGTGTTGATTTTATGATAAATGTTATGGTTTGTGAGCAAATAGAAATTCAGAACATGGATTATATATCTGTTCTATTATGTCAAACAATTTTGAGAGGATTTGTATTAGTTCTCTCTGGACACAATATTTTAAAAATACCTTAACATATGCTTAGTTTTATATCATCTTTGCTAATCATTAATCAAGTAATTTTATGCCTCTCAATATAATCAATATTCAGCATGAATTTACAAAAAAAAATAATGCTTTTGACTAAATCAATTTTACTCTGTTTTTTAAGTACTATAATCCATAAGGGAGAATCAAATGTCATTTTAAGTACACTCCAAATCAAGGTAAAGTATTTTTTCAATGTCCGTCTTTATACATACTAATAAAGGCACTTAATACGTTATACGTCAGGGGTTATTGCTCTCATGTCTACCGTCCTACATTTGTTATTTTTCTGTGGATACTAATCAGTTTTACACCTTGAGCTAAGGGACTCTGACCTATTATATAGGAGAGTTTTGACAAATAGGTACATTAAAGTGAAATAATTCAAAACTGTCAGTTATTTATAAACAACTCTATAGCTTCTGGAATATGGCAGAATGCTATCATTCTGAAAGCTAGCACCATTAATTTAATAGAAAATACCATTGTATTTCAGTGACAACAGATTAGTTATATTCTTCAACCTTGAAGATTATGGAAAATTATTCCTATCTTCAGCAAGGTGAACAAAAGAAAAAGATTAAAAGTATATATACTCTCATTCTACTGTTAGTACCCTTCTTTAAACTGCAATTATGATCTGCTAGGACCGCTACAATATTGCTCTTTGTCTTTTGTTCTAATCTTGACATCCCCATTGCCAAGTGACTCTTCCCAAAGCTGCAACATTTTACCACAACCTATAAGGAGTAATATGACCTAGATGTTGCCTCACTCTTAAACTCTATTGTTGCCTGTTATTAATTCACATGGAACATTTTTCATATATTTAAATTTTTTTCTAGCTTTACTGAGGTATAATTGATAAGTAAAAATTGTATGTATTTAAGGCGTACATCGTGGTGTTTTGATATATGTATACATTATAAAATGATTACCACATCAAGTTATTTAACATACCAATCACTTCACATAGTTACCTTTGGGTGTGTGTGATGAGAATGCTTAATATCTACTCTTTTAGCAAGTTTCAATTATAAAATACATTCTTATTAACTATAACCACCGTGGCATACATTAGATTCCCAGAACGTACTCATCTTACTGAAAATTTATATTCTTTGACAAACATCTTCCCATTTCACCCACCTCTTAGCCCCTGGCAACCACTGTTCTACTTTTTCCTTCTACAAGTTCAACTCTTTTAGAGTCTACATTTAAGTGAAATCATACAATATTTGTATTTCTGTGTCTGGCTTATTTCTCTTAGCATAATATACTCCAGGTTCCTTTGTGTTGTTGTCACAAATGGCAGGATTCCCTTCTTTTTCAGGGATGAATAATATTCCATTATATATGTATGGAATATTATATACTATATATGAAATATTATATGATATTCAATATACATACATATATATCTCTCTCACATTTTCTGTATCCATTCATCTGCTGAATGACACAACTTGTTTCCATAGCTTGACTGTGGTGAGTAATGCTGCAGTAAATATGGGATTAAAGATATCTCTTTGAAATACTGATTTTATTTCCTTTGAATTTATACCCAGAAGTGGGGTTGCTGGATCATACTGTAGTTTTATGTTTAATTTTCTGAGGAATCTCCATACTGTTTTTCATAGTGGGTGAAAAACACATTCAAGTCTAGGCTTGTCAAATTCTGGTCCACTCTCTGAGAGTGTACCTGTGCTTCTATAAAGTTTGCTTTGGGCTTGCTTCACTTCCCTAACACA
>NW_020173763.1:1301770-1314286 GCF_003031525.2 Neophocaena asiaeorientalis asiaeorientalis
CTCTCCCCTTCTCCCCTTCTCCGTTTGCTTTGTGCTTAAACTTAAAGTGGTAGTTTGCAATTCTTTGCTTACTATTGTGGGACCGAGATTGCTGGTCTGGGCTCCTTGGTTGAAGCTATTTTGTTTCAGGGCACATCCACCCAGTGACAGACTCATTCACATATCTGGGTCCTCAGGTAGGATGGCTGCCTCATCTGTCACCTCTGTTCTCCTGATCTCTTATCCTTCATGGGTTAGCCTAAGCTTGTCTACATAATGGATAAATGTTCCCAGCAGCAAGAGAAGACAACTCTGTATGCATGAGCACCTTCAAACCTCCACTTATGGTCATTTTTGTTATTGTCCAGTTGTCAAAAACAAGTCATATGGCCAAACCGAGGCTCAGAAATAAATTTCACTCCTCAATATAAGTTGTGGCAAGGTCACCTCACAAGGAGACATACATAAAGAGGTAGGAGGCTTTATTACAGCCATTTTTTGCAAACAATCTATCACATCAGTCTTCAAGCCTCACCTCAATTTTGTCTTCCTAAGAGTGATTCTTCCTGAACCAACCCTCCCCCATCTACATGTTTTGTTTTGTTTTGTTTTTCTACCCCCACTGACCCTTGTTATTTTACTTTTGGGAATTAATTATAATTTGTAATAACATATTTTAAGGTATAATTTGATATTTCACTAACTAATTGATGGTTGTATTTCTCAGTATATTCTATCAGAACCTGTGCTTGTTAGCTGCTCTTCTCAATGTATTCAACAGCCACCTCAGTTCCAACTGAACTGACAATTCTCAATATTGTTTAAAGAGGAATAGATCATTGAATGTTGCCAGCGGATGAGAAATGTAGACTTTCAGTGGAATAAAAACTGTCTTCAAAGCATAATGAATTATAATAATTAAGCATAGAATGTTTCTGTATCTGTTTGTGTGTGTGAGTGATAGATGCATTTTTACCTTAGTACAAGATTTTGGTTATAGAATGTTATTTTAAAGAGGTAAAACTAATGCATTAACTTTGGAGAAGGTAGTTTTCTGAGAAGTGGATTAAATAAAATTAAACCATTTGAGGCAGATCAGGGGAGGTGTCTTTGAGACTCTCACTTTATATTTTGTGCATACCACACGTTTACACTTTTAGCACAAGGGATGTGGACTGTTAGAGCATGTGTTTTCTCTCTTTATGCCCTACACACCAACCTGGCTGCAGTAATAGCTCTTATTTGAGCCCTTCCAAATAATATCATCACACAAAATATTTACTGAGCAATTTAGATTTTTCATCAGAATATTACATAGAAATAAACACAGTATTATGGAGCAAAGAAAAAGGAAGTTTTGTTTTGTTTCCTTGTGCATTTGTTTTCACAAAGCCCACTTCACAGCAGGGAAATTCCAAAATTAGTATTTATCTTTTCTAATATCCCTTCATGGTCATCCATTGTCCAGGACAGGCTCCTCCCTGTTACCTTAAAAATCATTTGAGCTCTGCTTCCATTTCTATTGAAAATGCATATATCCAGGCTCATATCGTTTGTTAGCAAAGGACAATTGTCCTGTAAGTATCAATGTCTGCCTGCCTTAGAAGATGCCTTCCTAACCATATTTGGTTGTTCATGTTCTTTGCATCCATTGCAAAATACTCAGCTTATTGATTATCTGTTCTAATTACAAAATTGATTTTAGCGTAGTGGAGTTCCAGTGAATAATTTATATCCTTTCTTGGATAGAATGATGTAGCATACTCTGTACTAGATGGAAGAGAGCAATATGACAGAACACATAGGCTTGTGTGGTAGGAAAGACTAGATATGAAAAGAAAGATAAAAAATTAGATTTGGAAATAGGATTGAAACCATGATTTCAGATATAAGTGGGAGAGTCATATTTAAACCCTGAAAAACCAGTAGCTTGAAAGAAATGATCCTTCATTCTTTAAATATATGGTTTCAGCAAGAAACAGGTAAGAAGTTAAGTGAAATGAGAACTTACAAAATATGGTTAGATAAAGTTATGAAAAGCTAGAAATACATGCTAGTGTCTGTTTACTTGTTTTAAAATTTATTTATATATAATAACTCATTGAAGAAAGTTTGTATGCAATGTATAATGAAAGAATATACAACCCATTCTGTATCACCAAAATAGAAATTTCATTACCAAAACTTGTATAGACTATAAAATCTATCTTTTGAATTGTAATTAGTAGTATTTATGTATATGATTATTTTGTATAAAAGAAATATTTTTCAGAAATGCAAAGTACAACTTTATGCACCTAACAAGATACTCACTCTAATTATTTAATAATTTTTATTATAATTTTTCATCATGAAACTAGCTCTCACGTTATTATACTTCCTCGGAAGAAAATTAAACATATAAATATATTTATAGTAGCCTGCAGTTTAGATCAGAAGGAGGATGTTAACAGTCTACCACTGTGAATGGGTTACTATTCTGCATACTAATTTATGTTTATTTACTTATCTTCCACCAGATGGTGCCCTTGCAATGGATATTCATATTTCTTTTTGCATAGTTGGGCTAAAAGATGCACCTCTACTTTCTCTTTGGGGGATGGCATAATCAGTGGGGATATATTTTATAAACATATTCTATCTTTTTATATTTTCTAAGTGATAGTATTTTCAAAAACAGTTAGCAAGGCTTTGCCTAGGAATATAAAATATATGACTGTAATCAGAACCTTGCACACTATTGTTGCTCCCCCCACCAACCTACAGTCAATGGCTCTTCTCACTCTCCAGGAAGCAAACGGTTCATATTTTATAATCAATTCCTGCCTTTTACTGGAATTCTGGAGATAGTACATGACTTAAATAGCCTTTAAACAAAAAGCGCTCTATCAAAATCCAATTCCTCTTCCACAAGATTCATCTGTTATTTTAGATCCCTACTTGACTCTGATAGACAGTTTACCTCCTCTATTCCACGTGTAATACTGCAGAGGTTATATTGTTTCTCATTTTCTTGTTTTTTTAATTGGCCATGTGCCATTCTTGAAATCCTTATCTAATTTGGAGGCTTTGTCTTAAAATTGTTTGGCAAAATCCACAAAATGAAGTATAACCTTAGGTAACCAGTAGAGCTTAATGAATTAAACATCCTCTTTAACAGTTAAAAATCATCTGTCATTGGTGTCAGTTGCTAACTTTCGCTTAGTACCTGAATTTGTGTTATTCTTACTCACAATGTACTCTCTAAAATTAAGACTGTTTCCTCATGGTTTTTACAATATGCCTGCTCCTTCCTCTCATGACAAATTCCTAAACTGACCTTATCTTTGATGCACTCCCCTTCCTATTCTCATTCACTTATTGATCATTCAGTCAATTAATTGATCAATTAATTAATGCATGCTTTAACCCCACATATACTCCCTAGTGTCATATTGGTTTGGGGACACTTCACAATTTAGTGATAATTAAATGTTGGATAATTTTTTTTTTGCTTTGTGATGCTTAAAAAAATCTAGCTAAGAAGTCGGATATGAAGACAAATAGTGATCAGCAGCATTAGACAAATACCACCAGGAAATACCACTGGGGAAGAAGGCAAAATGTCTTGAGGTCTTGACTAACTAGACTCCTAAATTCTAGCCAAGGGAACTGGTTTAATACTGGCATATTGATGAAACAGATTAAAAGAGATTTGGGGTAAGGTAATTTGACAGACTTTACTTGAACTAGAAGTTTATTAAAGCCAAGAGAAAAGCAGAAGCAGATTTGAGAAGGCCTACGGCGCTCCAGCTATTTAGGTTTTTTGAATTGGCAATAAATAATGAAAATTTTGCTTTTCTAGAGAACATTTAATTTACATCTTCATCTTACTATATAAAAAAATTTTAAATGTCTCAAGAACTGTATTTAAGTGAGAAAAATAGCTCTTAATCTCTGTTGTAAAACAATTGTCTTAATTAGAAATGATCTCTTAAATCATTTGGGAAGAAATCTGACTTTTTAGAGCAGCAGTCCCCAGCCTTTCTGGCACCAGGGACCAGTTTCGTGGAAGACAATTTTTCCACGGAAGGGGTGGGGTGGAGGGGCTGGTTCAGGCGGTAATGCGAGCGAGGGGAACGATGGGGAGCGACAGATGAAGCTTTGGCTAGTTTTGCCGCCACTCACCTCCTGCTGTGTGGCCTGGTTCCTAACAGGCTGCAGACCAGTACCAGTTCGTGGCCCAGGGGTTGGGGACCCCTGCTTTAGAGAACTATGGTTAAATCTCTTGCAAATGTAGTTTATTAAAAAAGAAAAAGAAAATGTCTTCTTCAGGTTATGCATATGAGCATTAATTTCTTAATTAGCAAGCTGATTGATTTTACATATACATTTTTGTCCCTTAACCTTAGGACAATCATTTGGCATAGATAATTAATTTTAATGGAGTATAAACTCTCAACAACTGAACGGGTATATTTAATTCTAGAATCATGTCCGTGTTAAAATGCAGTGTTTGTTATCCAAAACAAGCAAACAAAACAAAAAGTGAAAAAAACAAAATAAAAAAAGTTTGGAAACTCATGCTTTCACAATGATATTTTACTGGATTCTCCTCCCATGTACCATTATCATCAGTAAAAACTCACTTAACTCAATTTTTTTTTAAAGTGACAAGAACAAACAAATACTACAGTATAATCTCCAAGAGGATTTAAGGAGGAATTGAAAGAGATGAGTTTGACATGGAAAATGGAAATTGTTTAGAGAGTAAATTAGAGACACTTTCTGTAATAGAAGCATAATGTGATATTAGATTTTAAACTAGAAACTGATAAATTCTTATTTTTTTTTTGTTTTTTCGGTACGCGGGCCTCTCACTGCTGTGGCCTCTCACGTCGCGGAGCACAGTCTCCGGACGCACAGGCTCAGCGGCCATGGCTCACGGGCCCAGCCACTCCACGGCACGTGGGATCTTCCCAGACCGGGGCACGAACCCGTGTCCCCTGCATCGGCAGGCAGACTCTCAACCACTGTGCCACCAGGGAAGCCCTAAATTCTTATTTTTAATTGTAAAGCCAATTTTTCTCTTAATTTTACAGTTTTGTTGAGTCACAGATGAATAATATAATTTTACCCTATTGCCCAAATATATCTCATTGATAAAAAACTTCAGGTTTAAAATTGAACAATTATTATAAAAAAAATGTGTAGGAATAAAAATTGAAATTTAAAATATTTAATATTTTATATCTTTACACACGTTTCCATTATAAAAATGTACTTACTTTAAAACACTGGAAAAATATGGAGAACAAGAAGGGAATGTAAAAAGCACAAAAATAAGGCCTATATTCCTCTTACCTAGTATATTATTTTCTTTAGGTTGTCATAAGAACTAGAAACTGCGTGGCTTAAAATAACAGAAATGTATTTTCTCTTGATTCTGGAGGCCAGAAGTGTGAATAAGGGTGTTGGCAGAACCATCACTCCCTCAAAAATCTGTGAGGAGAATCCTTTCTTGGTTTTTCCAGCTTCTGGTGACCTCAGGCATCCCTTGGCTGTGGTGGAATAGCGTCAATCTCTGCTTTTGTCATCACATTACCATCTTCTCCCTGTGTGTCTTCACATCTTTCTCTACCTCTGCCTCTTTACATCACCTTCTCCTATTAGGATACGAGTCACATTGGATACAGGACTCAACCTAACCCAATATGACCTCATCTTAACTGATTTTAGCTGTAATGGCCCTGTTTCTAATTAAGTACATGTTCTGAGGTACTTTGAGTTAGTACTTCAAAATATCTTTTTGGTGAACACAATTCAACCCATAACACTTAGATATTAAATTGTTTAAAAGTAAATATTTAAGTCTAGACTTTTATACCAAAAGTTTTAACTTTCTGTGTTAAAATGTCTATGATTAAGTAGAGATTATTTTTTACTTTATTATTCCAGGTAAAATAAATATACATAAAAACGGAATGCCTATTGAGAACTTGATATGTGTAGGAACTTTAGAAAGTTACTTCATTCATCTATCACAAGCAACCAATGCAATACACAATATACTCATTTTACACAGCAGAAAAACGCTAAAGCTCACAGAGAAGTCTACACAACTTTTAACTCCAAAGTCATTCTCCATTATACCAAGGTCCTCACAATTTAATGTGCATAAGAATCACTTGGGTGTACATGTTAAAAATGTTTATGGGCTTCCCTGGTGGCGCAGTGGTTGAGAGTCCGCCTGCCGATGCAGGAGACAGGTTCGTGCCCCGGTCCGGGAAGATCCCACATGCCGCAGAGCGGCTGGGCCCGTGAGCCGTGGCCGCTGAGCCTGCGCGTCCGGAGCCTGTGCTCCGCAACGGGAGAGGCCACAACAGTGAGAGGCCCGCATACTGAAAAAAAAAAAAAAAAAAAAAAAGTTTATTTCTTGTCAAGATAACCCAGAAATTCTAAAACCATAAAGGCGTCATGTGATTTAAATTTCTAAATAATTCTTATAGAAGTTCAGAGGTGGGAAAAATAAAAGATGACCGAAATTAGTAAAGAAAGCTTCACCATCCTGATCTGAACTATAGATGTGATGGGCTTAGACGAGAATAACATGTATAAACACTGTGTGAAGCTTGAGCGTAATATGTACAGGGTTAAGTAAGCACACGATACCTTAGGAACTGAACAGAAGAAATATGTAGGGCAGAGAAGATTGAATAAAGGCTAGTTCAGATTTCTGCAATTTCTGAATATCAGTCTAAGGAGATATTTCATAAGTAGTTACACAAGTTCCAAGATGAAATCAGGGCTTTAGAATTTCAATAAACTTTTAAAAAGTAGAGAACGGTTTGGAAGGAAAAGATGATGGAGGAAGAAATACCATTCAAATGTGAATCTATTAGAGAAATCAAGGTATGTAATCATGGAGAAGAAAGAAAAAAGAAAGGGACGTTACATGAGAATAAATTCATTGGGAAATAAGCAGAATAGTTTACTACACATAATCAAGAAAATGAATAAAGCCTATAAGGAGGAAACTAAAGAAAAAAAGTCAAATTAACATTAATAATGATATTATTTACTGAATGAATTAGCTATAGTTATAATAACATGAATTAGTTATTAAAAATTATCAATGTACTTGAAGAAATGGAATTATAAAAGGAAAGTAAATTTGGAAAGGATAATAAACTCTCAAAACTGCTAGGAGGATCAATATACAGAGGATATGAATAGAAAGATTTTCAGTAATAAATGACAATATACCAAATTTCTAACAACTTCAAACTCTGAACTAATTTTTATATTGCTACAACGATAGATATCACTATAACATGAGTGGGTTGTTTCCAATTTTCTCTATGAAGTAACATGGGGTGTGGAAAATAGGTTTCATTTGAAGTCAGAATACTTTAGAGAAAAGTTGTAGTTTACTAGCTTTATTACTTTCATGTAATCATAAAATTTGGTCTTGTTTTTTTCTCTGCATATATATGATTATAATATATTTGTTGTCAAAATCCAATAAGATAAGGAATGCATTTGAAAATACTTTTAAAGCCAAGTTATAAAATATACTCAGCACTATAATCATTATTGATATTTTTACTGTTTAACTTTTTAAAATATAATTTTATAAGCTACAGAAGTATAAGTGACTAATGGATCAAACCAAGAAAATAATTTATAACTTAAAATGTAACTTGATAGTAGATATGAAGTACTGAAAAGCCTGATAATTGGTATATTTGAAAAATCTCTTAAGATAGTTTATTATTAACATGAGGTAAATTGGTCTACAGTTTCATGATGCTTTAATCTAAAAAAATACACTTGACTTTTTAAGAAGACTCAGTAACTCTTGAGATTACATGACTTAAATTAGAAATTAGTGTGACTAAAATTCACTCTATATTATGAAAAACATATCACTGTCATACATTTTAAATGTATAACCGTGATTGATTAAAGTAGCCATAGCTGGTACTACTTCACTGCTACCTGTTCTCTGAAGTATTGATTTAGTTGATTTGATACCCTATTAAATCATATTGTACAAATAATGAGCCATGCTCTATAAACATAAAGTTAGAAATGATGTTATATTTTTAATACCAGTAAGTCCCCTACATACGAATGAGTTCTGTTCCGAGAGTGTGTTCTTAAGTCCAATTTGTTCGTAAGTCCAACAAAGTTAGCCTAGGTACCCAACTAACACAATTGGCTATATAGTACTGTACTGTAATAGGTTTATAATACTTTTCACACAAATAATACATAAAAAACAAACACAAAAAAATAAATAAAACATTTTTAATTGTACAGTATGATACCTTGAAAAGTACAGTAGTCCAGTACAACAGCCGGAATACAGGGGCTGGCATCGAGTGAACAGGCAAGAAGAGTTACTGACTGGAGCGGGGAGAGGAGGTGGGAGATGGTAGAACTGAAGGATCGTCAGCAATAGGAGACGGAGGGCAAGATGCAATTTCACTCACGCCTGACGTGGATGGCAGAGGTTCTGGTCCCTTGCTGGATTCAATTCTGTCTACCCTATTGGAAAAACGATCCAGTGATGTCTGGGTAGTAGCTCTTTTTATCTCATCATAGATGACACGGTAGCACTGGATTGCATTCTGAACGGCTGCTGCAACCTTCGTGTACCATTCTACATTCGAGTCCTCTGCCTCAAAAACTAACTGTGCCTCCTCAAATAAAGAAAATCCCCCTGCCATTTCCTGTGTTGTGAATCTCTTCAGTTCTTCAGTTATATCTTCTTCCTCTTGTCGCTCCACTCTCGGTTATTTTCACTTTTGTTTCCATCGCTATCGCTTGGTTCTTAAAAGCACCAGCTACACACTGCTGCTTTTACGCTTGCTTCTGGACATCCTGGGCTTGAAATAAAGATACTATATACTACACTCTATACAGTACTGTGTAGTAAAGTACACAAAAGCACAACCACTTGTAGAGGATGCACGCATGTGACAATGTACGCCAGACACGAGAACTAACTTATGTGATTGGACATGCTAACGCACGTTCGCATCTTTGAAAGTTTGCAACTTGAAGGTTTGTATGTAGGGGGCTTACTGTATAAATGATATTTTATTTTTATATATTGAAAACCTTTACATCATAAAGGTTTGCATTATATTTGATCTAGAATTAAACATGTTGGGATGTTTTCTCTGACCTTTGGGTTTGATTAAATTCTGTCCAGAGGCAGGGTGGAAGACCTGTGGCTTTTCAGTTAATTATTTTTGGGGGTGTCAGCATATCACCCCTATAAGCCAGGTTGTTGGTGTCCAATTACTAACCATTTATCACAGGTGAAGGCGATGGGGGTTGTCCCTTGAAAATTTATCGACATCTGGCAAGCTTAATTTTTGAAAGATACTATATATTAATCTAAGTATTATATATTATTTGGTTCTAGTTATTTCACTCTATGATATATTACTTCCATTTTATAAAAGGAGAGCTTTGGGACACCTCTTATTGGGTCCTGCGTTAGTGTAGTCTAGCCTGCTGTAATAGAGATTGAGTAGTACAGAATGCAAATTGCTTATTCCAGTTACTATGTTTTCTATAATGCCCAATATAGAATGCAGAATATTTTATGCCCAGTGCAGAATATTTTTTATTCTTTGTACATTTAGCCTCAGACTGAGAGAGTTTTTAGTTCAAAGTTTGGTGATGTGGAGCTCTTTCCATTGATAGCGTCACACACAAAGAGACAGAAAGCATGTTTAGCCAATACATTAAATTCCTTAAAATCACTTTATGTACAGATAGGAACTGATAGGAGTGGTGTTTGAATTGCTTACTTAACATGGTCAAATGCTTGATATTGTGAAGTATTCTGAGTTGGCGTTGTGAATGATCCCAATCAAAGACCTTAGATGTTCTGGTTGGTAAATGAATGAAAGAATAAATATAGGGGGGAGTAATAGGGGGAGTACTTTCATTATCCAAATATTTCTCACAGCCTTTGTACTTTCTGTGTTTTACCATTGGGTAGAACCAATCTGTTATATTTTCCTTCAAAACTGAAGTTGTACCTCTTCTTACCTCCTGATGCCTATACTTTAACTACCATTTTGGATGTTTAGACTTTTTTTTTTGCGGTACGTGGGCCTCTCACTGTTGTGGCCTCTCCCGTTGCGGAGCACAGGCTCCGGACGCGCAGGCTCAGCGGCCATGGCTCACGGGCCCAGCCGCTCCGCGGCATGTGGGATCTTCCCGGAACGGGGTACGAACCCGTGTCCCCTGCATCGGTAGGCGGACTCTCAACCACTGCGCCACCAGGGAATCCCTAGACTTTTTTTTTTTTCTTTAGCAGTCTTTATCCTTTTTGTTTCAAGTGTGTGGTAGCTTATTAAGTTGCTTGTTTTACTTCTTAAAAGATGAGATATATAAAATGAGTAAAAGAGATGAAAAGAGGGACTGAAAGAGACTGATGCCAGGCAGAGTTTTTGAGGAAAGCATCAATTGTCAGAGTGAGAGAAATGTAATTATAGAGGGAGTGATTTCAAGATTTTTGTTTGCTTGTGTTCTAATTTCAGAAGATTGTTTTCCTTAAAATTATGTTTTAAGAATTTAATTGCATGCTGAGTGTAGAGTAGGTTGGGAAGGAGAGACAGAAAATATAAAATGGCCATGCACTGCAATTTCTACAATGGTGCAGGTGAAAAGCTGTGTGACTGATAATAATGGAAAGAGAGGATGGCTGGAGAAATACTCTGAAAAGAAAAGTGTGTGTAGAGGTTGGACCTTAGGAGAAAATGATGAACATACACAGATGTTCACAAAATCTAAGCCGATTCTGCATTGATGAAATCATGAATAATGGGAAGGGATGCTACTAAAGAAAACAAAAAGGAGTAGTTACTTTACTGATCATCTATTATTTATTTCTTAAGGGTAGTCTCAAAATTAAAGAAATTTTTCTATGAAAATTTATTTTATAATTTTTCTTATGTTTAAGATGATTAAATTTGTCCAGTGATCCATTGTAAATAGAAACTTTTGTGTCATTATACATGAAGAAGAATTCTGAGAATGAGTTAATATGCAAGCATCTAAATCATGCTGAGTGCAGATTCATATCTTGATAAATGATGTCAATTAGTTCCATTTAAATTATATGTTCTATTCAAAAGGTATATTTTATTGCCAGATCTCTGTCCTGTACCTTATATTTTTATGTACAAATGTCTACTTAACTTCATTTTGATATTATAACCATATCAAAAGATGTCAAAAATCAAACCATTTATTCTCCCACCTCAATTATTCTTTTCTAGTGTGTTTTAGACTTGTAAACAGCACTCAGTTTCTCACACCAAAATATTAAACTAACTATCCACTCCTTTTGAAGTATAGTTGATTTACTATATATATTAGTTTCATGTGTAAAGTATAGCAATTCAGTATTTTTACAGATTATTAAAAGTTATTGCAAGATAATGGCTATAATTCCTTGTGCTATACAATATATCCTTGTTGTTTATATATTTTATACACAGTAGTTTGTATCTTTTAATCTCATACTCCTAATTTTCCCCTCCACCCTTCCCTGTCCTCTTTGGTAACCACTAATTTGTTTTCTGTATCTGAGAGTTTATTTCTGTTTTGCATATACACTCATTTGTATTATTTTTTAGATTCCACATATAAGTGATAAACATACACTATCTGTTTTTGTCTGACTTATTTCACTAAGCATAATATCCTCTAGGTCCATCCATGTTGCTGCAAATGGCATTATTTCATTCTTTTTTATGACTGAGTAATATTCCGTTGTGTTTACGTACCACATCTTCTTTTTTTTTTTTTTTTTTTTTTTTTGGGTACATTTTTTTTTTTTTTTTTTGCGGTACGCGGGCCTCTCACTGTTGTGGCCTCTCCCGTTGCGGAGCACAGGCTCAGGACACTCAGGCTCAGCGCCCATGGCTTACGGGCCCAGCCGCTCCGCGGCATGTGGGATCTTCCCGGACTGGGGCACGAACCCGCGTCCCCTGCATCGGCAGGCGGACTCTCAACCACTGCGCCACCAGGGAAGCCCCACATCTTCTTTATTCTTCTGTGGATGCGCATTTGGTTTGCCTCCATATCTTGACTCTTTTAAATAGTGCTGCTGTGAACATTGGGGTGCGTGTATCTTTTTGAAATAGTGTTTTCATCTTTTCTGGATATATACCTGGGAGTGGAATTGCTGCATCATATGGTAGTTCTATTTTTAGTTTTTTGAGGAACCCCCATACTGTTTGTCACAGTGGCTACACCAATTTACATTCCCACCAACACTGTGCAAGGGTTCTGTTTTCTCCACATCCTCTCTGACATTTGTTATTTGAAGGCTTTTTGATGATAGCCATTCTGTCTGGTGTGAGGGGATACCTCATTGTGATTTTGATTTGCATTTCCCTGGTAACTAGTGATGTTGAGCATCTTTTCTTGGGACTGTTAGCCAGCTGAGCCAGCTGTATGTCTTCTTTAGAAAAATGTCTATTCAGGTCTTCTGCCTATTTTTTGATTGAGTTTTTTTTTTTT
>NW_020173763.1:1314332-1381364 GCF_003031525.2 Neophocaena asiaeorientalis asiaeorientalis
TTAGGTTTTTTCTCTTTTTTTTTTTTGTTTTTTTTTTTTTTTTTTTTTTTTTTTTTTTACTGTCACAAAAACAGACATTTAGATCAATGGAATAGAATAGAAATCCCAGAAATAAACCCATGCACCTATGGTCAATTAATATACTACAAAAAGAGGTAAAAATATACAATGGAGACAAGACAGACTCTTCAACAAGTGGTTCTGGGAAAACTGGACAACTACATGTAAAAGAATGAAACTAGAACACTACCTAACACCATACACAAAAATAAACTCAAAATGGATTAAAGACCTAAATGTAAGACCAGAAACCATAAAACTCCTAGAAGAGAATGTAGGCACAGCACTCTGACATAAACCAGAGCAATATTTTTTGGATCTAAGACAAAAGAAATAAAAAGATAAATAAATGGGGCCTAATTAAACTTAAAAGGTTTTAAACAGCAAAGAAAACCAATGACAAAATGAAAAGGCATCCTATGGAATGGGAGAAAATATTTGCAAATGATATGACCTACAAGGGGTTAATGCAAAAACTATTAAAATGAACAGTTCCATTCTTTCATACTGAACAACTAGTCCATAAATCCTATTGGACCTAACTTCATAGTATACCCTACATCCACTAACTTCACATATCCTTCAAAATTACTACTCTAGTCCATCATCTTTTACCCAAATAAATTCAATAGTCTTTTATTCCTCATTAGACTCTTGTCTCTTATAGTTTATTCTACACAAAGAAGCAAATGTTTCTTTTAATATGGAATTCAGCGCATGTCACTCTCATTAAAACTCTCCGGTGGCTTCCCATAACAACTGTAAGGTAGGACTGTTTGATAGAAACACTTGGTTGTTTTAGTTTCTCTAACTTTATTGTTTTAGTTTCTCCAACTACAATCCTTTTTGGATGTATTGTAGGATGCAGACAATGATATGACAACTGGTACACATATCTCTGAGGAAGTATATACAATGGTATGATTAAAAGCAATTATCAATATAACTTTTTTAGTGAGATGCTTCATAAGCATTAAAAAATAAGACATATTACATAAAGAGCAACTTTAAGTATGCATAATTTTTAAATCTTACGTTAAATTATTCGAAAGGATATAAATGTCCCACAAGAGTGCTAGTGCACAAATACATATTCTAAGATAGAAAATTGTACATAAAAATTTGCCTGGACCAAGGAAGCACTCTTTAAAAATCTGAACGTTGTAGTACTTCATATAGCATATAACAAATTTGTAGAACTTAGTATACAAGGATGGTAGTAGAAATATAGGTGTTTATAAAAATAGTATAGATAATTTTTGAATGTCAGAGACAGGTATTAGCTTATTAATAAAGTTAGAATATACCTATACTTTAAGATGAATGTTAGGAAGGCCAACATGACATTTTATAATGATGAAATCCTGGAACAGATGTAGTGTAGTTGTGATCATCAATTCCATGTCCCTAAAATCAAGGGGATAGATTCAATATTTGAGCAATAATTCAATGTAAACCAGTCCAGATTCTTTTTATATCCTGAAAGCAGCATTTTTGATTTTCATGAATGATTACACCCGGGAAATTGCACCTGCCTTAATAATCTGCTCAACATTTTACTTGGGGTAGATTTTCCCTTACAGAAAACAACCATTAAAATTTCTCTTCCCTCTGCCAACATTTAGAAAATTGTCAAGAATGATATAGAAATATAGAAGGGCCTACACCAAGTAATACATGAAAAACAGAGTCAAAATAATGTATGTACATTGACAGCAAGTGCATTGGTATACTCTGCACCATGTAATGCAAGAGAGTTTACAGCTGGTGATGTTGAACTCATTTAGTTCCTGTGGATTTACTTTATTAGACCTTTTGAAGGCCCTAGAAATCTGCACTTTTAACAAGAGTCCCAGAAAAATGTAAGTTTTGATCGAAGGTATGCTTTGGAAAAGCAATTTTAACCTTCCCATATTTTATGTCACATTACATATAAAATAAAATTGTATCATATAATTGAACAAAAAGTAATTTATTAATACAGAGTATTAATGGATATCTAAATAAAATATTTTAAAATGAATAAAATCATATGTATATAGTTATATTCATAAAGAGATGCATGCTAACCATGCTACACAACAATGAGAAACGTTATAATGGCAAATCAAAACAAAAATGAAGATAATCCTCTGACTTTCCATGTTTCATCAAGCATTGAGACCCGCCGATCTTTTAGTCTTTTTCTTGTATATTGTTCTGCATCCTCATTCTCTCTGCATCTGATTGGATACCTGGATTTTATTTCATTTTCTGTGTGACATTCTCTACAGATACTTATCACTGGCTGCTGATTTCAGGATTGAACATCTTTAGAGTTGTCCATTGTTAGTACTTATGTAGGAGTGAGAAATTTCTCACTCAACAGAGTATTATTTATTTTCTCTTTGAAAGAAAATGGGAGCATAAAAATTTAGGAAGAGACACAACTACACTAGGTTACAGAAAAATTGTTAAAATAATTGAGAACCTTCGTAATTTACAGTCATGATACTGTTGCAACTTTTGGTGCTTACATCAGAGTAGAGTAGAATCATTTGCTTTTATCATTGAAACAAACAAATTAAAAGGGAAGAAGGTATAGTTACCTTGTCCTCTGTTCTCCTTGAGTATGAATATCCTGAGATCAGTGACTATTTATTAGCCATTTCTTTATTTTTAAATACCTCAAATATTTTGGCTAAATAAATGGAAAAAAAATAATATCACTTCCTCGTGGCCACCAATGTTAGATGTGTTTATTTATTACAGCAATGTCAGATAAAATGATAAGTATGTTCTACAGAATAAAAGTGGCATCTTAGTGATTTTAAAAATGCATATTTACATTTGCAGTGATAGACCTATTGGAAACAGCAAGCCCAGTTTTCTGTGAAAATGAAACATTCAGTAGGAAAAGTTTATTAAAGAATTTAGTTGACAGATTACTTTTATAACATTTGTTCTTTGTGAGAAACATTTATATGGCTATGTTTCTAAAATCTATAAACTGATATTCTCACACCGAATTAAAATGAGCAAGACAGATTGGTTTTTTGTACACAATAGCATTTTTATGGGCTCTCATTTCTTCATAGACCACTTAGCTGTAAATAATCCATGCAAATAGCAATTAGACCTTTCCTGGTTTATGCATATAAACATAATGGTTATTCAAAGAACATGGAAATGTTTCAAGCAATTTTCTGTATAAAATATGCATGTTTAAAACCATATGTTTGAAAGGCTTAGTAAATGGTTTTGAAATGAACTACAAGAGAATTAATTCATAATGGTGAATTTCCGTAGGTATCTTTCTCGCGCAGAATCAGGTCATTAACCTCCACATATTGTAGCAGACAAGACAAAAAACTTTTGAATTATCTGTTATTATCTTGAAGAATTATATTGTTAAATGTTTAAAGTTTTTCTTCTTAGTTATGAATAAGGGATGTGTAAAAAAGATGTTCTCTTAACCACAGTGTGGTTATAGAGATTAAGAAATTAACATTGATACAGTACTAGTATCTCATTTGATGACCCGATTAAAATTTTAACCATTGTCCCACTAGCATTATTTACAGAAAAAAAAATCTGGTCCTGCATCCAATCTGGAATTTTACATTGAATTTAATTATGTTTTATGTTAATACATTCTGATAGTTCCTCAGTATTTTCTTGTCTTCAATATAGTTTATATTTTGTGGGATGTCCTTCAATTTATGTTTGTCTGATGATTCTTTATGGTTAGGTTCAGGTTAGGCATTTCTGACAGGAATACCAAAGATGTAATATTTTATCCTTTTATGAACATGATCACAGGGAGAACATAAGTTCTATATATGTTCTATTACTGGTGATAACTTAGTTTACATGTTGCCTTTCTAACTTCTGCTTTGTAATGTTTCTGTCTTTCTAACTAGCAAGTCTTTTGGGTAGGTACTGTCCTGAAAATATAACCAAGATTCAAGCTTTATTTTGGCCTTGCAAGGGAGCATCAACAAATATGTCTAAGATGATTTTATGTCCCTTGTACAATTAACCACAAAGACATTAAGACTTATGCTGGGTAGACTGAGGTGCAGAGTTAGCGCAGCAAGTGATCTTCCGTAACAGGAGTACAGGCAGAATTTGATGACAGATACAGGTGAGTTGGAATATTTTCTGGAAGAAAATGAGTCTCTTTCTTCTGTTAGTCTCTGTATTTTCTGTAAAATAGATGGCAGCTTGATTAAAGAGTAGAGATGTCAGAGATTTGATGAGAAAATGGTCATCCTAGAGATTTTTGAGAGTTCATTGATTAGAGAAAAATCAATAGGACTGCCTAGAAGAAATAATTGAGACGGATAAGCATCTCAGTTCACTTAGAATAAAAAGAGTGAGCATAGCTGTTTTATTTTTTCTCCAGTCACATTTTTCTCCTTGGGTGCGTTTACTGAGTATGGAATAATCTATAGTTGAACCTTGAACCACACGGGTTTGAACTGCGAGGGTCCATTCATGCATGGATTTTTCAATAGTAAATACAGTACTACATGATTCATGGTTGGCTGAAACCACGAATGTGGGATCTGGGATATGAAGGGCCCACTATGGGACTTGGCTATCCATTGATGTTGTATCCCTGGCGGGTCCTGGAATCAGTCAATCCCCTATGGATACTGAGGATGACTGTAATTTCAACCAGAGATAGAAATTTGACAGCCAAGTTTTAAAAATGTAGAGAGGAACAAGAGAATAATGAGAAAGGGAGGAAAAGATAGGTGTAGTAAATTTTATTGGTAATGTCAATAAATTTGATGAAAGTAGTGGTGGCATGATATCCAGAGTGAGAATACAGGAATAAGTCATTTTGAAAAATGGAAGGTAATTAGTAGTGAAATGTTTAAAATAATAATCTTGGAGGTGATACAGTTGTTGATAGCAAACATATATATATATATATATATATGTATATATATAAAACATGTATATATGTGTGTATAATATGTATGTACATGTATACAGTCAGACATACATATATACACAATACACACACACTAGTATGTGTCAGTAGGACAGTGCAAATAAATAATATGGGATGTGAATAGTCTGATGGCATTTTTTTTTTTTTTTTGCGGTACGCGGGCCTCTCACTGTTGTGGCCTCTCCCGTTGCGGAGCACAGGCTCCGGATGCACAGGCTCAGCGGCCATGGCTCACGGGCCCAGCTGCTCCGCGGCATGTGGGATCTTCCCGGACCGGGGCATGAACCCGTGTCCCCTGGATCAGCAGGTGGACTCTCAACCACTGCGCCACCAGGGCAGCCCAATCTGATGGCATTTTGATTTTTATTGGAGAAGAAGTAAAAAAGAAAATAAGGAGGCACTGTCTATGAGGATAAAAAGGAAATATGAAGGAAACCAACCTCACCAACACACCTGCAGGTCTTGTGGTCAGTGGAATAAAGGAAAACACTAATATTTGATAGGACTTCAGGAGCAGCACTGTGCTGAAGGTATAAACAAAATTACTATGCTATTATTCTCATTTGTCATAGTCCTTACTCCATTTTGATAGAATATCTGTTTAAAGTCTTCTGTTTGGAACAAGGAAAAATTCTTTTGCTACTATGTAGCTTGAAGATAGTCACCCCTGCTAAAGCTAGCAGCAGTCTGTTTATCCCTTGGCCACTGTTCTTTCTCCCATCCCACGTCGACATAATAATAGCATTGCACTATTGCCATTCTGAATACAATAACCTATAAATCTAAGAGAGAGATATTTAAAAATGCTAATAATTTAGAGAATATATAGTAAATAAAATGAGTTATTTTAATGACACTATAATTGTCAGAATTCAGTTGCACTGTATGAAATATATGAAGGAGGAATGAGAGGAGAAAAATAATGTATCTATACTAATGCGTCTTAGTGAAGATTACTACTGTTCATCAGTAGCAGCATGGAGAATTGGGATTGTGGACTACTAGGTAGCAATGCAAGAATAACCTACAGCTACATTCACAACATGGATAAACGTCACAAACTTTCATAAGGAAAAGTACACAAGTCATAAGATGCAGCCTGGTGAATTATTATACAGTGATCTCACAGATCAAGAAGTAATAAGTATAAAAGATAATAGAATTAGCTCAAATTAAATCTGCAATGAAATAACACATTTTCCCAGTGATATCAGAAAGACAGAGACAGTTGGTGAAGACAAAGTTGGGGAAATAGGTAATCCCACATAATTTATTTGGAGATATATTTTGTTTAAATGAATGATAATGAGTATGCTAGTCACTAGCTACCAATTCTTTAAAGGCTACTAGCCTAAGACTCAGCAAACCCATTTCTGGAAATGTATCTTATATTTCCACGTTAGTTACGTAATAGCAAAATGTAAAACAAACTTCATATCCATTTATAGTGTGATAATTGAATAAATCATCACGTGTGCATGGAAAATCAAATGGCTCTCAAGATACACATATAAAACATGAATACTTTGTACTTTATAAAATATATATAGCATATTGAAGTGAATCGTGTTGTACTCTTTGAAATTTGATGGATTATGTATTATTGTTTCCTTGTTCAGTAATGGATGATTTAACTTGCTTTTTCTTTATTTCCAAAGAGCATGCTGTTGGATTTGTCAAATCATTAATTTTTATCTATCCTAATGTACTAATGTATTTTATATAAGTACTCCCTTTCTTTTGTTTAGATTAATACCTCATTTATACCTTTCCTCCAATTTTCTGAGTTGTCTATTAATTTTCTTTATTTCATATTCAATACTTATATGAATTTGTCTAAGTCCAATTTAATCATATTGCATAAATGTATATGTATATAAATATAATTTTCATCACAGTAATTTTTCAAAATAATCTTCTATCTAATTTGAAATCACCTTTAATCTACAATTCTTGAGTCAAAAAACTATGACAAGTCAAATCTGGCCCATTGTGAGCCAAATACAGTCATTCTGGTTTGGTTATGCGTTGTCCCTGGCTGCACTCATGCTACCATTGCAGAAAGGAGTAGTTACAACAGAGACTTTCTGGCGCTCAAGCTGAAGTGTTTACTCTCTGGTTCTATACAGGAAAAGTTTGCTGATACTTGAATATGAGAAAATATCAGTATTGGTAAAAATCCTTTATAGTTATGAAAAACATTTTTTTAGCTTCTTCAAGACCTATTTCTTAACACAATAAAAAAAACTTAAAGGAAATATTGCAATTATTGAATTTAGAGTAACTTTTATATAACAAAGGAGTAGAAAATAATTCAGGTTTTTTTTTGTTGTTGGGGAATTTTTTTACCAGCTTCTTTGGGATATAATTGACATATAGCATTGTATAAGCTGCAGGCACACAACAGGTTGATGTGTTGATTTTATACACTTATATATTGCAAAATGATTACCGCTACAGTTAGCTAATACTTACATCATGCCACGTAATTACCATTTCTTTTTTGTGGTGAGAACATTTAAGATCTGATCTCTTAGAAATTTTCAAATGTATAATACAGTATTTTTAACTACAGTTGACCCTTGAACAAGACAGATTTGAACTGCATGGGTCCCCTTATACTTGGATTTTTTCAACAGTTAAATATTACAGTAGTACATGATCCTTGGTTGGTTGAATCTAAGGATGCAGAACTGAAAATATGGAGGAACCAAAAATATGGAGGGTCAACTATAAGTTATATACAGATTTTCAACTGTGCAGAGGACCAGCACCCCTAACCCCCGTGTTATTCAAGGGTCAACTGTACAATTATTATCCTGTACATTAGATCCCCAGAATGTATTCATCTTATAGCTGGAAGTTTGTACTCTTGGACCAACATCTCCATTTTTTGCCTCTAGCACCACCATTCTACTCTGTCTCTATGAGTTCAGCATTTTTAAGTTCCACATGTAAGTGATACCATAAAGTATTTGTCTCTATTTGTCTGGCTTATTTCACTAAGCATATTGCCCTCCATCCCATGTAGTCACAAACAGCAGGATATCCTTTCTCGTGGCTGAATGCTATGTATGTGTGTGTATATATAGAAAAAAGGGAACATATATATATATATATATATATATATATATATGTTCCCTTTTTTCCACATCCTCACTGATACTTGTTTTCTCTTGACTTTTTTATGACAACCATTCTAACATGTGTGAGGTGAGATCCCACTATGGGTTTCCCTAATGATTAGTGATGTTGAGCACATTTTCACATACCTGTTCTTCCTTCTCAAGATTGCTTTGGCTATTTGGGATCTTTTGTGGTTCCATACTAATTTTAGGATTTTGTTTTTCTATATCTGTGAAATATACCATTGGGATTTTGATAGGAATTCAATTGAATCTATAGATCACTTTGGGTAATATGGGCATTTAAATTGCAAGGAGAATAAAACATGAAATTGACTATCAAGAGACCTAGTTTGTAATTTGGAAAAAAGTTTTAATTGAGAAATATTAGCCTTTTTAGGCCTCTTTTTCTTCTACAATTTAAAATAGAGTAAAATTTAAAATAGAGAGTTTTGAGTTTGAGAACCTTTGGAGTTCTTGAACCAAATGCATTAGTGTCACCTGAGAGCATGCAAGAAATGCACATTTTTGGACCCTACTCCAATTCAACTGAAATAGCATTACAGGGGTGAAGCCCCAAAATCTGTATCTGTATTTTAGCAACTCCTAGGTGATTCTTATGTTGCTAAAATGTGAAAAGAACTAAATAAAATAATTCCAAAATTTATATATAGTAGGTAATATATATAATAGATAACATACATATGTATATATGTATAAATATATACAAATATAGTACATATACAAATATATATATTATATATGTTTACAAATATATAGTATATATACTATATATAGTATATATACAAATATAGTATATATCTTATATACTAGGTATATATAGTATATATACAAATATAGCATGTAGTATATCTTGTAACATCATAAAAGGAATGAACAGTTTATTATGTTTACTTAAATTTCTTAACTTTCTTACTGATGTTCTAAAATGTTGATAAATATTCTATAATTTATTTTGCTGATCATTTTAATTCTATGAGTTATATATTAATGAAACAAGAAAATATAACAAATATTCCCTATAAATGTTATTAGTGGTACCTAACCAGAAACATGTCTCCAACATAAAAGCAAATGGGGAGGGGGAAGAGTGAGCTGTGACAAAGCGAGAGAGAGGCATGGACATATATGACCAAACGTAAGGTAGATAGCTAGTGGGAAGCAGCCACATAGCACAGGGAGATCAGCTCAGTGCTTTGTGACCTCCTGGAGGGGTGGGATAGGGAGGGTGGGAGGGAGGGAGATGCAAGAGGGAAGAGATATGGAAACATATGTATATGTATAACTGATTCACTTTGTTATAAAGCAGAAACTAACACACCATTGTAAAGCAATTATACCCCAATAAAGATGTAAAAAAAAAAAAAGGTAGCTGAAATACACCAATCTTGTATTAAATAGGCTACACTTCATATGCTATGAACTCTTTTAATTCTATTTTAAGCAAATTTTTATTAAATACCTACTATATGCCTGCATTGCTCTATATGATGAAGACACAGCAATGATCACAACAATGGAATTCCTACTTTCAAGTTTTCAGAATTTTCCATGAAATATAATAATGGTGACTTTGCATCCACTTCTTACCTCACCTCAGAAACTGGGATATTACATAGTATGCACAGTTATTGCTTGCTTGTCATCTGGACCCTTCCTAATATATTTTTAAGGGTTCATTTTTGAGGTATAATTAACTAAATTGAAATAAACACATTCTTAGTGAACAGTTTTTACATTGTATAACCACTTATGTAATTTCTAACACAATATGTAGACATTTCAATCTCCACAAGCCCCAAACCCAGGCAACCACTGACATGATCTCCATCACCATACATTGAAGAAGTTGACACTTCTAGAGCATATTGTCTTTCATGTCAACAATAATCATTTTGTGTGTGTGTGTCTGGTCACTTTAACTCAACAAGTTTTTACTTTTTTTTTTAGATTGGTTCTTTTTATTGCAGACTTGCTGACTGGTATTCCATTGTATGACTATTCCACAATGAGACTGTCCATTCACTTATCAATGGACCCTTGAGTATTTTTTATGCTTTAGCCACTATGAATAAAATTGATTTAAACATTTATTTAAAAGACTTTGTGTATAAATGTATTTTCATTTCTCATAAGTGACCATCTACGAGTGAAATTTTTTGGTCATATGGTAAATGTATCCTTAATTGCATCTCCTTTAATACTCATTGGCTCCAAGTCCATTTTGTTGGTATTTATATAGCCACACCAGTATTTTTTTGGTTTTTTGCTTACTGTCTGTGTGATATATGTTTATCCATTCCTTAGTTTTTAATTTATTTGTGTTTTAAAATTTTAAGTGCATCTTATGGAGGCTTGTATTTGGGTCTTTTTATTTATCCAGGCTTGCAATCTTAGCTCTTTAATTAGTGTGAATAATTCATTTATATTTAATGTAATTATTGATATGGTTTTTGTGCTGGGGATCCCCAAGACCACACCCATGTTTGATGATTTTCAAGAGGACTCAGAATTTAGCCATACTCATGGTTATAATTTATTACAATAGAAATATACACAGCAAAATCAACAAAGGGAATAGGTTCATGAGGCAAATCTGGAGGAAACTAGGTACAAGCTTATGAAGAGTCTTCTCCCACTGGAGTCACACAGGCATGCTTAATTCCTTCAGCAAAAATTGTGACAGCATATAGTGTAGTGACTCATGCCATGGTTGTTATAAGAGGCTAGTCATGTAATCACCCTCTGCCTAGCATGTACAAAATATGAGACTTCCAGAAGAAAGTACGGTGCTCAGTATAAGCCACATTGCTTTTACAAACATTTTAGGCACAGTGAGCTATGTTTATCAGCTCTGAGAATGGTGGGAACCCTCCCAAAATCCAAGTTCCCAGATGCCAGGTAAAGGCCAACCTTGCAGGGGGTTCCTTTTAAGGACAGCAGTCTCAAGTCTGCTATCTTAATCCATTTTTATACAGTCCATACCTTTGGCACTTAGTCAAGTTATCTTTACAGGAAAATCATTATCAGTAGGATCCCATGTAGATCAATCTGCATATTGATCTCATTTATGTCCATCAGGATTCCTGGACTTTGTTAAAACAAATCTCATTAAATATAAAGGTCTCTCTTAGAAAGTCCAATGACTGCCTCTTTAGCTTCTACATTAAACTTTTTAGCCTGGCGTGAGGTTATCAGTCACAGCAACACTCTGACCAGTGTGTTAAAGCTGACCTGAAAGCCATCCAGGGCTGAGGCCATGCCATGGTTGTCAGAAAACATGCACAAGAAGTACAGTCTAGAGATAACACATGGTACACTCTAGGAACAAAGACTTTACCATGGTCAGGACACCTCAACAGGCCATACATTTGTTAGCACAGGTAGTCTAACCTATGTTAGCCCTGCTAAATATGGTTCTCAGTCTAGACCAAGTAATTTTGGAGAGGATTAGAGGGGTTGCCTGAAGACAGTCAGTTTAAAGTCTGGCTTATCCATAATACCAGTTCATCTACCTCACCAGCGTGGACGGCATCTGAAGGTGTGCTGTGTGTAAATTTGAGGAGCTAGGGACACTGCCTGTTGTCTCATAGTCAGCACTGCCAGGTATGATCTTGGACTCAGCAATCAGTTTCATCTGAAAGAGCTTGCAGAACTTTGGAAAGGCAGCATAGGGAATTCTCCTTGAGGAAGAGGAGAAAGCTTCCAGGAACAGTTCTGAAAAACAAAGATTATTAATGTCTTACTGCTTCTCTTACGTCTTCCCTAGTTATATTTACTCATAGTATATAAAATCAGTGTGTCCCATTTAGCATAAAGAACTACATTTTTTCCCAATCATTCTTTGGGGGGCATGAATTTAAAAGTAAATTAGGGTTAGTCTCTTTGTTTTTTTTTTCAAAAAAGGAAGTTCATGTGAGAAGGCTTAAAGTGAGATAGTCCTTGGCATGTGTAAGGACATGAAATAAAGTTAGTACGTCTGTAAAATAGGTTAGGAGTATGGTGATAGCAGATGTTCTCTAGGGACTGTCCTAGGCATAGTTCAAATTTTTAGGCAGGGCCTTTACTCTTTGTGGCTTCTGTTCTAGTAGCACATATCTATGATATTAGCTTTAATCATTGAATGGATTTGTGATGCCTCCTAGCCTGTACATCAATACTAACGCTCCAGTTTATTTTTCTTCTACTAAATTGTCCAACATTATGCTACTCTTAGTGGATTACAGCATGCTGGAATGTCAGGTCATTTTACAGCAATATCTGAAACAGCTAAGTGCATTTGTAATCTTCCTTAGGGAAGACTAAATACTCAAAAACTCAGAAATTTCAGTGGCTTTATAATAATGACATTTTTCATTTATGTTATCTTTTGGCAGCTGGGAATAAGCTGCAGCTCTCTTCTGCTATGTTCAACTGATGCATGTGTCTTCTTAAATCTTCACTCTTAGTCCTGGCTAAAGGAGTAGTAGTTACAAGTGTAATACAAAAAAGCAAGAGAAAAGGCAGAAACGTACCATAATTCTAAATTTGCTGTATTTATCACCTCTGCTCCCATGCCATTGACCAAATCACGTCATATGCCCAAGCTCAACATTAATGTAGAAAGGAAATTTACTCTTTCCACTGGAGGAAGCTGTATCACATGACAACGTGAGCCAGGAAGCTCAATCCTTTTGTGGAAACTATGAGTGAACAAATGGAAATAATAATACAAGCCACTGTACTGTCATTAATTCAATATTTACTATTTCCGTATGATGGTCCAAATGATTTCCATATGTTTAGAGGGGATTTTCACCTTGTTTCAGATGAAAGTATAATTTAATCTAAATATTCCTGAGTAATTTGATCATGGCACTCAATTAATTTAATTTGTGCCTGAGTTTCTTATTTATATCAGTCTATCTTCAGCAATTTATATTATAAAAGGATATACTCATAAACCACTTAGAGATTTCAGTATAATCTCCAATATATGTATATGTGTGTATATATAAATATATATATATATTTAAAACCCTACAATTACATATAATATTTGCTTGATTCACTAGTTCATTTACACACACACCCACACACACAGACACACCCCCACACACACATACATTCTCTCTCTCATGCATATATACTCATTGTAAAATCATTTAGCCACATCAATGGTGATATGATGTAATTGTATCTATGGGAAAATATGATGTTCAGCAAAGTGAGATAGAAAAAGTTATTACTTGTTAGTATGGGTTGAAAACTATAACATGATAAAGTACTGGGCAAGGAGACAACATTAACTACAACCATAAATTCATTATTTAAGAATGTAGAATATTTTATGTTTTTCAGTTTCTTATTTTTATTGAAGTAACGTGATTCAGTTTATAAAATTAGGGTAATAAACCTGAAATTTTATGGGGTTTTATGGGACTTAAATTAACATGCATAAAACAAATGGACCATTGTATGGTCCATTAGTCAATGTATAGTAAATGTATAGCTTTAATACATTACTTTTAATTTACCCATGTAAAAGTACATTAAAACATGAAAGGGAAAATGTCTAGATTTTCTTTTATTGTGATAGCATTTAATTAGTATTATTAAAGATATTTCTATTGAATATGATGTTTTCCTTAAGCACGTACAGTCCAATCTCAAAAGTTTCTCTAGGCTTTATCAAGCATTTGGGCTATTAATGATAGGCATTTGAAGTGAGGTAATTTGGGGCCTGACAATAAAAAGATACATTTGAAAAGAAGAGGAACTAAAATGTATAGTACTTTGTAATTAATTATATAGCACAAGTAGGGAAGAAGGTCACTGATTACTTGTAATTTTCTGGCTGTATCTAGAGTGGAGGATAATGCCAGAACAGAGATTGAGGAATAAAGTAAAAAGATTTAATGGAAAGTCTGAGACTTGAATTTATACAAATTTGGCATGATGACAGAAACCTTATTTTAATATGTGCATTTAGCACAGACACACATACTCGGTACAGTCCTATTAAGATACCTATTCTGACTTTTAAGGACATATATCCTTGCATTAATGCAATATACATCAATGCCAAAATAAGACAAAAGTCTTGAGATTCACATAGTTATGGAGGACTATCAGAATTAATAAGGATACTAAAATCGGTAAGAAGTTCTATTTCTTTCATGAATCCATATTTGTATTCCTAATACAGTGAAATAAAGGAACATTAAAAGAAACATCAGATGATATAATGCATTGTCTACTTAAATGTCTAATATTAATATAATCTGACTATATATGAATAACAGAGAATATTTGTTCTCTCACTCTTTGGATTTTTATTTTCTACCCATATTTATTAGCTCTTTACCAGTCCTTCTATAGAAACAAATGAATTTCATTATGGTTCAAGATATGAATTTGCCTTACTATTCATTACCAGCAGAGGGTTCCTACATCTGGTAGCTGCTAACTCACCTTCTAAGTGACCTGTGATTTCCAGTGATCCAAGAAAAACATCCCTACACGATGAGGTTTACTCTTATTGATGACTATAATATGTTATATCTTAGTAAAATTGATCTTTAGAGTTTCAAGATCATCATCTGGCCATGTTTAGAGAGTTAAAAAGATTAAAATTTATTGCCATGAATTTCACGGAAATAAACCTGTTTGGGGGTATTATCTGATAACCTTAGAAAGTTCTTGACTGTTATCTAATAGAAAGTTAATTAAAACATTCAGCTAGCATATTTGTCTTTCTTTGATGTTCCTGTAATCATATTATTGGGATATGAACTGAATCTGTGAAAAGCAAGGACAGGCAAAAGTTAGGAAATTTGGAAAACATGAATTAGAACTTTTTATAGGGTAGTTTCCTATGCTAAGCCAAATTTTCAATAATTCTCACATAAAACATTCACTTGAAATTTTCTAAGAAATTCCAGTGAGTAGATGTATTTCTTTGATGGAGCATATGAATGTAAAAATGAGCATGAAGAGTGGGCTTTGCTGTACATCTGACTTCAAGCAGCCAATAGTGTAATCTTGAAAAACTGGCAAAGAAAACACCAGAAAAAAGAAAAATAACCATAGACTAATGAGAAACAGAGAGAAAAGTGAGTAAATAACTCTTGGAGCCTTTTGTTTATCAAGTCACTACATCTATTTCAAATACTATATTAAATGCATTTGTCTATTGCTTCAATAATTATTATTTAAGGAAGATTAATATAGAAGGAAGAATTGAAGCAAAACCAAAATGAATGTGCCCATAATATTCAACCTAGAGGAGAACACTATTGCATAACAAAAAAATTCTCAATGTATTATTTAAATGAATTTATTTTACTGAGTTGTAAAAATTGTACAAATCACTTATCAAAGAAAAGTATTAAGCATGATGCATTATATTTCTCTTTAGAAAAAGCACAAAATGTGTTCACCTTTTAAATGCTTACTATATGAAATTTTGTCATTTACTCAAGATTTCTTCCATCCATAAAGCATAACATTTAGATAAATAACCACACTGATGCACTGATTCTGCATTTCAAAGCTGTTTCAAATAGAAATTACTTTTTCCAAGTTAATTGTTAGGAACATACGTTAGCAAAGCAAAATTTGTACTGAATAAGATTTTACATTTTATGCAAAAAGAAGAATACATTTAGAGATTAATCCCTTGAAATCATTTTTAAAATCCCATTTTATGCTCATATAATTTTGCCTTTGGGAAGACGTAAGGTGAAATGTATCTTCCCAGCGAAAATACAGACATTAACATGTTGTTTTAGGCAGATGTTGTCGCAGACGTACAGGAAGATTTAGGATGTGCTCTGGCTAAGCAGCAGAAATTACTCTCTCACAGATGAGTAAGCATCCATACCAAACACACTGTCACCAGCCTTGAATTTCTGTGTAACAGATAATGAAAAACCATCTGTCCATTGCAGCAATTGGCCAAGAGGACAACCCAGCATACTATTTGATTTCACTGTATTTAAAAATGAAATTACAAACAGTATTTCTTAACACAGTTCAATGTTTTTTTTTTTTTTTTTTTTTGCGATACGCGGGTCTCTCACCGTTGTGGCCTCTCCCGTTGCAGAGCACAGGCTCCGGATGCGCAGGCTCAGCGGCCATGGCTCCCGGGCCCAGCCACTCCGCGGCATGTGGGATCTTCCCAGACCAGGGCACGAATCCGTGTCCCCTGCATCGGCAGGCGAACTCAACCACTGTGCCACCAGGGAAGCCCTTCTCTAATGTTTTAAACAAAGGGCTCTCCAAAATCCTTGACAAAATAAGTTATGGAAAAATACATTTTGTGGTTTATGATGAAAAACAAAATGTCTAGTTTTGACCCAGATGAAAACAAGATTTGTTATGATTAAACTATTTTATACTGGTTTTTCTTTTCTTTTTAATTAATAGACTTTACTTTTTAGGACAGTTTTAAGTTTACAGAAGAATCTAGCAAAAAGTACAGTTTCCATATACTGTTTCTCTCCTGCCCTTAGTTTTCCCTAGTATTAATATCATGCATTGCTGTGGTACAATTGTTACAATTGAATCAATATTGATACATTATTAACTAACATTTATACCTTATGTTACCTTTCACACTTTGTGTTGTACACATCTATGGATTTTGCTAAATGCATGACATTGCAGTATCATACAGAATACTGTCACTGCTCTGAAAATCCTCTGCACTCTACCTATTCATCATCTCCCTCTTTCCCCACTAACCTCCGACAGCCACTGATATTTTTACTCTTTATAGCTTTGCCTTTCCCAGAATGTCATACCGTATGAACTCTTGGAATCATACAGCATGTAGACTTTTCACATTGGCTTCTTTCACTTAGTAATATGCATTTAAGGTTTCTCCATGACTTTTCATGGCGTGATAACTCATTTCTCTTTATCACTGAATATTGACATATTTTATATAACTGTGAAGCCATTATCACCATCAAGATAAGTAGCATACCCATCATTTCCAAAAGTTTCCTTTTTCCATTTTTAAAAATTAATAGACCAAGACTTTGTTTTTGAGAAGTTTTAAGTTTACAGAAAAATTGAATGAAAGTACCCAAAACTCCCAAGCTTCCTCACACACAGCCCCAATTTCCCCCGTTATTAACATTTCCCATTAATGTAGGACATTTTTTTTTACAGTTGTTGAGTCAATATTGTTACATTATTATTAACTAAAGTTCACGGGTTTGCATTAGAGTTCACCTTGTGTTGTTCATTCTGTAGGTTTTGTAAAATGTATAATGATATGTATCCACCTTTACATTAAAATACAGGATAATTTCACTGCCCTAAATATCCCTTGTGCTCTACCTATTCCTCCTTTCCTTCCCTCATCCCTGAACCCCTGATAACCACTGTTCTTTTTACTCTCTTTTTCAGAAAGTCAAACAGTTGGAATCATATAGTACATAACCTTTTCTCACTTGGATCTTTTCACTTAGCAATATGAATTTAAGGTTACTCTCTTTATTTTTTTGTGGATTGGTAGCTCTTTTTGTTTTATTGCTGAATTATACTCCATTGTAGGGATATACTACAGTTTGTTTTTCCATTCCCTTATTTAAGGACATTTAAGTTGTTTCCAGTTTTTGGCAATAATCAATAAAGTGGCTGTGAACATTGATGTGCAGGTTTTGGATGGACATAAGATTTCAACTAATTTAGGTAAATACATAGTAATGCATGATTGCTGGATCATATGGTAAAACTGTTTACCTTTGTAAGAAACTGCCAAACCTTCTTCCAAAGGTTCTGTACCATTTTCCTTTTTCAACAACAATGAATGAAAGTTCCTGTTTCTCCACATTCAGTATTCAGTGTTATCAGTGTTTTAGATTTTAGACATTCAAAAATTTGTGTAGTGGTATCTTATGTTTTAATTTGGAATTCCTCAGAACCGTTTAAGATGTTGAGCTACTTTTCATATGCTTATTTACCATCTGTATATCTTCTTAGATGAGGTGTCTGGTTAGATCTTTTGACCACTTTTTAATTGAGTTGTTTTCTTGTTGTTGAGTTTTAAGAGTTATTTGCATATTTTTGATACAAGCCATTTAACAGATATGTCTTTTGCAAATATTTTCTCCCAGTCTGTGGCATGTCTTTTCATTCTCTTAGCAGTGTCTTTCACAGAGCAGAAGGTTTTAATCCTAATTAAGTCCTATGACAAAAACATTTTTTTAATGGATCATGCTTTAGGTGTTGTCTCCAAAATCTCATTGCCAAACCAAAGATCACCTAGATTTTCTTTTATATTTTATCTTCCAGAAGTTCTATAGTTATGCATTTTACATTTAGGTCTATTGCCATTTTGAATTAATTTTAGTAAAGTGGTAAGGTCAATCTCTAGATTCAATTTTTTTTAAAACTTGTGAATGTCCAGCTGTTCCAGAATCTTTTGCTGAAAATATGGTCATTTCTCCACTGTATTGTCTATGCTCTTTTGTTAAAGATAAGTTGATGATATTTATGTGCATCAATAATACTAGCCTCATAGAAATAAATAAGCAATACTTTCTCTGTTTCAATTTTCTGGAAGAGATTATAAAAATGGTGTAATTTCTTCCATTAATATTTGGTAAAATTCACAAGTGAAAACTTATGGACCTGGGACTTTCTGTTTTGGAAGGTTATTATTAATTATATTTCTTTAATACATATAGACCTATTAAATTTATTTCTGTATTATGTGAGTTTTGGTAGAATATGTTTTCAAGAAATTGACCCATTTTATCTGTTATGAAATTTCAAGGCATAGAGTTGTTCATAATATTCTTTTATTATCCTTTTAGTGTCCATGGAAGCAATACTGCTAGCTTTTTTTCAATTCTAATATTAGTTATTAATGTTCTCTTCTTTTTTTTCTTCATCAGAATGGCTAGAGGTTTACTTATTTTATTGGCCAACAGGTATATTTGAGTGCTCTATGTTACTCATAGTTTTCAGTGTTGGAAAGAATATAGAGGAAAATCAGGCATAATATTTTATTAAAGGATTTTAAAATTTTATATATTTAAAGGTACAATTGAAAGAATGATATGTACCCTATAGAGTACACAGAAAATATTGTGGAGATGTGTGTAAGGGAATTCCAGGTTGTGAGACTCCTTTGTGTAGGAATTAGGGAGCAAATCATAGGGTAGCTGAAGTTTAACTGAACATAGTATGTATGGTAAGATTTGTAGTACGTATTGTTAGAAAGATGGATGGGAGAGAGTTTGTGCAAAGCTGAGACTGACTAGTGGAAGAATAAGATTATTTGGCGAGTTTAAAAGTCAATCAATTAGTTCCATTTACTTACTACTTAGGAAGAACTAATGGTAATAAAAATAATTTGAAATAATGATCTTAATGAGGAAGGTACAGATTTTATATACTGGTTGACTAATCATAATCGAGTTACAATTATAATAAATACATAGTTAACTAGTTAATTACCACAAGATTAGCAATTCAACCTCATAAAATGAACTAATTTACTATTTAAATAAATTCAGGTATTTTTCTAACAATACATTAAACATGAAATTAATTTTAACAAAATCACATAGTTTCAAGGTTACAAGTTAACAATACTTGGAATAAAATAATTAACATTTTGAAGTTACATGAAATCATTTTTCACTTCCTAAAAAAATTACGCAGAAATTCAATCTTATATTGACCTCTTATTATAAGTTCAGATCCTTTATTCTAAAATTAGGGCTATAGCATTATCTCTCAGATCCCCTGGTCTTTGCATGGACAAAACCAGTGAATTAAGTGTGTATCTCTTTAATCTTTAGGTCTTTAAGGGTAGCATTAATATTTGCCATTTTACTTGGGATATGGCATCATTTCTGATTTACTATGTTGGCTGTAGGAGGAGTTTCAAAGGCTTCCACTTGACTTTTCCTGATATAATTTTGTATTACTCCACGTGAAAGGGGACCAATGTGATAGTCAGCTATCTATTAAGAAAACCCATGTCAATTATTCACATAGGGACTTGAAAGAACTAGATGAGTTTATAGACTCTATGGACCCATTGTGAATTAGACCTGGACTAGGACAGCATTTATCACCTAGTATTCATATACTCTCTTTCTAATGGGGGATATTTTTCATTTTAATTCACCTGCTACTAGTTTCAGCTCAGATTCTCATAGAGTTTTCTGGTTACTCCACTGTTCTTGATATGCATTACTCTGTTCTCTTTTGCAGAATAGCTACCAGATATACTCCCTGAAGTATTGCAGGGTCCTTGTTAAAGAGGGTATGTCACCTTCCCTTGCAGCTGGTTGTCTTGATAGAATGGAGCTCCTATTTCCAGGAGGCGAGTAGGCTGTCATCTTTGAAAGGGAGGCTGTATTTGCATCACACTTTTTCTAGTTTTCCCAAGTTGTTCTTCTACAACAAAGCACAACATTCTGATTTACTTGTTAAAAATAAATCTGTAACCTGATAGTTAAAAAAAGGATATGTCTTTTTCTTCAATCATCTGGCTCTCAGTCTGTTTCTTCAGTCATCTGGCTCTCAGTCTGAGAATTGACTCAGGTCTAGAGATTGAGTTTGGTGTCATGGTTTTCCATTACAGCATTAACCATTAGCCATTGGCTCACCCACTCTTGATATTTTGTGGCTATATAGGTAAAACAGACAAACAAACTAAAAACACATTTGGTTGCACACTTTTCTCATCCCTAAGAATACTGTGGTCTATTAGCCATCACCACAGATTCCTGCAAGTAAGGATCTCTACTTGCTGTTTCAGTCTTGCTGATCATTCCATTAATTCTGCCTGCCTTATTTCTGATAGATAGGTGAAGCCACCAGTTCTCTCTTCATCTCTTTTCTTATATGCCATCCTTGCTTTCAAGTTTCAAGCAGCAATTGCAACAGCATATAAAAACTGTATAAAGGCATATTACTTGAATTAAGAATATCCCTGTATCAAAATCTCTCTTATCTGGATTTGTAGTCCACATTCTACTAGCACTTTCAAAATCCATTCCCAAGCATGTCTTCCCGGTTCTTAAATGTATTAGCTACATCTTATAGGTTTTTTGGTGAATAATCATGTTTCTCCTTCTGGTAGGATTATGGCCACTTAGGCCACTCTGAAACTTGACCCTAAATACTGTTTTAGAAGCAATAAGTGGGGATATGGAGAGACAAATGGACAGATATGATTTTGTAAGGTACTTTTTTCAAGTGAAAATATTGAATGGGTTCCAGATATTGGGAGGAGGTTCTCTTCTGGAAATCATGAGGGGACTGCTCCTTTCAACCCAGAAGTTCAAGGTTATCTGAGGAATTAAATTTCTTAAACACATACAGAAAAATGATTTAATCCCTTGCTTTGGGATCTGCTCCTTTTCTTTTAGGTTCCTTACTTCAGTGCAGGAGACTTGCAGAGGCTGTGAACTTGGTTTTCATTGTAACTCTTTTATGTTTACAATTAATTCTCAGATCTAATTTATGATGGACGTAGCTCTTTCAGTGCAGATTCATGTCATGTCTTAAATCGTTAGCTGGTTGACTTTAGTTTGATCTTTTCATACTTTGAGGCTTCTGTGACAATTAGTAATAGCTCACCAGTTCCACAATCATGAAAATAATAATAGCCTCTTCCACTTGTAACCAGTGCCAGTACACCACAGGTGAAAGTCTTAATAATTTTGCTCCTACAAAATGCTGGATAATAACACACTCGGCTTAGCCTCAACAAAGGTTTTGACATGTGGTGGGCAAGCCATCCACTGCCACGATCCCATCCCGGGGGTCTACTCTTAGGAGTATTTCAAACACAAAGCACCTTAGTCTGGATTCCCCCAGACACAGACCCTAAGACAAGGATTCAAGTGCACGCAGTTGTTTTAAGAGTTAGCTACAAGAATCAACAGTAAGGGAGTGGAGAAATGAGAAAGGGAAGTGAAGAAATGAAACAGGGAAATGAAGAAAATCAATTCAATGTATATTAATGAGCATGTTAACAATACAGGAAACTGGGTCTCTTTTGTTAGGGATCTCTGGCAAACAGTATGGAACAAGATTCAGAGTTGTCTCTAGGGGTAGAAATTCTTATATCCTAGTTTCTCTCCATCATTAGTTAAAGGTAGTTTTCAGAGCATTAATACCTTGGCATGTCTTCGTTACCTCACATTTCAGGTAAGTTTACAAATGCTTTCATTAGAAAGCCATCAATGTGTATAGGAATAGCAAGGGTACCACGAGCTCTTGCTATACTTATAATATTGCTAGTAAATGTCTTCTAATAATATGAAATATATTTAATGCAGCATAATTGCATGTTAACTGAACATCTTTTGAAAATTATCTGGATTTTTAAAAATGTAAAGATTGACTTTTTAATTAAAGCTAAAATTAAAGAATTTTAGCTTTAATCCTTTAAAATATATTTCCATGTCAATGTTTTTTTCTAGAAACATACCCCCCAATTTTTATTAAAACAAAATAACTGTAAAATCATTTTTAACTAAAAGTTTCCAAATTATTTTTAGCTTAAAATACATTTGCTGTTGTGACTTTAATATGATGAAATCTAACAGAGAACCGTGATAAAGGAACTAGTTCTATGAAGTTTCTTTGTAACTAAGTTAAAATACGAATGGGACGTTTATAGTAAGTTATTTATTAAATTCTGAGATTATGAAATTGAGAGAGTGTAGGTTCATATATTTTAAAAAGTGATTAATGTACAAAACTTTAAAAAGTTAATTTTTAACTTTCTCTTTAAGTATATTTTCTTATTTTAAATTAATATATTTCAATGTATAACTTTTTTTAGAAAACAAAACACTTTGATTTATTAATTTATTCACTCAACAAATAATTACTAAGTTCCTATTTATTAAGTGGTAGAGGAAAAGTCATAGTTCTTTATTGAAAGAAGGTACAAGATGAGCACTTTGTTTTAGTTTTGAGCAATGATAGATGAAGATATTGAAAAAGAAGAAATACAGAGAGTAAAGGAGTTGTACTGAGAGCAAAACATCAGATTTATGTAGTCAGCTTTTTTAAAGCTATGTTGTGAAAAGGAGTAGGCAAATGGAGTACAAATAGAGTAGAAGATAGCTGGAGATGGAGTGTAATGCGTAGTCTGGAGTAAGTTTATAACATGTAAGGGATTATTCCATAGAGAGTAAGACATGCTGATGTAAGAGGAAGAGTGTGTTTAAAGGAATCAATGCTTTAAGAAGACAAAAGAAAGTAGCACTTGGGGATCTTGTCAGAGAAATGGATGTCTACTGTAAGGAGCATTTGAACAGTGATAGCTAGGGAGAAAGTTAAGTTGAATACATATGCCAGAATTTTTGTGGGTTTGGTAGCAGAGTGACAGAAGAGCTCTCATTCGATAACTTCTAGGACCTCAGTGAAATATTAAGAAAATTAGTCTTCTGAGATTGACTAATGGGAGGCGTTTGATGAGGAAAAAAGGTTTCAAATGAGAAAGGAAGATATTGAATTCATATGTAGTTTATTAGAAAACTAAATTATCTAGAAGAATTGAAATATAGTTATAGTTTGAGATTATTCTTTTATACTAGAAACAGTTTCTCTAGGCTTGTCAGTTTATCGCAAAATACTTGGATATGTGCATGTATTCATGGTTGAGTTCATACAGGACATTGCCAGGTGAGTAAAATGGAGGTAAAGGGGCCAAGTTAAATGTACTTCCAAATGGAATGATTTTATTCACGGGGCACTGAGTCCAGTGAGGAATAAATACTGAAGATGTTATTAGAAAGTCAACAATTTATTTAATGGATTGGGAGATTAAGAACATACTTTTTAAATGTTGTAAATTATTTGAATAGCTGAGATAGAAAGAAAAATACTTTTGGTTTCAAAATGGGAAGCTGAAATTTGAGGGGTTTGTGTGATAAAATTTGGGTGATGATAAATTCAAAGTTATTCAGAGTGCTGATTGGCTGCAGAGTAATTGTAAGAAGTGTATCAGTAATGAGGAGTTGTCAAAGGACTAAGAAACCAAAATAAATGAAAATAAATTTATTTCAAGTTATAAAGAATGAATATTTGTAAATTATATGACTTGAGTGTATAAAACTTACCCATAATTAAAATAATTATTATCATGCTTCAAAAAGAAAAACACAACTAAATTTATGTGAAACCATGTTCTTGTAGTTGTAAAAAAACTTCTCAACCATTCATAAGTGACTGCACTAAGCATCCTAATTTGTAGTCGTAGTTTAATGGCCATGTAAAGTAATTAAGTATCTGAATTACATGAATAAAGCTTATTTTTGTGTCCCTAAAATGTTTAATTTTGTAATGTGTGTGAATGCAATTTTATATTTAATACATGATACTTTTCAATGCTTCATTCTTGGTCATTGTAGCAGGACCTACTTTATAAATAACTAAGAAGATATTTAATTTTTTTAGACAAAACAAGAAAACCACTAATACAAATAATTGGAAGCAGTATCTCAAATTACAACATACTTCAGAATAATTTCATTAGACCGTAGTGTTAGGCTTAATATGTCACATACAGTATTTTCTTTTCTCATGAGAAAATTATAGTACTTAATGCTCCAACTGAGTAGACAAACTATTGAGAACCACATTATTTTTCGCCTTTAGTTATAGAAAATTTACGTTATTATTATTATACAGCTAAACACTTTCCCTATTCATCTCCAGATTTAAAGCACATAAACTAGGTTGTATTCACTGCAGGATTTTTATCATGTTTTATTATACGACATATTAACTTTATTTACTTATTTATTTATATCTTTTGACATGTAAGTGATTTATAGTGTTATTTTAGTTTCAGGTGCACAACATAGTTACTTGACTTTTTAAATTTGATTTGAGTAAATTATATTAAAATTTTTTCATATTTTCAATTTTCTATGTTATACTCTTAAATATCATTTCAAAATACATATAACAAAACAACATTTTAAAATGTTATGTTAAAACAATTGCTATCAGCAACAATTAATTTGAATGACAGATTTCTTGTGAGACCTGGTTATCAGATCCTTAGTACAGCAAATGAATGTAGTTTTACACACTCAGAAAATAGTACCATGAAGGAAATTATGGATTTAAACAGGTATAATAAAATTGACTGCTAGGATTTTTTTCCTATTCACAGTTGCCTTCTGTGGAATAGAATATCACTGAAATTGATAGGTGTGGAACATTTACCACATCTTCTCCTTGTTAAATTTTACCTTCTTAGAATGAGTTGACAAAGAAGTGCAGAAACAGAGTTCTAATTTAGGGAGAGTAGTTAACCAACCATTAAGCTCAAATCAACAACCGCTAGGAGACGAATATAACATTGTGGATGTTAAGCTGGAGTGATTTTAAATCATAAGGACGTCCAAAAAACTTCCTGATATTTCTGTGAATTCTTGAAGGTTTTATATCTTTAAATTGTCCTCAGACTCTGGGTACCAGTTTCCATTAATCTGATCACTACCTTGATTGTTGTTAATCCAAGATATCAAAGTGGCTTTTCCACAATCTACCCTAAATCCACACACATGTAAAAGTTTACATACTTTATGTTAAATGTAACAATGTTTACTAAAATTCGGGGAGAGAGACAGCAAAATTAAGAAAGATCATAGATTTATCCCTAGGTATTTTATTCTTTTTGATGTGATTTTAAATGGGATTATTTTCTTAATTTCTCTTTCTGACAGTTTGCTGTTCATACATAGAAATGTAACAGATTTGGGTATATTAGTTTTGTATCCTGCAACTTTACAGAATTCATTAATGAGCTCTAATAGTTTTTTGTTGGCATCTTCAGGATTTTTTACGTAGAGTATTACATCATTTGCAGACAGTGACTATTTTACTTCTTCCTTTCCAATCTGGATTTCTTTTATTTCTTTTCCATTTCTGATTGCTGTGGCTAAGACTTCCAATACTATGTTGACTAGGGCTTTTTATTGTTTTATAGCTAGGGTCCTTTGCAAGTTTCATGACAAAGCATTTTGATGTTTTTAAAATGGAAGCCAACTTTCCTGTCAGTAATACAAAATTACTTACCATACTTTCCCTGTAGAATTACTATCTTTTAAAAACTTAAAATCCCAAACCAATGGCAATGAGCATACCTAGCACCCAAATAATTGTTTCTAATACCACTATTCAATAAAAGGAACCAGGGCTCCTTGGTGAAATGACTGATTCTAGGGCTGGGTTAAGAAGTATACAAAATGAGCCTGAAGAATCTTTTAGAGCCAGAATTTAAGGAAGTACTTACACACACACACACACACACACACACACACACAGTGATGGGGGTATATCAAAGGGTTACAGGAGCCATTGAGAGAGAGACAGAGACATGCAGAGAGAGAGACACAGAGAGAGAGATAGAGACACACACACAAAGAGAGACACACACAAAGAGAGACAGAGACAGAGAGAGACACACACACGCAGACACAGAGAGGGAGACACACACACAGAAAGAGGCACACACACTGAAAGAGACACAGAGAGAGACACATACACAGAGACACTCACACACAGAAAGAGACACAGAGAGAGATAGAGACACACAAAGAGAGAGAGACGCACAGAGAAAGAGAGAGAGAGAGAGACACACACACACACACACAGAGACAGAGAGAGGCCCACACACAGAGACACAGAGAGAGAGACACACACAGAAAGAGACACAGAGAGAGACATGGAGTGAAAGAGACACACAGAGAGGGACACACACAGAGAGACAGAGAGAGAGAGAGAGAGAGACATCTTGGGGGTTTTATTGAATTTTAGAATTTCTCTCTATGTATTTTAGAATTAATCTCTTATCAGATGTATGATCTGAAAATATTTTCTCCCATTCTGTGTTGCCTTTTCCCTCTGATGGTAATATCTTTTGATGCACAAAACTTTAATTTTTATGAAGTCTTGTTTATCTATTTTAAAATTTTGTTGCCTGTGTTCTTGGTGTCATAGCCAAGAAACCATTGTCAAATCCAGTGTCATGAAGCTTTTGTCCTGCTTTCTTCTAAGCGTTTTATTGTTTTAGATCTTCTGTTTAAATCTCTGGTACAATTTTAGTTATTTTTTGTTTATGATGTTACTTAAAGTCCAACTTCATTTTTTATATCTAAAAAAGAAAGACAATAGGTCTCATTTTTAAAATAACCGTGTTTTTCAAAAATTGGGAGTGTATTTTTACATTTTTATCAATGTATATATAAAATGGTATCTTGTGATATGTATGGTTCAGTTCTAAATTTAGATAAGCTAAAAATTTAGCTTGTCTTATTTACAAATATCTTATTTACTAATGGAACAACTTCAAGTCATGGCATTTATTTCGAGTTTTTTTGAACTATCTATAACTTCAGATGTTTGACTAAAATCTTTAAGGAAATCAACAATTTTCTAAACATTTTAATACTTAATTTCGTTATAATTTTATTTAATTTCAGCTTATTCAATATTTTACATGCTCTTCATCTAAAGTAGATTAAAACAATATAGCTTACAAATAAAATTATTCTTGTTTATTTCTATAGGCTAATTAAAATAGTAGAAAAACAGTGATGCTGAGCAAGAGAGGCAGAAAATTTCATATTAGGTGGTATGAGCTTTTTTTAAAATAAATATATTTATTTATTTATTTATGACTGTGTTGGGTCTTCGTTGCTGCGCGCGGGCTTTCTCTAGTTGCGGTGAGTGGGGCCTACTCCTCATTGCGGTGCGCAGGCTTCTCACTGTGGTGGCTTCTCTTGTTGCAGAGCATAGGCTCTAGGCATGCAGGCTTCAGTAGCTGTGGCACATGGGCTCAGTAGTTGTGACTTGCGGGCTCTAGAGCGCATGCTCAGTAGTTGTGGCTCACGGGCTTAGTTCTGCAGCATGTGGGATCTTCCCGGACCAGGGCTCAAACCCATGTCCCCTGTGTTGGCAGGCAGATTCTTAACCACTGCACCACCAGGGAACTCCTGAACTTTTTTAAAAAAAGAATATTTAACTAAAAGTCAGGAGACCTGGAACAGTCTAGATTTTTCAGAATAAACTTTTGTGATCACAGAAAATCTTCTTGGGCTTCATGTGCTTCAGTTTAATCATGTGCATAATTGGAGAGTTGTATTAGGGAAATTTCTACAGTCTCATGCCCTGAAATCCGTTCTTTTGATCCACTGTATGTTTAACAGCAACAACAAAAATGCTGGATCCAATGATTTATAATCTCTAAGGATACTCTTCATCCATCATACAAGTTACCTCCAGCTAATGATTGGAGTCAAAGCTGTAAATAGCATATAATTCACTATATTCTAATACTGAAATAGCCAAAGTCTATTGGCACTGAAGTACTAAATATGTGTGGATATAAAGTTATGAATAAAAAAAGTTTTAATTAGAAAAAATTGTAGGGAATTTCTGAAATAAAGGTTCATATTGGAGTATGTGTTAAGGAGGTATCTACACTGATTGAAAGAAGATGATTAGATTTTTGGTGAAACGTAATTTATTTTGGGGAAAATCTGTTTATTTCATTCACAGTATCAGCTGTACTCCTCCTAGTATATGTGTCTAAATAGATAATATGGCAGGTTAATCAAAGAGGAATAGTAGAATGGTTAAAAATAACCTAACCATTGTTATGTTATTAGTTGTTTTAACCTATGTGTATAAACACGTGCATTTAAATATCAAGTAATTAGACAAAGCAAAATGTATTAATGTATTTTAATTCCCACATTATAACTACAAAGATATTTAGTTATTCTGAACTCTCTCATCTGTTTTTGAAATACACACACACACACACACACACACACACACACACAGCATATCAGAAATGCACTGCTTTGCACCAGTCTACTCCAAATAGAGCCCCTTTAGTTCATCTTTCCAAGTAGTTAATTTTATAAAAGATAATTTTTGTGAAACTATATGCTTCATTTGAACATGTCAGATAGTCACATTTCATTCATATTGAGAAAAGGAAAGCAGGTTTTTTTTATATAGTATATGCAATTTGGTGATGGACTATAGGTACTAAATCTGCTCTTTTTGTAATATAGTTTTTCATATGTGAGTTGTGACTGTAAATTTATAACCACTGCACATAATTCTCCTTTGAACATAAATTTAATAAGTATGTTGAATCCCTGTAAATAGGAGGGACGTTTATTGAATTTTTATCAACTGAGGGAGGGAGGGAGGGGGAGGGAGAGAGAGACTGGAGTGAGGACCTTGCATTAAAAATAATAATAATAAAGTCCCAGTAGTGGGCCTGAGTGGAAATTCCACATGCATGGAAACTAAAAGACTAAATGAAATGCAAGCAAGTGGGATGGGAGTGGTTCAAGTGAAGACTTGGGGAAAGCAGAGGTGTTCTATGTTAAGGCTTTTATATAAACTTTAAGCTGATGAGGACAAAGGATTGGGTAAACAGTGTCTGGGAGCTGCCTATCATTTACTTAGTCACTACTCTGTCTCATATTAATTTTAAGGCAACCTTGTAATTAAAGAATGAATATATTGGATTCATAATTAATAATTGTATTTAATTTATATATGATGGTTAATACTATGTATCAACTTGGCTGGGCCATGGTGCCCAGTTATGTAGTCAAATATTATTTTGGCTGTTTCTGAAAGGGTGTTTTTTGCTGAGATTAATATTTAAATCTGTGAACTTTGAGTAAAGCCGATTGCCCTCCAGAATGCGGGTGGCCCTCATCCAATCAGCTGAAGTCCTGAATAGAAGAAAAGACTAATCTCCCCTGAGCAAGAGGCAGTTCTGTAGGCAGATGGCCCTTAGATTTGAACTGTAACATAGACTCTCTTCCCTGTATCTCCAGCCTTGGGGCCTTTGAACCTAAATTTCAGATTTTGGTTTTGCCAGCCTCCATGATCATGATGTGAGCCAGTTCTTTAAAATAAATCTTTCTCTGCTTATATCCACATCCTATTGGTTCTATTTCTCCGTAGAATCCTGACAAATATAATTTACATTCAAAAATTAATTTCATATTGCCATTCATTATCTATCACTTTTCTTTTGAAATATTAGTAATTGTTAATTGATACATGCTAGTAATATCTGTAGAAAGGTAATTCTTGTTGCTACTATTGAAAAGCTACAAACACTTTTGCAAATGCATTGGTATATCACTTTTAAATTTTTAAAGTACTTAAAATATGCAATATATCCCTCATATATTATGGGCAGGTAAAAAAGTTAAGCAATGAAAGATTAGGAGTCTTGGGATAAGGTCATAAAGCTAGATTTTGATATTTACAATTAGAGTTCATACCCCTGACTTCCAGGTCACTGGTCCATCTGTATTACTGTATTTTCCCTCATTTTAACTCCAATAGAGAAGTTGGATGTAAATTATTCTCTGTGGAAAAAAAAAAAATCTGTGCTATTTCATCTTGGTGGCTATTTTAACTATTTTTAGAGAATTACCTAAAGTTACTAGATTTCCTCATATGATATTTCCTTAAAATGAAATGTGCCTTTAAGAAATATTTCAAATCTCTTTAATACTGTACTATTTAATGTATTAATGAACACATCTCTTTAATACTATACTATTTAATATATTAATGAACACATTAATCATGCAATTTAAATTCTTTTCAACTCTGGTAATGACCTTATTACCTATATCCTTATTAATGGATGCCTTCCTTATAATGATCTACTTATAAACCATTTAAACATCAGGATTATATTTTAAATATGCCATTATTGCAGAGCTCCTAAGGTTTTTTTTTTTTTTTTTTTTACAATAAATAAATTTATTCAACTGCACTGGTTAACCTTTGGGCTTTTTTTTCAAAAATTTCCTACAGGAGTGACTACATAATATTCATTTTTGGGTATTGCATATATTTCTTTGGAACCAGCAAAGTACTAGTTTATTTATATAGTTACAGAGATAATCCTTTTCCTCAAAGAATACATAAAGTGATCAAACTGTCAACATGGATTTGTACTAGAAGTTTCCAACAAGCCATTTATAGTAAGAGAGCTAAATTAGAGCTACTGATATTCTTCCAAAATTTATATAATTTTTACTTACTATTTTATGCTTTATTAAAGTTTATTTAGTTAAATGATTGATATAAGGTAAGATAAATAGTACAGGACAAAGGTTAAATTTTTGACATCCTAAGCATGAAATTTTTATAGGGTATATGGGATTTTAAATATTTGATCACTTGAATTGTTCTGTATGAATACATAGAACTTTGAACTTTATTTATAATTGGTTTAAACATTAATAATGTAATTGTTTATATATCTCATAACTAAATAATGTGTATCGTCGCTTCAATACTGACTAAATAGGTTGACCTGGGGATAACTTAAAGGAATCAGTAACATTTTTGCTAAACATTCTTGCTGGTAGTGTCTCTTTTGTGCAAAGATATTAAAGGCTAAGTATAATCTCCTCCTCACAGAAAAATCAGATTTGTGCCAACTTGTCAAGCCCCAGGAAGGAAATAACTTTTTTTTACCTGGATTTGGGTTTACTGTATACCTTTTATCAAAATAAGACTTTCTGTATACCTCACCCTAAAGTTCTATTTTTGCTATGATGAGCCTTAGGTGCTTTAATCCTCACCTTTCTGTTGTTAAGACTAACAACAGCTTAAATTTACCTGTTATTATAACGTGTGTTGACCTAGTTGACCCGTTGATGCTAGCGTATATGATTTTAAGTCTACTCAGTTATGAGAGCATCTAGACCTATAACTTGCTAGATGTTTACTTGTGACAGTTCATAGTAGCTTCTATTCCAGCTCTATGATGCTTATACCCATGGTTAAGTGGGCTCAAACAAAATCACTTTTTATCTCTGATCCAAGCTCTTGTGCTAATGTTATATTGTAGAAAGCAATTTTATAATATTTGTGTGACTGCTACAGTACCGAGTATCCTGACTGACTCTTTTTCTATATCAAAAAAATTCAGTCAGTAGAGATGCAAAGACAGTTCAATACATATTTATAGATTTACTTTAAAAAGAGTGGCATCACTGACTTTAAACCAATCTACAATAAGTATTAGGAGAATGCTGATGAATAGTGGTGTTAATTATTCTCACTTCATTTCTTTTGCCTGTGTGCTCTTCTGGTTGGGTCCCCTTTTTTTTCTCTTACTTGCATGTTAATCCATGTTGAACTTGCATGTTAATCCATGTTAATTCTCATTGCCCCCCCCCCCCCCCCCACCCCCGCCAACACACACACACAAAATAAAGCTGAACCAGGCCTCTATTAGGTGTTTCTGATTCTGGCCCCCATTTGGAACTATTATCCCATTACCCAGTAAGTGGGCACTAAATTCATTAATCATTCATGTGCTAGTTAATTTTCTGTGTCAACTTCTCTAAATCACTGGGTTCCCACATATTTGACTAAATGTCATTTCTGGATCTGTGAGGTTGTTTCTGGATGAAATTAGCAATTGAATTGGTGAACTGAGTAGAGCAGATTGTCTCCCCTTTATGAGTAGTTATCATCCAATACATTGATGGTGTGAATAAAACAGAAAGGAGAAGGGAGAATTTGTTCTCTTTGCCTGACAGTGTAAAATGGGCCATCAGTCTTCTCATCACACTGGGGCGAACCCCCATTAGTCCTTTGTTTCTTAGAACTGTACCATCAGCTTTCTTGGGTTTCCAGCTTGCAGAAAACAGATCATGGGACTTCTCAGCCTTAGTAATCACATAAGCCAATTCCTTATAATCCCACTTTTGCTCTCACTCTTGCTCTTGCTCTATGTATACGTATGTATGTATATGTCCTGTATCTCTGGAGTACCCTGACTAATACAATTCACTTGAGGCATTTTTTTTTCCAATCAATAACAATTTCAACTAATGTACTCACTCTTATATATACGAACGATATATTGCTAGCAATCCCGTCACCTGCATGTTGAGCCAATGCGAGCCATTTGACATTGCCATTTTTTTCTTATATTTCACTTGTTTGGGTGCTGTGGCATAGCAGCACATATATGTGTGAATTATGTTGTTAAAAGTTCTTATCTTTAGATGTATGCCCACAAGCATTTACATGTAGTACAGAAACAAAACAGCTTATTGACAACATAAAAGCTCCACCAGATAAGCCAGAAACATCATATCATCGTAGATTCCTTCCATTCCCTTAGTTCTACAGCATAATAACTGTTTGTATTAACATGAAATTAACTGGTATTTATTTAACATTGTGATAAACATTTTCCCATGAAGCTTATGTGTATTACTATTTAAACGTCAACAAATCGGCATTAAGCGAATGACACGTTTTGATTCCTTATTCTCCAGTAACAAGTCCAGAGCAAAACTGTACAAAAAAAGACAGCCTTAGTTCCATTAGTGGGCTTGGTTCTCAAAGAAGTTATATTCTTCAATGCATATTGGAGAACATAAAATGGAATTTTCTTTTCAGAGTTTTAACATTATTCAACATTATATTAACATTATTCTCTTCCCTATTTTCCTTTTTTTTTTACTCAGAATAATTCTTATTTTGGTCTCATCTTATTTTTTTTAATGTTTTCTGTATTAATCTGTATTATCTTTCATTTTTATCTCATTATAGACTGATGAGGGCAATACTCAGCAGATGTATACTTCATCGTTCTGCAAACTGGGTATGTAATATTTCAATTTTATTTATTTATTTGTTTGTTTATTTATTCATTTGGTGATTGCCAAACACTCTTCTCGGTATCTGGGTCATAGAGGTGGTTAGGTAGAGATATATACTAAAATTAAAAGATAACAATAACTCAAAGTTGGCATAAGATGGCTTATACAAGCCATAATAGGGCTTCCCTGGTGGCACAGTGGTTGAGAGTCCACCTGCCGTTGCAGGGGACACGGGTTCGTGTCCCGGTCCCGTAGGATCCCACATGCCGCTCAGCGGCTGGGCCCGTGAGCCATGGCCGCTGAGCCTGCGCGTCCGGAGCCTGTGCTCCGCAACGGGAGAGGCCACAGCAGTGAGAGGCCCGCATACCGCAAAAAAAGAAGAAAAAAGATGATGGACAATTACGTTGTTTACATCTCTGGGCTATTGTAAATAGAGCTGCAATGAACATTTTGGTACGCGACTCTTTTTGAATTATGGTTTTCTCAGGGTATATGCCCAGTAGTGGGATTGCTGGGTCATATGGTAGTTCTATTTGTAGTTTCTTAAGGAAGCTCCATAATGTTCTGCATAATGGCTGTACCAATTCACATTCCCACCAGCAGTGCAAGAGTGTTCCCTTTTCTCCACACCCTCTCCAGCATTTATTGTTTATAGATTTTTTGATGATGGCCATTCTGACTGGTGTGAGATGATATCTCATTGTAGTTTTGATTTGCATTTCTCTAATGATTAATGATGTTGAGCATTCTTTCATGTGTTTGTTGGCAGTCTGTATATCTTCTTTAGCCATGATACTAAATGAGATTACTAAGGATTGACTATAGGTAGGGAGGAGGATCAAGTACCAGGAGCTCACCAGTGTAACATTCAATAATTATTTGTTATTCCAAAGGAAAAGAAGAAGAATAAACAGACAAAGTGTCTTTGTTGAGAGACTACACAGGTGGGCAGAAAATCCAGAGAGTGTGATGTCTTGGAAGATAAATGAAAAAAGTGTTCATTTTGACCAACAGCACATTTGATGATGCTTACTTATTATAGGATCAAACTTGTCTAGTTTCAATGTCACTTATTCCTTTCATATAATTATTCTTTCATATTGCGAAATATGGAAAGACATATAACTAGAAAGAACATGAACAACTATAAGAAAAAAATATAAATGTACACAGTATGGTTAGATTCATTATACAAATGAGAAATTGAGAGTTAAATGTGTAATTAGCTTACAAAAATCTTACTGGTAGTAAGTAGTGAAATTGAATTAAAATTAAGCTTTCTGATTCAAAGTCCAAACTTTTTCTTCCAAATCAAAACCACCTCCCCAAGAATTTCCCATTCAAAATAAATAAATGCTCCCTGTTTTTCATCAGCAATCCCTGTCTTATTCAGGATTTCTGTATTTCTTAGGTATTTTGTGAACTGTTAGTCAACTTGTCTTCAGTTCTCTGTACTGTCATCTTTTCAATTTGTTCATCTGAATTGCACCAGGGAAATTTATTTATAATGTGTTTACAGATTTTCCACCCTCCTATATAAAATATCTTTCCTGCAGATTAAAATACAACTATATTCATAGAGTATAAAAGCTACTTTGGCTGCAGCTAAATTTTAATCTCATTTTTTTCTATTTGGTAACCCCTTTTAAAAATTGAGATATAGTGTATTAGTTTTAGGTATATAACACAATAATTTGTTGTATATATACATTGCAAAATAATTACAACAAGTTTAGTTAACTTCTGTCACCACACAGAGTTACAAAAACCTTTTTTTTCTCATAATGAAACTTTTAAAATCTACTCCCTTAGCGATTTGCAAATATACAACATAGTGTTGTTAACTGTAATTACCATGCTGTACCTTATATCCCCAGGACTTTTTATTTTATAACTGGAAGTTTGTATCTTTTGACCCCCTTCATCCATTTCACCCACTCCCCTGCCTCTGGCAACCAGCAATCTGTTTTCTGTTTCTATGAATTCAGAGTTTTTTGGTTTTTTTGGTTTTTTAGATCCCACATATGAGTGAGATCATACAGTATTTGTCTTTCTCTGATTATTTCATTTGGCATAATACCTTCAAGGTCCATCCATGTTGTCCCAAATGGCAGGATTTCTTTCTTATTGTGGCTGAATAATATTCCACTTTTTATAAATATTAATGTACATATATTTATGTATAAATATGTATATGTACACTATATAAATATGTATGTATATATACAACACTTTATCTATTCATCCATTGATACTTAGGTTATTTCCATACATTGTTTATCATTGGCTATTGTTAATAATACTGCACTGAACATGGGGATGCAGATATCTCTGCAAGATAGTGACTTTGTTTCTTCAGTTAAATACCCAAAAGTGGAATTTCTGTGTCATATGGTGGTTCTATTTTTAATTTTTGAGGAAGCTCCATATTGTTTTCCATAATGGCTGCACAAATTTACATTCCCATCAACAGTACACAAAGGTTTCCTTTTTTCCACATCCTTGTTATTTCTTGTCTCTTTGGTACTAGCCATTCTAATTATAAGTGGTGTGGGTGATATTTCATTATCATTTTGATTTGCATTTCCCTCATGATTAGTAGTGTTGAGTACCTTTTCATGTACCTGTTGGCCGTCTGTATGTCTTCTTTGGAAAAATGTCTATTCAGATCTTCTGTCCTTTTTTTACTCAGATTATTATTTTTTTCTTTTGGGTTGTGTGAGTTCTTTATATATTTTGCGTATTAACCTCTTATCAGATATATGATTCACAAATAATTTCTCCTATTCCATATGTTACCTTTGAACTTTGTTGACCACTTCATTTGCTGTGCAGAAGATTTTTTTAATTTGATGTAGTTGCAGTTGTGTACTTTTGCTTTTGTTGCCTTTGCTTTTGGTGTTAAACCAAAAAATCTTGCCAAGACTGTTATCAAAGAGCTTACCCCATATGTGTGTGTGTGTATGTATACACACACACACACATATATATATATATACTTACAATTTTAGGAGTGTATGGTTTCAGGTCTTCCATTCAGTGTTTAATCTATTTTATGTTAATTTTTGTATATGGTGTAAGATAGTGGTTCAGTTTCATTCTTTTGCATGTGGCTGTCCAACACTGTCTGCTGAAGAAACTATTCTTTCCTCAGTATATTTTTGGCTCCTTTGTTGTAAATTAATTTGACTGTGTATGCATGGATTTATTTCTGGGCTTTGTGTTCTGTTCCGTTTATCTATGTGTCTGTTTTTAATGCCAATACTATACTGTCTTGATTCCTATATATCTGTAATATACTTGAAATCAGGAAGTGTGATGCTTCCAGCGTTATTCTTCTTTCTCAATATTGCTTTGGTTATTTGGAGTCTTTTATGGTTCCATACAAATTTTAGTGTTGTTTGTTCTATTTCTGTGAAAAATGCTATTTGAATTTTGATAGACATTGTGTTGAATCCATAGGTTGTTTTCGGTAGTATGGACATTTAACAGCATTAATTTTTCCAATCCATGAGCATGGAATATCTTCCCATTTATTTGTGGATTCTTCAGTTTCTTTCATCAATATCTTATGATTTTCAGTGTATAGATCTTTCACCTCCTTTGTTAAATTTATTCCTAAGTTATTCTTTTTGTTGTAGTTGTAAATGGGATTGTTCTTGATTTCTCTTTATGATAATTTATTATTAGTGTATAGAAGTGCAACAGATTTTTGTATGTTAATTTTGTATTCTACAAATTGACTGAATTTGTTTTTTAGTCCTCAGAGTTTTGGGTGGGGCTTTTAGGGTTTTCTGTATATAATATCATGTCATTTACAAATTTTAATCTCATTTTTTCTATCCTCTTCTCTATTTTTAGTTTATATTTCATGAAACCATTTGTACTTTCTCATTTGACATTTATGTTTATATTTTCTATCCCCTTATCTGAAATGCATTTTTTTGACATGTAAAAATATATTCTTCAAGACCAAACATTGCTAGACCTCTTCTAAACCCCTTTTCTGATGCCGTATCTGCCCATAATATGCCAATTTAGTTAACTCCTATATGTATATATTCTTTATGTACTGTGTATAATTATGCACTATCTTTTATTCTTTTGGCATTTTAAAATTCACGTACATTTGTCTTTTTTAACTGATTACAAGCTCCTCAAGGTCATATCTTCTCTATTTCTACAGTGGAGCATATAACAAACACTTAACGTATGTTTGTTTAATGAAAAAATTTGTTGAAAGGTTAGAAACCATCAGTTGTAAACCAGAAAGCATTATGATCACTACATTAAATCTAAACTTCTGTATTTCTTGTTGTCAAATAAGAGTGCAACTTTACATGGAAAAACAAAGAAGATACTGACAGAGACAAATTTAGAGACATAAAGCTAACATAAACAAGCTTAAAGGACAGCAGTCCTATGCGGAGCAAATTCAGAAATTGACACTAAAGCAAAAATTCTCATAAAATATGGAAAAATATAGCTACCTGATATATCTAGACAGAACTGAGAAATTTGTTATAAATATATGTCAATAAAAAGTTTAGTAACCTATTTAGCTTGTCTTTCATCACTATCAGCAAGACATATTAAATCAGTAAAATATGAAAAACTTGTTTTCAGTTTATCTGTGACGAGCTGTCCCATCTTTCAGAACTACATATTCATACTTTGATTCCACATTTTTCTGTGTATATAAAACAAAATAAACTGAGACAGTCTGTTTGTAAAATAATAAAAGTTATACTACTTTTAAGTAAAAAATTAAAAACCGTGGAAAAATATAATTGTCTGAAGCCTAACTATTAATGTTAAGCTTACTTGGGCATGAGTTTTGGCTCTAGAATCCTAGGTAACCATGTAGACTATGCATATTTTTACTTAGAACTGATAAGGAATCTGAAACTCCCCTTATATTTCTCTCATTATACATTAGAAATTAATAGGAAAGTACCTGTGCTGCTTAGAAAATAGGAAAATCTCTGCGGCTTTCTCTTTCCTCCTTCCTTCCCTCTCCATTCTCATAAAATCAACTTCTTCCAAGAATATCCACTGATATTTTCTCCTTTTCCCTCCAATTGGTTAACTTTTCAGAGAAATCCCACGGATTACTGTCATTTAATTAATTCAAATAAACTTGCCAGATAAATCTAACCTTCTCACCTTTCTTTTGGCAGTGTGATGTAATTCTCTATGTCTTTTGTGCTTTTATAAAATACTTTTTACATTGTATAATAACTAATTACATCTGGTTTTCTATGAGCCTGTGTTCTCCTTATGGAAAAGATCAGCTTATTTACCTTTTTAAATTCAATATTTTGCATGGTGCCAAATACATAATAGATTAAAGCAACAAAATTATTAAACAGATATATGAATGGATTCTCTGTGTATTACATATGTTTTCCTAAAATTGTGCTTTTAATTCTACTATGAATAAGCATTTGAAAAGTCAGTATTTACAGTGTAAATTCAATTATCTGTGGTCCTATTTAATTCAACAGATTATTGGTAAATATCCATTATATGCAAAGCCATATACAAATGCCATTACAATACATTTTACCTTAAATGAACTAAAATATATATATATAAATGATAGGTAGTTGAATAGAATATTAACCCAAGGTTAAACATATGAATATATATATATGAAATAATATTTTTAAAAATCATTAGATACAGGAGAAAAATCCAAACAATACAGTATTTATTGTGTCACTTGTCTGCAACATATATGCATAGAAATAGAAAACACTCAAAGGATAACACCTCCTCTCTTCACTCTGGCTTTGCTTTATTTACAAGTAGGCTGACTCTACAGTGTGGCTGGCTATCAGGCTTAAATCTCATATTCCAGGTTGAGCAAAAAGAAATGGAACACCTCGCCTAGACTCTCCAGAGAAAAAAATCTTGCAGTTATAAATTCCTCTATGCCCTAACTGATCAAAGTCACCAGAATGATGTCCTGATTTGTCAGACTGAGTCAGGCCATTCTTAGAGCTGTTTGTGGAACAGTACCACCACAAATCACAGAAACCCAGAGTGGAGAAGAGCTGACTTCAGAGTCAGATTTGGAGTGCTGCTCCAGTATGGAGCATGTTTATACTTCACTGATTGAGTAACTGTTGGTAAGAGCAATAGTTGCCTCTTGTAAGATCACAGAGAAGAAACATAATTTCTCCTTAAACTTATTGCTAGAAATTCTCATATATAACCTGCAATGATGAGTATGATGCCAAGAGTTACTGAAATAGTGGAAGGTATTCTAGGTATTTGATAAAGTTTCAGGTATATAAAACACATTGAACATTCAGGGAATACTGCCTAGTCTAGTGTTGCTGAAATGTAAAAAGATAAAGGCAGATATGAGGTGAGGCTGTAAAGAAAGTGTTGTATAGATAATGCCTTCTGTTTGAAACACATTGAATTCTAATAAGTCACAACATTTAAATAGTTGTATTCATCAGTCAAATGAAAGCTACACATCTTCCTATACATGTGTTTGTGGTATGGTATTGTATGTAAAGTTACTGAAGTTCAAATGCTATTTCGTGTGTGTGTGTGTGTGTGTGTGTATATAAACATATTTACACACATACTGACTGGGAAAATATGATATACAAAAAGAGTACACATATATAGGAATTTAATAAGCAAATTATGTAGAAAACAGTAGAAAGTAGTTTTCTGTCTTAAATTATATTTTTTAAAAAAAAATTATTTATATTTATTTATTTATTTATTTATTTTTGGTTACATTGGGTCTTTGTTGCTGTGTGCAGCCTTCCTCTAGTTGCTTCAAGCGGTGGCTACTCTTCGTTGCAGTGCGCAGGCTTCTCATTGTGGTGGCTTCTCTTGTTGCTGGCCCAGGGCTCTAGGTGCATGGGCTTCAGTACTTGTGACTCGCGGGCTCTAGAGCGCAGGCTCAGTAGTTGTGGTGCATGGGCTTAGTTGCTCCGCGGCATGTGGGATCTTCCCGGGGCTCGAAGCCGTGTCCCCTGCATTGGCAGGCGGATTCTTAACCATTGTGCCACAAGGGAAGTCCCCTATGATAGATTTTAAATGTGAACCTCTTATTGAAAAATAAGTTATACAGTTCAGCAAACTTTTACACTAGTATGCAAGACATGAATTTTTATAAATGTATATATACATATATATATATGTACATATATTTATATATGTATATTATATATATCCAAAATGTCACTTTAAATTTTGTGAAATTTATTTATTATCTAAAATGAGAACATAGTTCTTAATTATAAAAGGTGTTGTAGAAAGTAATTCTAAAGTTCGTATACAGTATACAATTTAGCTGTATTAAAATGTACATCGGATCCTTCAAATGGAGACCCCGCAGTGTGAGAGTAGTCTTTTAAATGAATTTCTAGACATATTTGAAAAATAAATAGATGTTATGGTTATAAAAGGATTATTTTTTCATCAAGGGAAACCATGCATGAATGTCTCCAAAGAAAAAGAACAAAAACCTTTTATTATTTCAAATGTTTTGACCAAATTCTTATTAAAATGTACTTATCTTCATAAAGATATATATGGATTTAATATTTGTGAGCAAATATTCTCAGATCTTGACTTAAATATCAGTTACCTCCTGATTGTCTTCTTCTTGTAAGTTAGTCTACATTTGGAATTGTATGTTGAAAGAATAATAGATAAATTACGCAAACAGGTACATCAAAATTTTACAAAAGAAGAGCAGCAGACAAAACATGGAAGCATTTGTTTTCTTTCACTCACCCTCACTCTGTTTGTGTCATCATATTGTTTTAATTAAGAAAGCAACATTTAACACTATATAAGTATGTACATTGTTCCATAAAGGCAGAGAAAGCATAATCGTATGTTAAAATTAGCTTTATATTATTAACATCTTTTTCTTCCTATCCTTCTTTCTATGGATCTGGCATTTCCTAGGCTTCTGGTGAATTTTCATATAAGTATGCTATTTTGTCAGCTACTCTGATTTATCTCACTGACAGAAGCTAAGAATAAATCTATTAAATTTTCCATACATAGCATTTATTTAAGGATATTGATAGGACTTCAAGGAGCAGGTTGAAGTCAATCTGCCATATTAACCTCAATCACGTTGCCAGGGTCCTGTACTCAGACAACTCTGAATAAGTCCCAGGGTAGACAAGTAGGCTTATTTTACATGGTGAGGGTGTAGGCCGTGGCCAGTCTATTACCTACTACAGTCCAAGCAAGAGAGTTTAGACAGACTGGCTTATCTTTGGTGCCATGACCAATAATTAGAGGGGCTAATGGATGTGCCACGGTGCAGCTCATCCCCAATAGAGACAGTCCATGGCTCAGTCATTCCCACGTATAAACAAATAACCCAAAGTCATACCAGTCACTTCAGCTTGGGATGTATTATTAAATTTCACTTGATTCACCAATACATTGGTTTGCTTAAGCCTCATGGGCAGTGTCACCAAGTAATTGCAGCTTCAGTATCCATGTACAACATAAGCCAAGTCCATCCAGGCATTAGGAGAGCATTTGTATCAGTCAGATTGGAACAAATTTGGGCCAGTCATTGTGATTGTACACTTTAGAGAGGAATCTACATTTGGAGTTTGTCATCGATGGTGTTAGCCACAGAAAAATAGGACTGGCCATGTCCATATGAGTTATTCTATTGTCATAGCATGTTAATGAGAACGACTAGTCAAGCAGGTCAGATCGCCAGCCACTACTACTTCTTGACTAAGATAGACGTTATGCTTGTTTTTCTAGGCTGAAGGGTGAATATAGGGGGAAAAAGAAACCATTAACTTTCTCTACTCTGTATACCTCTGTAGACTAAAATTTCCTCTCAAGGTTCTGGAGTTATTATTTTCCTTTTATGGCCACAAAATCAGTGTACCCATATTGGCAGCTATAAATTTACATTTTCTCTAGTCATCTCCTACCTGTACCCAGATATTTCCTCTGGATGAAGAATAGGTACATTTTTACAAAATTCTTGGAGACCCATTGTATCTCCTGCCTTGGTCTGAATAAGCAATTATATGGGGGGTTGGCAAACAATGTTCTCAGGTATGTGGTTATTTTCTTTATGATATGGGACCACGTAAATCTGACAAGATAGTCTAGGTGACTAACAAGAATTAAGTTTGAATCTTAGTACCCTTATGACTGGGCAGCCACCTGGAGGGTGTGTCAGCCAGACTTGTCTAGGCTTGCTCTCAGGAGAAGAAAAAAACAATCATGCCCAGTAATGATAACAGCAAAATCTCAAATTTCACTAATGTTGTTTCCTAATCATTATTTAGTAAGTTGCCAAAAGAAGATTATCCTATTCTGGGTGTAGCAACATTCAGTGATTACAAAGTTATGTGGACTGGGAGAGATAAGGAAGATAGAGATCATTATAAGTTAATTTTTGAGGAGATTATTCTAGAGCTCAGTGAAACCATAAACCTGTAAGATGGTAGGTGCCTTGGAATTATTATTAAATACCTTGACTAATGGCACATTGTTAGGTAGGATTTGCAAGGAAAGGTAGATCATTGCAAGAATATAGATGGTCTGGAGTGCCAAATACATAGCATACATTAGTTTCAAAGATCATAATTGTGTGGCCAAAGTCAGCCGATCATCTTAAAACAGCAACACCCATACCTGAAAAGTACCAACAGTGGTGAGGTACTATTCTATCAATAGTGTCCTCAAAGTGATTCAGGCATCTGAAATGCAGTCAATCTTCCAAGAGCAGGCAGGGTCAAAGTCCCATCCAATGTGACCTTTTTCTACCATGAGACAAAGAAGACGAAATTCTGGTAGGAGTCACAAATCTGGCATACAATGGTGTCTCTGTATCAGAAATCTATAGTTCTTTACTCTGTGCCCAGTGTATTATGGCAAATGGAGAGCATTCTGATGCAATGATGGATCCAGATTGTGACGGTGGTAATTTGGTCAGTTCAGGTTTGATCTGCCGCTTAATTCCACTAAGTCTCATCGGAGAATTGGCCCTCGATATGGGCATCTATATAAATTTCCTATTGGCCACCGCAATTTGTTTCCATAGTTTGCAGTCCCACAGAAGGGTATCTTTGATATTCTAGTCTTTATTCCTCCAGGTGGCACACCAAATGCCAATTCCACTGATGATAGCTTAAGATTCAATAAAATATGATGTCTGGCAATTTGAAATGTTGTCTAAGGCAGGGGGCGGCAAACATTTTCCATCAAGGGCCTGACTGTAAATATTTTAAGTTTTGTGGGCCATTATACTCTTTGTCAAATATGCACATTTTTAAACAACTCTTTAAAAATGTGCAAAACATTCTGAGCTTGATTGTTGTCCTCACAGAAACAGGTTATGAGCTGTAGCTGCCTAACCCTGGTCTGAGGCGAGTGTACTACATTTCAGTTCAGCCTCTTGTGAGTCAGTAGTCGTTCCTGAAGCTGGTTTTCCAGAGTGGTAGTTGGCCTGGACAGTTGAACCATCAGTGAACAGGCTCAGGTATTTAAGAAAACCTCTGCAAATCAAGGGTTCCATTGAGCTACCCCATTTGCTTCAGAGATTGAAGTGGGAGAGAAGAACTTTTCTAGAAGAGATAGCTGCCACTTTTTCATGAAAACAGGTTGGTGCTAGGGCCAGTCGGCCCATAGAGACTCTCAGATTTGTTTTTATTAATTTATGAGGCCATTGGGTTCTTACTTTATAAGTTGTGAAGTCCGAATTGACCTACCCATAATGGGGATGTCAGGATGGAGAGTAATAAGACCTATATCATCATGCATGCAGTTTTTAAAATATCTAAGTAGTAGATTTAGAGCTACCTTTTGCTTTTATGAAAGGATATAATCTATCCTGATTAGCCTCAAATTCTGTATTTGTGAATACATCTAATCACCAACTCCAACTCAGTACCCACAGTATTTTTGTGTCATTCCTATGAACTCAGAGTGAGCAAAAAAATTTGAGCCACCAATGAACAGTTTAGAATAGCCATAGACTGGAGTTCAGATACTACACATACCTAAAGGAGGGTGACCTTGGAGTCAAATTTCATCTGTGATACTTAATAACATGTGTCAGTTATCAATTTATTGCCTCTCAGCTCCTAGTGTACCCTTCTATATACTATCCTGTATGATAAATAACAGTTTCTTTATTTCTCCCTTTAAAGTAAGCATGATGTTAAGCTTTCTCAGTAGAGGGTGTTGGTGAGGAACTGGAGGAAAAGGAGGCTTCTTGCAATTTCTGGCTTGGCCAGGCTGTGGATGTGAAGACACCCAGTGTAACTTGCCCAGCCACCAGCCCGGAAGGTGGTGGTCCTGCAACCTTCCAGTCTTGACCTGATGATAATCGTTTGCCAACCCTCTATATGTGGAAACACTGCACATGTGTGCACAGCTATCTGTGGCCCAGAAAGTCACACACTGAATAGCCAAACCTTCTGCAACCCCAGCCCCACTCTCACTGTCTGCAAAGCCTTCATGCTCCAAAAGCCTTCTATCTCCCCAGTCTCTCCTGGACTTCCACTGGAACCCATACCATACTAGACACTGATTAGCTGCTCTGGACCTGAAGTGAAGAGCCTATTCACTTCAGGTAGAAAGTGAAGAGTGAGGGTAGCCTATTTTTGCTCAGTAACTCCAGATCAGCTCTGGCTTAGCTAAACCAATGAACTCCTCTGTTATCCAGTGACAAAATCAAAATACCTTTTACAAAGAGGTCTGGACTCGTGCCAACTTTGTCCTTCCTTGGATACTGTCCTCTGCTGTAGGGTACCACAGGGTTTCCTTATATCTCTTTTACTATATGTCTTATCATAATTAATGATTCTTTATAAACTTCCCCTGTTTAACCTATAAAAAGACAATGAAAGAAAAATAAAATAAAATAAAAAAGAAAGGAAAAGGAAAAGGCTAAATCAATGTGAACCAGGAAAGGACATTAAGAAGCCAAAAGAATGAAATATTACAGGATATGGCTTCAGCCTCAGGACCTTGGACAGCAACAGGCCAACAAAATCTAGTTAAGGTCAAAGATTAGGGATCTAAGATAATGTGTTCAGCCACCATTCATGGAAGCCCTAACTCGTGTATGACTGACTTTGGACGTTCTCCTTACACAGCCACGTTTCAATATTTTATCTTAAAAAAAATGTGTTGCTCTTTCATTCTCTGTGATCAGAGGCCTGATGTTAACAATTCAAAAATTCTGTCTAGGCACACTAGGAAGCACACAGGCAAGAGACAGCAAGATTAATCAGTAGTCCTGCAATTCACAGTCATCATGCTTCCAGTGTGATGTCAGTCATGAGAATATTCTTCAAGTCTAATATGCTTGCTTCTGAAAAAGGAACAAGTAATGTGAATCGTATCTATCCAAGATCTGTAGGTTGGCAAAGAAGAGTCACATTTGAAAGCTGATGATGATAAGGTTGACTTCACCTTTAAAATTAGCTGGCTCCTGTATTTCAGAGCTTGAAGGACATTGCAATACAAAGAGCTCATTCATTGTGCAGGAGACGAGAGAGAAGTGCCAGAGTATTCTCCTAAATGTACTTTCTTGTTCTGTAATGCTGGAGCCATCACTTAATCAAGAATGTGTAAATGTTCAATAAATATCTGAGTGCTTAATTGCTACTTATGTTTCAACTTCAATAAAATTGTGGAGAGAGAATGACTTACGTGATGTATGATATCATGAATAATTATGATCTTATTACTCAGATTGTGTAGTGTCAGGGAGATGAAAAACCTGCTCCTGAACACATGTGCAGTTGAACTTTCTTCTGGCACTTAAAGGAGGAAATTCTTTAAATCTTTGTTTCTGCTTTTAGACTGATTTGAAAGGGAAAAAAAGAAAAATAAAACAGGCTAACCTAGTGAGAAAGAAGAGAGAAATGGCACGAAACTGGTTTCCTTGAGTGAGCACAGTTCTTCCTAGCTCATTTCTTAAAATAATGGATAGGTTTACCTTGGGGTTACTGGCTTCCTACTGTGGGCTTAGTTCTAGCTCCCAGAACTCATGTGAACTCAAACCAGGTCTCTTTCCAGTGGATTTGAAAACCTCAACCATTATCCCTTGAATCCTGTACTTGACCCAATACCTGGTGTCAGCACATTGTAACTCTTGCTTTCCACACAGGCTTTTCATTACTTTTCCTTCTATATGTGTGTTTTTTTTCTTCTTTCCAGAGCATCTGTCAGTTTAAAATGTTTAGGGTTTTATTTTTTTCCATCATTTGTTTGTGGCTAGAAGTGGGCCATTCTGGATTAGAACTTTCAACCCAACTGCTGGGAATCTTCAACCTCACTCAATATGCAGTCTTTTTAAAAATATTTATTTATTTATTTATCTATCTATTTATTTTTATTGGAATGTATTTGCTTTACAATTTTGTGTTAGTTTCTGCTATACAGCAAACTAATGTTAGGCATATATGTATATCCACTCTTTGTTAGATTTCCTTCCCATTTAGGTCACTACAGAGCATTGAGTAGAGTTCCCTGTACTATACACAATACATAATCTTGAAGAACTTACTTTTTCCAACCCCTACTAAAAATAAAAATTTGGTGTAGCAAAGGATACTCTAGCATTTTGGAAGTGAATGAAAGATTGCAACTTCAAATCACAAAAATTGAAAAGCATTATGTAGTATCCAAATTGTTTAGTTCAAATCAAATTAGACCCTTGTATCCATGCTCAGTCCCCAATAATCCAGGGACAAAGAAGTTAGGGGTCAGGGCTTGAGGATATAAGTATATGTTGTGAGGGAATGTAGCTTTTATGCAGATGAATAAAGTTTAATCCCTAGATACATTAGTAGAATTAGCAATTTATTAAAGATTTTTTCACTAGGGTAGATTAAATGAAAGCTTACACGCAGGGAAATGGGAAAGAAATAAACACAAATTCCAGGCTACACAATGAGGTCCCTTCTGTCAACTAAACCTCCACTGGGGAATGATCCCAATTCTGAAGAAATATTCTATGACTTCAGCTGTGACCTGGATAAAATGGAGATAAGGCAGAGCTTTAACTGGGGTTACAAAGAAAGAGAGGACACAAATTCACTGATGGCTGCTGCCTGTCATTCCCTCTTATCAGAATAAGAGCATGGAAGATCTTTTAAAAAATGGGAAAGCAGTAATACCTGGTGCTGAACATAATGTTCTGGAAAGAGAATAAAAAACATTTTTTTTGTTGCTAAATAGAAAAAATAATCAAATAAAAACTATACCAATATTTTACAGTAAGACAGAAGGTGTCCTCAATATGCTCACATTAAATAAAAATAAATAAGAAATTAAAGAAAAATCCCATAACCAATAAAAAGAAAACTAACAAGTTAAAAAGAAAAATCTATTTCTGTTCTAATTAAGATTAAAATTGTTAGATTACAAAAGATTTCTATCAGAGAAATTAAAGTACATGACTGCTCACAAAATTTAAAAGCATAATACTTTTAAAATGCCTATTGATTTATGTTGCCTTTTCAACTGCCATTTGCCATTATAGCTTTGGGAGGCTTCCTAAAGAAAAAGAAGAAAATGATGTAGAAATAATGAGAATCTACAGCTAGTTTCTGCATATCATAGAAAAGAAAGGCAGAGAAATAAGAAGAGTAAAAACTTTTATGTTCTAATCTTACCTCTAAAGATAGAAGCCTGAGAAGAGATTTATTTATTTTTTCGTATATTAGGACATCATAAAATCCGAGGCTTTGCTTACACCCATACATTTGGAAAAAATTACCATTGTAAATTTAAGACAGTTTTAGATTTAAAAAAAAGTCGAATTAACAAAGTGGAAGTTAATATTTGTGACATAAAATATATAAAATATTTTAAAGTATACTACTAGATCAAGTATAAATAATACCCTGTTGATTCCTATAGATACCAATAATAGTTATTTAACAGCAAAAATCTTCTCCCCTGTAAGACATTGAGACTATGAATTCTTCCAAATTTTCAAGTAACAGCTGATTTGAATCTTATAAAGCCCTTCCAGAGAAAGAATTAGAGGAAATATTTTTACCCAGGTATATCCATGAAGCCATTATAATCTTGAAAATAAAGTACAAAAAAATAAAATAAATCTCACAAATAAATATGCAAATTTCTCAACAAAATATTAACAAAGTATAAAAATACCCCGTAATCAAGTTGAGTATATTTCAAAATTGCAGTCATGATATAATATTAGAAAATTTATAAATATCATTATCCATTTAAATAAATTATGAAAAATATGATCATAACATGCTGTAAGAGCCTTTGATCAAATTCCACCTCCAAGCATGATAAAACTCCCAGTGCTTCTATTTAACATAGTATAGGAAGACCTCACATGCAGTCTGACGCTACATTCACTACTCTATTTCAATACAGTAAGTCCCCTACATACAAACAATTTCTATTCTGAGAGTAAGGAAGTCCAATTTGTTCATAAGTCCAACACAGTTAGCCTAGGTACCCAACTAACACAGTTGGCTATATAGTACTGTACTGTAATATAGGTTTATAATACTTTTCACACAAGTAATACATAAAAAACAAATAAGCACAAAAAATAAAACATTTAAAATTTTACAGTACAGTACCTTGAACAGTACAGTAGTACAGTACAACAGCTGGCATACAGCTGGTATTGTAGGCTTAGCTCCCCAACAGAAATTGCTTTGTCCAATTACTTCTGGAAGGTAAATTATTCCCCTTACATATGTTAAAAATATTTTATATATTTTGCCTGTACCAGTGCCTTTTAGTCAACTTTCATTACTTTTTTGATGACTGTGAATTAGAATTTACCACAATTTAATTATTTTACTTTCTTATAAATTTACTATTTATTTTCTTTCTCCTGAAGGAGAATTGAAATTCCATAAGCACGTGGATCTTATTAACTTGTTCACCATTTTAACTATATCTTAAAGAATAATGTCTGCCTCCCCAGTAGACCTTCAAGTAATTATTTCTCAAAGAATGAACAAATCACATGTTTTGCAAAGTAATTACATTATATGATTGATAAAAGTGCTGCCCATGATGTTGCATTTGTCAAGCATAGTATATAGATGACATTATTACAAATCTGTATATTCCCAAGATTTTCCCGCCCTCTTATTTAACTCTTTCTCATTTTATTCTAAAGTCTTTAAGGCTGTACACATTTCATTTTTCTCCTTTTTTCCCTCCAAGGATAATGTTCAATTCATAGTTGATACTTATTAGATATTTTAAATATATGAATATATTAATGAAATAATGAATAACTAGATGAATGGATGGCTACAGGTTAACCACATTTAATAACTTCCTTATATGAAAATTATTTTAATTAAAATATTCTTAGTTATATAATTTGAGTAATATCACACAGTCTTAAAAATTAATGTATACAGTTTTACCAAATTTAGCATAGGATATATGCTATTAGAATTCTGACAAGATTAGTGCATTACCTAAATAATGTCAAAAATCAGTTAAATAAAAAATTTAAATTAGTTTACATTGTTTTGCAAACTGAGATGCCTACAGCAGCAATAGCAGAATAAAGTCTACCTAGCAACAAATTTAATCTCTGAGCATTGTTTGGTTAGCATACTGATTAACATGTTGTTTTTTCACATCATTCAGAGCAGATGTATATGTATATGCTAAGAGAATTCTTCAACAATTTTTTGTATAACTGAAAGTCATTCATTTCTAATATTTTAGAGCCTTCTTATATAATTTCAACTTCACAGGAGTAGGTATTTTTGTTTATTTCCTTCACTGATACAGCAAAGCTCTACCTACCACAGTGTTTGAGCAAAGAGTGCTTATTTGATAAATATCTGTTGAAGGAATGTAAAAATGTCAACCAAAAGGGAGATAGTTCTAAAGAATTAGAAAAAAAGTAAGCCCATTTATATGAGTGTTTTGAGAATTTAATGCAATAATTGTCTTTATCAGTGAAATGCAATAACTTGGTACTAGTCTGTTTATAGTAATGATAGACAACATGATGAGAAAAATAATGATGGTATAATAACCTCACTTATTTAATCAAATGCAACTTTATTATCTTAAGCAAAATAAAAATTCATTGGTAATCTGATAATTACATATATGGTCTAACAGGTGTTGAAGACTCCAAAAAATGTGCCCTCTAGAAATTTATGACAATTGGTAGATTTGAGCCATTCAAATGTATACAAAGCATATATTTGTTGAGACCTTACCGTGTGCTAGTCACTGTGTTAGGTGATAGGGAAAGGTAAATTATCGGGTAGTTAAGTATAGTTCCTACATTTATAAGCTTAAAATACTGAGGGACCAAAAGTTGTTGATAAAATATTCATGCGAGTACATAAAGATTCACAACTGCTGTAGGTACTTCAAATGAAAACTGAATGTTGTATGAGAACCTATAATGTACTATACAGATTTGAATATCAGACATTGTCTGATATGATTTAATATTGAATATTGATTTGACCTGAAATTATGTTTAATTTTAAGCATTAGATATTTAATACATAAAAGATAACAAGTGGTCTAGGTCCATCATCTTTAAATTTTTTTTTCCTCCGTAAAAAATGATCATTTGGTAGTGCAGTATATCAACCAACTAAAATTGAGATGACCTGTTAGCAAAGGTAGAATATTTCCAATCTGATCTGGTTTTTACAAAGCAGTCAAAGAGGTTAGTTTTTTTTTTTTTTTCCTTTGAAGAAACTGTAAATAATCAAACTCTGTAAAACATGAAAGAAAGTGGCTATCCAACAACCATGAAGTTGCTTAGGTATCCACTGTCATCCCACCTTTCAGTGACAGACAGGCTCTGTTCTTAAATGGCAGTGCAAGTTGTCCTGGTGAAACTACAGAATTTTTTATGAGAAATTTTTTTTGTGGTTAAGGATTAAATATATACTAATAGACTCATTGTGACAGCTATTGCTAGAAGCTATATAAATATTTCAAGAAGGTGCTTTTAAAAAACAAGAGGAAAATCTTTTTCCGTTCATGTTCTAATAAGTATCATGTCTACATCTGTGAAGTGTTCATCATTACTTTATATATATTTGTTTTATGATTCCTCTTGGATATTGTGACATATATCTGGCTCTGAAGCCTAATGAGGTAGAAGTGTGTTCAGTGAAGTATATTTTGGGGGAAATACAGAAAACATGAATGACAACTTACGTTTGTGATTTTAGACATTCCTTTGCAAAATAGTGTATGATCTAATAATGAGTTGTGCAATTTCTTTTTATACTTTTCAAGAAAACCCCATTTTTTTTACTTAAATTGTAATAATTTATTATTTTTGCTCATTTAATATTTGAAATTAGAATTGTTGTAGATTTAGTTCAATGTAGTGCTTTACATTCTGTGTTAATCTAGAAAAACATCATTTGCAGCCATAATCATTAATTATCCCATTCTGTAGTGGCTCAGTGTCCCTGATTACTGAATAGTGCATTGTTTTTAATGTAAATTGTTGCCACAAAATCAATGCCTTTACTTCTAATTAAATGAATTAATGGATTTGGGCACTAGAAAAAAATTGAAATGTATTACTTGTAAACTTTTCAGAGCCCCATTTCGATAATGAATTATCTGATTAGCAATGGCCAAGGGAAAAGTTCAAGGAGATTGCCTAGAAAGTAATCTGAGACATAAAAAAATTCAACTTTGGTCACCTTTCTTTTCATAATTATTTTGGATGACATTACAGTTAGGAAGAACACCAATATATTGTAAAATCATTTTAAGTAACTGCTTTCCTAAACTTAGTCCTTTGCTTTAAAGTGTCAGGATAATCAGGAATCTATAAATTTCTACATTCCTATTGCTATTCATTTGACTTTGCAATTTAATTGTTGTAATTATCTTAGTTACTGAGATGATACTGATGATATTGATACATAATTGAAGTTATTTTTGTAGTTTACTTTCTTGACCTCTAGAATTATATATAGAACTTAATTAATTGTAGAGATTTTTGTAGTTTAAACATTATCATTTTATATCCATTGAAGAATATAATTTTCACCTTTTGTTTTCTGTGAGAACAGTTGAACATGAACACATTTAGGAAGTTATTTTGAAGAATTAGTACTGATGATGGAATTAGTTGATTCCAAATGTGAATCTTTGGAAATAATGATAAGGGAATTCACCTCTTCTTTCCAGACCCATGTATTCTTCCTTTTGAGGATAATGAGACACAGAGGTCTGTGATTCAGTGACCATAGTGCCTCCTCCAGGACAGTATACTATCCTCACAGAGTATTGCTTCCAGGTTGGGCCTTCAGCAGGCAATTTCAGTGTATTAGTAGGGTAGTTGCTTTTGGAATGAATGAATGCATATATATATATAGTGTGTTTATATGTATAAAAACATCTCTGCTATTTTTAAGCAGGTGGTTTTCCTTTTATGTTGAAACATAGGATTAATATCTAAAATATATTTTAAAAACTCTATAACTCAATAGCAAAAAATAAGTAGACATTAAATAATGAGCAAAAATACTTGAATAGATGTTTCATGAAAGAGGACATACAAACTGTCAACAGGTATGTGAAAAGGTGCTCAACATCATTATTCGTAAGGGAAATGTAAGTCAAAACCACGATGATCTATCACCTCACACCTGTTAGAATGTCTGTTACCAAAAAAATAAAAGATAAAAACAAAATTTAACGAGTGTCATTGACAAGGATGTGGAGAAATTGGAGCACTTGTATACTGCTTGTGGGAATGTAAAAGAGTACAGCCACAATGAAAAAGAGTATAGTGGTACCTCAACAAATTAAAAACAGAATTACCATATGACTTAGCAATCCTACTGGAGATATATAATAGCATAATATACTAAAGAATTGAAATCAAGATCTCAAGAAATATATGCATGCATTCCCATGTTCATTGCAGCATTATTCACAATAGTCAAAATACCAAAGCAATCTGCATGCCCATTGACAGATGAATGGATGACAGTGGAATATTATTCAGCCTTTAAAAAGAAGAAAATCCTGCCACATGCAAGAATGTGAATGAACCTGGAGAACATGATGCTAACTGAAATAAGCCAGTCACAGAAGGACACATGCTGCATAATTCTAATTATATGAGGTATCTAAAATAGTCAAATTCATAGAGACAGTAGAATGGTGGTTGCCAGGTGCTAAGAGGAGAGGGAAATGGAGAGTTGATATTCAAGGAGTATAAAGTTTCAGTTAAGCAAGATGAGTGACTTCTAGAGATCTGCTGTACATCACTGTGCCTACAGACAACACTTCCGTATTGTGCACTTAAAAATTTGTTGAGGGTAGATCTCACATTAAGTGTTCTTCCTACAATAAAATAACAAAACAAAACATCTTTTAGTCAGCATATCTTGCCCAAAGCACACTGTAATAACCTACTAGGGATAAAAACTAGAAATTATGATTAGGATTTATTTAAAATCTATTGTTTTATATATTGTTATTTACATAATTTACTCTTGACATTCCTTATATGTATTTCTCTTATAATACTTTCTAGAGATTTATTTCAGTGATTGAAAAAGATAAAATAGTATATTTAAAGAAAAATAATTTACAAGGGCAATAAACATAATTTATGAAGCTGCACAGAGGTATTCTATAGTAAAATAATCTTAACAAAATAATATTGACTTGATTTTTTTTTTTTTTATTTATCATAAATGGGTGTTGAATTTTGATATTGACTTGATTTTAAAGATAGCAGTAAATTTACTGGTGGTCTCTATTTACAGAACATTCTTTTTTTCATCTTTTAAATTTTTTATATGATCTACACACACCTTTCATTGATCACACTTCTTTAGTTGTCATAATACGTATTATTCGGATTTGTGTTGGTGCTACCATGAAGCTCAAAGTTTTTCTGTGTTCTCTCAACTCCTAAATTAGAATCAAAGAGCAAACTTTGTTTTTTGGTTGTTTTTGTTAGTTATAACCTTAAACGTTTAATGAATTTTAGCGAAACAATTATTTCACAAAATGGTTTGATGATTTTTGTTTGACATTTTCCAAAACAAACAGAGGAGGAGAAAAAAATACTTCTAAAATTATAAAATGGAACAAAGGAAATCCATAACCTCTTTCTTTTAGGCTCTTCTTGACCTACTTATTTTTTTTTAACTCTAAATTCTGTGCCTCACCTTTTTCTATTTTTATTTTTTTAGAGCAGTTCACAGCGGAATTGAAGGTAAGGTAGAGATTACTCATACACACCTTGACCCTACACACCCCAGCCTCCCCCATTATCAACATCCCACACCAGAATGATGCGTTGTTACACTTGATGAACCTACATGGATACATCATCACTCAAAATCCATAGTTTATGGATTACTCTTGGTGTTCTGTACTCTATCAGTTTGGACAAATGTATAGTGATATGTAATCTATCATTATGATATCATACAGAATATTTATATTGCCCTAAAAATCCTCTATCCTCTGCCTACTTATTCCTGCTTAATGCACTCCAACCCCTTGGCACCAACTGATATTTTTACCATCCCCATAGTTTTGCCTTTTCCAGAATGTCATATAGCTGGAATTGGACAATACATAACTTTTTCAGATTGACTCCTTTCACTTAGTATGCATTTAGGATTTCTCCCATCTTTTTATGGCTTGATAGCTCATTTTGTTTCAGCACTGAATATTCCATTCTCTGGATATACCACAGTTTACTTATCTAGTCAACTACTGAGGGACATCTTGATTGCTTCCAAAGTTTGGCAGTTAGGGATAAAGCTGCTGTAAACATCCATGTGCAGAATTTCGCATGGATATTTGTTTTTAACTACTCTGAGCTAATACCAAGTAGTTTGATTGCTGGATCTTCTGGTAGTAGTATGTTTAGTTTTGTAAAAAAACACCAAACTGTCTTCCACAGTGGCTGTACCATTTTGTATTTCCACCAGCAATGAATGAGAGTTCCTGTTGCTCCACATTCTCACTAGCATTTGGTGTTATTGTTCTGGATTTGGTCATTCTAATTTCATTTCCTTGTTGACGTATGATTTGAAACAATTTTTCATATGCTTATTTGTTTTCCAGATATCTTCTTTGGTGAAATGTCTATTAAGGACTTTGACCCATCTTCTAATTAGGTTGTTTGTTTTCTTATTGTTGAGTTTTAGGAGTTCTTTGTATATTTTGGAGGACAGTTCTTTATTAATTGTGTATTTCACAATTATTTTCTCCCAGACTGTGGCTTGTCTTCTCATTCTCTTGACATTGTTTTTCACAGAGCAGACATTTTTAATTTTAATGAAGTCCAGTTTATCAATTATTTCTTTCATGGATTGTACCTTTGTTGTTATATCTAAAAAGTCATTGCCATACCCAAGGTCATCTAGGTTTTTTCCTATGTTATATTTAGGAGGTTTTTTTTTTTGCGGTACGCGGGACTCTCACTGTTGTGGCCTCTCCCGTTGCGGAGTACAGGCTCCGGACGCGCAGGCTCAGCGGCCATGGCTCACGGGTGCAGCCGCTCCGCGGCATGTGGGATCCTCCCGGACCGGGGCACGAACCCGTGTCAACTGCATCGGCAGGCGGACTCTCAACCACTGCGCCACCAGGGAAGCCCTATTTAGGAGATTTTTACTTTTGCATTTTACATTTAGGTCTGTGATCCATTTTGAGTTAATTTTTGTGAAAGACTTAAGGTCTGTGTCTAGATTCATTTTTTGCATGTGGATGTCCAGTTGCTCCAGCCTCATTTGTTGAGAAGATAATCTTTGCTCTATTATATTGTCTTTGCTCCTTTGTTAAAGATCAGTTGACTATATTTCTGGGCGCCTACTTCTGAGCTCTATTCTGTTCCATTGATCTATTTGTCTTTTCTTTCACCAATCACACTGACTTTATTACTCTAGGTATATAGTAAGTCTTGAAGTTGGATATCATCAATCCTCCAACTTTGTTCTTCTCCTTCAATACCGAGATGGCTCTTCTGGGTCTTTTATCGCTCTACGTAAACTTTAGAATCAGTTTCTTGATATGCATAAAATAATTTGCTCAAATTTTTATTGGGACTGTATTGAATCTATAGGTCAATTTGGGGAGAACTGACATATTGAAAATATTGAGTCTTCCTATCCATGGTCAGGGATTCTCTCTCCATTTACTTAGTTCTTCTTTGATTTCATTCATCAGAGCTTTTAATCTTCTTCATATAGATCTTATGCATATTTTGTTACATAGATACCTAAATATTTCAGCTTTTGGCAAATTCATTCTTAAGTTAGTTTCATTCTTAGTAGCGCTTTCAAGAAACACTTATGAAAGCAATATCTATGCCATTGCATGTTCAGATGTTCCAGTTTCTTGTCTTGGACTTAAATGACAATTGGTATGGTCAGACATTTCTCAAATCATAATTTATTTTCTTGAGCATTGTGTAGACATTTATCTACAATATTCTGGTGCTAAATTGTCGCTGGAAAGAAAGCTGTACGTAGCCTGTTAGTTTTTACTTGATTATTTTGCCTGAGTTTTTCATTATTATAGAAATTAAGCTACTTTATTCGACTGTTTATTGATTCACCATTTCTTTCTGTGGAGTAAAATCTTGTTTTATCCCTGGAACATTTTGTATTATATAGCATTTTGTTATTTTAGTTTTCTTCTCTGAGAAGACCGTGGATGTGTGTCACCTATCACTCTTACTGATCTTCTCATATCTTCTATTTTTTTTTTTTCCCATGAGTCCTTTTAACTCTATATCTTCTGAAATCTTTTTGTTGACTTTTGGCAATTCTGTCTTCCGTGGGCTTCAGGTGATTTACCTGAAGATACTTAAATATTTTTAAAGATTTTAAAATATTTTATTGAGGGATATCAGTAGCGATGATGTATCAATGCAGACAAACTCATGGCTTAGATGATACTAAAAGTCAGGACATTATTGATATAAGGATAGTTGTTATTAGAAGTTAGTATTTTTGAATATACTAATATTGACAAAAATTATTTTAACACCAAAACTAAATGAAAGCACCAGCCAGTTGCCAGAAATTAAAACAACCACATATGCAGTGTTTTAGAGCTCGATAATTAGTACCTGCATCTAATACTAATGTTATCATCACCTATAAAATATTTGTATGAAGTTTAAAAAATCAATTTCTGTTAATTAGTTAAAGTAATATAAATTTACTCTTATCAGTAAAATTTTGTTAAAATTTGTCATACAAATAAAGACTTTAAAGAATATATGAAGAAATAATCTGATTTCCTTGGAGAAGAATGAAGATTTTCAATCATATATTAAACATTGTTAAGGTAATATACATATGTTTGTTATTAGTCAGATATCAATTTGTATTAGTTACCAATAGCTGCACAGTAAAATACCACAAACTTGGTGACTTAAAATAGCACAAACTTATTATCTCATAATTTCCATATGTTTAGAGTTTGGGCACAACAGAACTAGTTCTTCTTTTTAGAGTCTCACAAGGCTGCAATTCAATAATCTACTTCCTAGTTTGCTTAAATTTTGTGGCATAATCTGTTTCCTTACATACCTAAACCTAAGGGTCCCAGCCTTTTGATGAGGGTCAGCTGGAGGCCACTCACAGCTCCTAGGGGGCTGCCCTCAGGTATTTGCCATGTGGGCCTCCCGAAAGGGTTGCTTACTTTTTCAAAGGGAGTTAGAGGTATAGTCTCTAGCATGAGTCTGCTAGCAAGACAAAGTCTTAAATTGTGTTGTGCAATCACAGAAATGACATCATTCACCTTTTTCATGTTCTATTGGTTAGAAACAACTCATAGATAATGCTCACTCAATAGGAGGGTACTAAATAAGAGTGTGAACATAAGGAGGCAGTGATTATATGGGGCCAACCTGAGTCTGTCCAGCACATTATTTCCTTTGATTGCCAATGCTTCATGTCCCTCCCGCATTCAAAATAACTTCACCCCTCCCCTGAGTACCCAGTGTCTCATCCCATTACACATCTGCTCAAATTTCAGAATCTAATCAGCTCCAGGTGTGAGGTACGATAGGCATAGTTCCTCTTGATCCCTCTGTACATACTAAAATAGACAAATTAAGACTCAAAATATACAATGTTGGGACTGGCATAGAAAGACAACTATAGTTGTCTCTTGGTATCCCTTGGTTGGGGAATTAGTTCCAGGAGCCCCCATGTATACCACAGTCTGCAAATATTTAAACCCCTTATATAAAATTTATGGTATAATACAGTGAATACAGTAGGCCCTCTATGTACGTGTTTCATGAAACATACAGAACTGGAGAGCCAACTGTACAGATATTTCCATTCAAAAAGAAGGGAGATTGAAGTTTTAAAAAAGTCACTGGCCCATAGCAATTCTAAAATCCACTTAGACAAATGTTAGGAGTTTCTTGTGTGTTTCAAGGTCTGGGAATAACTCTCTGTGGCTTTGACTTCACTCTCTGGGCTATTGGTTCTACATTTTGAGTCATTCTATCCTTCTCATTGAAGGTAGAATGTGTTCCCAACTGAATAGTTTTATTGTCTGGTTTCCTGGAAATAGTATTTGTGGAGTCCAGTAGGCTTCTTTCATTTTATACTCTTTGTTCCTTTTAACCCAAGCTGTCACTATCTTAGCTGAAACAGTTTTTACAGATACTTTGTGGATCTCCTGTGGATTTCAGTGAGATTCAATCCATTAGGCAAAAAGCACACTCATAGATCTTTTGAAATAAATCTTTTATTTGCGGTATGCACTCAATTGCTTTAGCAAAATAGCTATTAAGAAATGTATATTGAATTGTCATTATGGATTTACTTGGCGTTTTTGAGCTAGTATGAAAATGTTATGTACAAAAGAGCTTCTGTCAGATAATGTTCAGCACATATAGTTGGGCAAGGTGCTCTTATAGGGATTGAAAATATAACTGAACAAAATAAGTTAGAAGATAGGAGATGGGATTTAATAATTTGGTGCGTGGTGATCATAGAGATAAGGAAACAACCACAGCAGAGTGGAAAGGGGGCATGTAAACCATTTGTGGGGTGACAGGTAATGGTTACTAGAGAAAAAGAGGCATTTCTGGCAAGACCTGAATGATGAATGGGGGTTACCAAGATGAAAAATGGCAGAATCAAACTAGGGTAAAACAAAAAAAAATTCAAACCTAAGAATAATTATGTGAAAAAATTATAGCCAGTAAAGTATATGATGTACTGTGAAAACTGATACAGTTAATATGGACTAAAGGCTTGACTGTAGATATTAGGTTGAATAGAAATTAGTGACAAAAGGATTCTGGTAAAAGGTGTGGGTGTGTGCGTGTGTGTGTTTGTGTGTGTGTGTGCGTGTATGTGTGAAGGAGAGAGAGAGAGAAGGGTGAGATAAACTTTTAGTCATTCAATACAGACTGACATAATTGAGTTTGAAATTCAAAATAATCAAGTTAGTGGAAAACTATTTGAGCCAACAAAGATTTGGTGGCAGGGGAAAATCTTTTCATATATTCAAAATGCTTAATGGCATTTATATTTATTTGTGGTCATATCTGACTACGTAATTTGCAGGGTCCAGTGCAAAATTAAAATGTGGAACCTTGGCAAGAGGCAGGGAATGCAGTATCTCCTTGTCACAGGCTGCCACTCCAACTCACATCCACTGGGTGACCCACAGGAGATTGCAACCTCCATGCCAGGATGTGGCTGGTGCCTGGATCAGTGCTGGGCAAGAGTCCCCTTCAGAGTTACCTACTGAACACACCATGGAGTTTGCAGCCTAGAGAGAGGATAGCTGTCGCCTTGCCCTATGCTAGAAGCCATAAGATGTGAGGAGACCCCAGTCCTTCCCATGATTGTGCTCAGGCCCCCACCAGGTGTGGAGGGCAAAGACAAAATGAAGGTTTCCCCTACCTGCTGATGGGATCCAATTGCCACTCCAAGTGGAGGGCAGCAGCTATTGTGGGAAAGAGATGGTGTGAGAGGGGACAGGTGGATTTGGGCATCAGGAGACAGGGTGCAGGTGGCTAAGAATCCATTTTAGGGAAATGGAGGGTGGCAGGATGTGGTATGGCACATGTGCTGAGACCTCAGGCACCTGACACATGATTCATTGCCTCCTAGGTCTTCAATGACAAAATACTTCACTTAGGAATTCAAAAATAAAATTAAGAATTTCAAGATAACTACCATGGAACATTAAACCCTGAAAGCAGGGCCTTCTGGAGCAAGGGACCTTGTGTAACTACACTGGTTTAACATTCAAAAAGCAGGCCCTATTCAATTAATACATTTTTAATACTTGTTTGATATGCTTCAGTCATACTTAATCATATTAATGTAATTTAATTATAAATTTCATATCTCCTTATTTATCATGGAAAATGTGTATGGATGGATTACATACATTTTTGCATTACACTAATTCTGACTTTCAAATTTAGCTCCTAGATGGTTTATGGGAAAAAATGTTTATTCTAGCATCATATTAAGAAATTGAAGAAGTCATAAAGCACCTGTGTTAAATGTAAAAAATAAATGAATAAATTATTTGGCTACTTCATCCCAGTCTGCTTTTATCCATTCATAACCTACTTTCAAAATAATAGATTTTGAATATCTACTAGTTTGAAACCCTTCATTTTATCTGTGTATCATTTACTTTAAAGACTTACTCATTCTTATTTACTCATAGAGCCTGTATTTTGAGACTATTACAATCACTCTTCTTGAGACTTAGGGTCAGTGCAACTGAAACTAGAGACTAGCATACTATAAAAATGTTATTATTTGTTACTTTAAACTTCTAGCCGTTATTCATAGTTAATTCACGTAATTAGTTTAAAGACTGTTCTTTCACTAAGCTTAACTTTTATATCTGAAAATATATCTAGAGTATTGAAAATATGAGTGTTAATTTTTATGACCAGATGTTTTATTTCTCATAAGTTCTCCTCGAGGAAAAAAATAAATTAAAGAAAAAAAGAACCTATGAGGTTGGTTGTATCCAAAATTTGCCGTGAATACTGTAACTTTAAAATCATTTAGTATATTATCTTAAATCTAAAGTTTGTATGAAATAATCATTTAATAAAGATAATTCTCTTTCTATAAGAATTTTTTTGAGATGGTATGTAGTGAAGTGTAAGAAGTTTGCATATTCGGATATTCATCCTATATGGATGCTCATAAACTTTCAGATGTGCCCTGGAATCTTTAGCTGACTTTATATGGATGGCATAAAATACTGCTAATACTATGACTCTCTATATGAATTATCTTCCTGTGATCTATAGTTATACATGTATTATCCCATGTTTGTAAGAGAACATGCAGGAATGGACATAGTATGAAAATGAAGTACGATTTAAATATTGCAGCTACCTTTTAAAAAGTTTCATTTGTGTCAAAAATTAAGTGCAGTAGGCTGTTTAGTCACCTTGAGCTATTTTAATGTCTCCTTATGTCCTTGGAATCAGAAAAATAAGAAATGGATAGAAGTGGGGTTTCCAATATGTAATCCTTTATTACACTGTAAGTGGTAGAGTGGGAATTGGTATACAGGGAAGCGTTCACAGGAGATTACTTTTGGAGATAGAATAAATGGGCAGAAGTAATGAAATACACTTTTATAGGAACTGTAGTGCTGATACTATCTTTCTAGATATTGGATTAAACATCATTTTAAGGTAACTATTTTTTTTCAGGAAAAATATGAGTGAGCAATCATTTTCTGAAATGCAAGAAATTTGAGAGGTATTCAATATAATTTAATATGGATAAAACACAAGGTAAAAAAACACACTTCTGATATGGCACCAAATATAATTTTATTTTTGTGGTTTTTTATTCCTCTTTTTGAACATTTAAAAAATGTAGGGATTTGAGTTACTTAAGTCACGGGCTTTTTAATAGAGTTGTAAGATAGTTTTGAAATTTGTTAAAGAGTTAAATAGAGCTCTAATGCAAATTTATTACAAATCTAGATGTCAAGGAGCCACATATACGTGTATCATTATTCTATGCATATCCTATTCTGTAATATTTTAGTATTCAGTTTCCCAATTATGACATTGCTTTCTGCCATGAACATGAGCATTGAACTAAATGTTTGGGGCTCATAGAGAGAAACTTAACTTGCCTCTGTATGTGATCTAGGAAAAAAATATACTTACTGCTTTTTTTTTCTCATGACATTAACAATTTATGCAATATAACTAATTATACTCAGCATAGTGAAGGTTCATAGAATGTAATAAGGTTCAAAGTGGGAATAGAAGGAAATTAAACCAATAATATCCGAATTCCAAATAAATTTAGAACAAATATATATGGTCATCCTTCGTTATTTCCTCTTAAAGGATCAGCAAGGTAGATCATAATCAAAATAAAGGGCTAAGTTCAAGGCTATTCTGGATATGGATATTGGTGCACACACGTAACACTACAGCTTATGGGCTTAGAGAAACACACATTTATTATCTCAGTTTCTGTGGGTTAGGAGCAGGGGCCTGGCCTAACTGGTCCTCTGTTAAGGGTCTCACAAGCCTGCAATCAAGGTGATAGCTAGGCTTTATTCTCTTCTGGAGGCTGGCCTGGAGAAGAATCTACTGCTGAGCTCCTTCAGGTTGTTGGTAGAATTCATTTCCTTGTGGCTAAAAGAATGGGCACCAGCTGTTTGCAGTCAGCTAGAGGACCTGTGCAGTTCCTTACTACGTGGACTTTTTCAGCATGGTCACTTACCCTTATTATACCAAGCCTGTGAGGAAACTCTGTATCCTTAATTGGCTAATGTGAAGTCGTTGCTAATATAATGGGGTCACATACATGATATCTCATTACCTTTGCCATATAGTGTAACCTAATCAAGTATCATTAGGAGAGCGCCATTTCATCACATTTGTCGTATTCTTTTGGTTAGAAGCAAGTCACAGATCCTGCCCAGACACAAATAAAGAGGATCACACGACAGTGTGAACATCAGAAAGCCTGGAATCATTGGGGTCATCTTAGTGTCTTTCTGTCACAGGCATAGACAAATTGCTAAAAACTAAATGTAAGTAGCAAACCTTAAAAGCAGGCAAAACAAAAAGATATATCACATATAAGATAATCATACAAATGAAAAACAACTTTTTATCAAAAAAAAAACTAAGTATTTTGTACTAACAAATAAATCTGTCTCACTGCTTTTTGAAAAATATATGTTTAAAGTCAAAAGTGGAAGCTGAGGGGCTTCCCTGGTAGCGCAGTGGTTGAGAGTCCGCCTGCCGATGCAGGGGACACGGGTTCGTGCCCCGGTCTGGGAGGATCCTACATGCCACGGAGCGGCTGGGCCCGTGAGCCATGGCCGCTGACCCTGTGCGTCCGGAGCCTGTGCTCCGCAACGGGAGAGGCCACAACAGTGAGAGGCCCGCGTACCGCAAAAAAAAAAAAAAGTGGAAGCTGAGAGAAGGGACCATTATAGGTAGCCAGACAAGAAAAGATAGTATTTTAGAATAAGGTAGTTACAGGAGGTATGGGGAAAAGTGAATGAATTTGGTATACAATAATAATGATGATATTAATATTAATAATAACAATTAATATTTATTGCAGTATTATATGAAAGACCATATTCTAAGGTCTTACATTTAACAATTAATACAACAGATACGTTGTTATTTTCGATTATTAGACAAGGACACTGATTCATTTCAAAAGTAGGGAACACAGTTTTCAGTAAGTGTTGGCCATTACTCTTAAACAATGAGTACTTTCATTATAACATATCATGATATAAAATTTAAAAAGCCATATTAGGATATAATATGTTACTTTTCTTCTATTTTGAAGACATGAAATTTTAAATTAACATGTTATTTTGACATAAAATTGATAAACATCTATTGTAGAGAATTTGGAAAATATACAAGGTAAAAGGAAAAAAAATTTCATAATGCCACCAGTCAGAAATAATCAGTAATAACATTGAGAAATTACTTATAGTCATATATTTTAGTGTGTTTGTATACAATTACCTCATGTGATTTTTATTCTTTTTTCCATTTAGTCATACATTACAAACATTTCCAAGTAACTAAATAGTTTTTGAAAAGTAGTACTACTGACTATATAATGTTCCCTAGATTAACATAATTTATTTATAACCATTTTCGTAAATTGCATTTAGACTGTTTTTCATTTTTACTTTAATAATAAAACCGTCTTCAATTTCATTATACATAAATCTTTCTTCATATCTCAGATTACTTCTTTAGAATGACTTCATACTCCAACTCTCATTAATAATGAATACTACAACTACCATTGTACTGTATAGCTAGACACTTTTATGAGTGTTATTTCATTTAATCATCTCAAAAATCCTATGAGGAAGCTTTTATTGTCCTCTTTTTGCTAATGAGGAAATCCAGTATGAGGCTGAGCAACTTGATATTAGTCAAAAAAAAACAACTAAAAAACACTCTGCCTAATAACTAAAGAAGTTTTAAGAGCCAGACTGCCTGGGTTTAAAGCCCACTTACTCCCTTTACTGCGCATATGGCTTTGGGAAAGTTATTTAACTTCTTTGTACCTCAATTTTCTTATGTTTAGGATGAAGATATTAAAAGGTGCTTTAATGTTTTACTGTAATAATTAAGCAAGAGATGCCTGCCCAACATTTAGACTAGCTCCTGGTTAATAAAAATAGCTTAAGAAATGTTTGCAAGTATGAAGTTGGAGCCTTCTGAGAATACTAAAGAATCAGATTTTCTAAAATACAAGGGGCTAACAATTCAAGCAATATGACCAACTATATTCTTTCATTTAGTTTTTGAATATAAGATTTTTCAAATGCATTTTAAATTTGTAAAAATTAAATATATATGTATATGTTCAATTGGAATTTGGAGGAAATTAAAGAAGTGGACTGTTTTCCAATATTAGGGTACTTAGAAGGCTCAGGGATTAGAACACCTCCAGGGAAAACAGTTGAGATCAGAGTGAAATGAGATCAGATTGGAAGCTCAATGGTAACAGGTAATTAGATTTCTGATAGAAAGATAACAATGAAAATATATACTACTTTGTATAAATGCAGTAATGAAACTTCCTTACAGACGTGGGATAGGGCATTGGAGCTAAATTTAAATATATTTCAGCAAAGTTCTGAGCTCAATAAGAAATAATGAACGATTAGGTTAGGTGGAAAGCTGAATTCAGTTTTGTACTTGTTGAACTAGAGATGCATATTTGTCTTCTAAGTAGGGAGTTCCTACAGAGCTATATGTACAATTCACCTCAAAAGGATAAGGATTTGACATATAAGTGGAATTCATTAACTTAGACTAAAAACAGTTGACGCATGGTTGACATGGAATTATTCATATTTCTCCTTCATATATATATATATATATATCTTTTTATAACTTCTAAAATAGATATGGCAAAATACCAAGAAATAGAACCAAATAAGAGGTGCAAATATCAGAGAAAAAGAGACCAAATGTGCAGAGATAAATGAATAACAGCAAGTGTGAACTTCCTCTCAAACTGCAGAGATGAATGCAAACCATTGAGTGCAGTAGATTGCTAAAAGGCTGAGTCATCAGTAAGGTAAAATTTGCAAAATGACTAGCTCTCAAGGAAATATAAACATTAATTTAATTCTTCAACATATTTTTAAAAATTTTTACTTGAATATTAATTTTCAAATAATCTAATATTTTTACATTGTATATAATTATATATTGAAATATAATTATTTCAACTCTAAATGGAAGTGGGACCAAATTAGTTTTATTCCACGATTTTTTTCTCTACATTTGAGCACAAAGTTCAAAACACTTGATCAGATCTTAAAGAGTTTATTATTTGACTTTGTCAATTTTTAAATTAAGAGAATTTGTGAATGATGATAATATACTGTAAAAAAAAAAAAACCGTTAATGAAAAGTCTATTGATCACCTGAGTTTTCCAAGAACTACATTCATATTATAAATTTGTATTTATAACACAAAACCATATCTGCAAGCTTTCAGCTTAAATCAGTCTAAACTTGTTATTTAGCTTTAGATAAAAACATAATAGATGGGGTTCCCTGGTGGCGCAGTGGTTGAGAGTCCGCCTGCTGATGCAGCGGACACGGGTTCGTGCCCCGGTCCGGGAAGATCCCACATGCCGCAGAGCGGCTGGGCCCGTGAGCCATGGCCGCTGAGCC
>NW_020173763.1:1381623-1486032 GCF_003031525.2 Neophocaena asiaeorientalis asiaeorientalis
GAATACCCGAAAAAAAAAAAAAAAAAAAAAAAATAGAAATATAATCAAGAGATAGAAATGAGATATATATTATGGATATTGTTAATTTGCATACATTGATAAGTCAATGGAGGTTTATGGATAGGAAGTGGGGATGTCTTGAGATGCGGTTGATGTTGTTTAATGGTAAAGAGCAGTTGGAAAATGGAGGTAAATTTGAGGATTAATAATGTTCCTATACCAAATTTACTATAATTTTGTTTGTTTATTATTTTATTTTACTTTAAACTTTTTATTGAATGATTCTTTAAATTCTATAGTGCTTTACAATTTTCAGAAGTTTCACACATATGATTTCATATAATCCCATAATAACACTTTTTTAAAATTCTCTACTCCTATATTGCCTCTCTCCCCTCCCCTATCCCCACTGGTAACCACTAGTTTGTTCTCTATATCTGTGAGTCTGCTTCTTTTTTGTTTTATTCTCTATTTTGTTGTATTTTTTAGATACCACACATAAGTGATATCATACAGTAATTCCTACAAAATTTCCTATAAATTTTAATTAACGGATTGATGGATTTGTTGACAGAAGTAATCAATAAACAATCTATAATAGAATAGAAAAGAGTTTTGTTTGAGCCAAACTGAGAACTATAGCCCAGGGCACAGGCTCAAGAAGCACCCGTGTTACGTTCTGCCAGACTACAAAATGGAGGAGGCTTATAAAGGCAAAACCCACAAAATTACACAAGTTACTTGTCAAGGATTATAATGAGCTGTCAAGAAGTAAAGGTGTTTGTTAAGCAAAGATTAGTTGGGGTCCAAAATGTTTGCATAGTTACAAGGGGAGACGTTGAGACCATAATGTTGTAGCTGGCAGCTGCTAGCAGATACTGTTTTCAGAATGGCTGATGGTATCTGAGTCTCATACAGCTCAGAAAATTCAAGTTCCCAGTGATGCAGGAATGTTTCTGAAACCACATCCACAATGCCCTCTCACTCCATTTTGGATGCCTGAAGCACAGGTACTCCAGTTTTATTTTTTTCTAATGGTTAAAGCAGATGTACAATGATGTTTAATAGGCTATAAGCAGGCTATTTTGGTTAGCCTAAAGTTCAAGTTAAGTCATGTATAAACCAGAATGACTTTACCATACCTCAATATGTAAAAATTTATTCCATTAGATTAAAAGGCTAAAATCAATTTATATAAGAATGGCTTTTTTAGATTACCACGGCAAGTAGTGATCCTCCCAAGTTGCCATGTTAGGCAATTATATGAAATATTCTAAACAGACAGCTCACTTCTGCTCACCTTATTATTATCACTGGAATAATCCCCCTTTTTGCCCCTTTCTGCTGATTTCACAGATCTGGTGTCATTGTCCCCTTAAATTCTCCTCTGCCCCCTATTATAAATTAACATCTCAAAATGTGCTACAGTCAGTAGTTAGCTGGAGTTGGCCCATACTTTATCAGGTGAGTGGATTGCTAAATTTTTAGAAATTTTGCAAGATGATTATTGAAGGCAGCCATTGGTAAAAACTAAATTATAAAGTTACAATTAAATTACTTATATTAAAAGCAAAATAAATGCTTAGCACTCATCACTTCCCAATTATTTTATATTTTATTATTATCTATATTCTTGAGGATATATACATATATTTTATTTTTGTGGTGGAATTACTATGTAATGGTGTGCTACTTCACATTTTTTCCCAACTCTGCATTCAGTGAGGTCATATTAGTATTTTGAAACTAACCAAGAATAGTTACACTACAGAAGTTGACAAATGTTACAATTCAGAATTTTGGAGCTGTTTTTGTTCCCTGGATAGCTAATTGTTAAACATTTACTAGCATGCCAGTAACTACAAGTAGATTGACTTAAAATGTAAAGTTATGCTTACATAGTATCTTTGTATTTTAAAAGGAAATTTAGAAATCCATGCATAACTTGGAGTAGAATTGTCTGCATTGTAATTGTTTGATAAAGTTTGTACTTTGGGGTGAAGTTTTTCCTGCATCTCATAAATCATATTCACTATTCAACCAAACTTTTTGTCTACTCAAAATGTTACCTCATAACTCATGGATCTTCTCCTCTTTTCTTTTTGCAACGTTGTGCTAAAGTCACAAGAAAAATCCATTAATTAATGCCTGTATGTTTACATTTTTGAGTTATGAAACAAATATAGTTGAGATCCTTCAGAAAATGCAAGTATATCATTAAAAACATGTGTCTCCTTTTAAATATACTCATTATTAATTAAATATAAAGCAAAGCACTTGAATGAAAAAAAATTGTTTATTGGGGTTCTGGGTAAAATACATTGGTCTTTATTATCAGTGAAATTGATTTACAATCTCATGAACTAAACAATGAAGTTTGATCAGTTTGCCAATGAGTTTTGAAGCAAAGTTCTCACTTATGTTTTGTCTGACCTTATTGCTTATTCACAATAAAGTGAATTTTAAGTGAGTTTTATATAGCATTACAATAAATTTTTTTCCTTTCATTTGTGTCACATTTTTAGAACAGTTTTAACCAATATATTTTCATATATGTAAAGAGTTTCTCACTTTTCTGAACTAATTATCATGTATCTTTACCTATTTCTTGTCATTTAGATTAGGAAATTATGTTGGGTGATATACTTTATGTGGATGGCTTCTTTGTAATCAATATGAAATTGTTGGAATTCTTATATCTTATTTTTATTGTGACAAAGTATGGCAAAGCCTCAAAGATTACAGTTGACTTCTGGAAACTGCAAAACCTAAACAAAACAAAAAATGTACATTTAATGAGAACTTCTCATTCTCTGTTATTCATGCTATTTTATAATTTCTTCTTCTCCATCTCCTCTTTTTCCTCCCCTCCTTATCCTTCTTTATTCACATCATCTTCCTTAACTAGCTCATTGCTATATACATAGCAGGAGCTCTATAATACTTATGCAAAACTCATACATTTCAGAGCATGTGGAATCCCCTCTTGTTGATTTGGGCTAGACATATTAACAAGCTTCTGATGAATATAAAATGGCAGAAGTGATGGGATTTTACGTCTGAAATTAAATTATATAAAGATTATGGCTTCCTCCTAAGTTAGTGTCTCTAGCTGTCTCTTACATTGCTTGTACTTGAGAAAGCCTGATACCCAGTCTTGAAACAGACTTTTGGAGAGGTTCATGTGAGTATGCACAGGAGGGAATATCATGACCTGAAAATGGATCTCCCCTAAAGGAGGCTTGAGATGATTGTAGTCCTGGCTGACAAGTTAACTGAAGCCTCATGAAAGACCTTGAGCCAGAGAACCCAGTTAAGCTGGTTCCAGATTCTTGACCCACTTATGTTTTCGAGCTGCTTACTTTAGGGGTAATAAGTTATGCAGAATTGGATAACTAATTCACAGAGACTAGCTTCCTCTTTACCAAAGCCACTTTGTTGTTCCTGACTGATGAAAAGTTGACATACATAATACACAACACTTCTAAATCTGGCTCTTAATCTTGAACTCTATCTCAAATCCATTTGCCAGCTGGATGTCAATACCCAGAGCTACAGTGGAAGCCACACACTGAAGAGGTCAAAGCTTTCATCAACCTAGGTTGCTGAATGGCTTCATGAAGTAATGCACCTCTAAGGTGCTGGTTTGACTTTATTTGAGAAATAAATAAACTTCTATTATGTTAACTGTGGCAACAAATAGGATCGTACAGTAAATTGAAAAGGGGTCTTCTGTGGCTTAACTGAAAATTATCATCTGAGGAATCGAGCTCCTACCCCATCAGGATTAGCTACATTAAAACCAATTTCCTACAAAACTAGTGGTTTATCTTCTCTCAAAATGAAAGGGTATCCACGGAATTCCCTGGTGGTCCAGTGGTTAGGACTCTGCGCTTCCACTGCAGGGAGCATGGGTTTGATCCCTGGTCTGGGAATTAAGATCCCACATGCCATGTGCGGCCAAAAAATGAAAGAAAAACTTTAAAAAAGTGTTAAAAAAAAACAAAAGGGTATCTACAATTCCAGTTTGCCCTCAAGTTCTGTTTTGGAATGTATCCTGATTACATGGAGAGAGGGTACAGAAGCAACTTGTTGAGAACCCTCCCAAGTTGTGCCCTATGTATCTTCATTTGCTTGATTCTGATGTGTATCCTTTATAATAAAACCGTGATCACCAGTAGAGTACTTTCCTGAGTTCTGTGTCTTTCTAGTGAATCATTGAAACTAAGGGGATGGAATCCTCCTGCTTTTGTAGCCATTTGGTTAAAATAACATGTGGCCTGGGGATCCTCAAACTTGCAGCTGACATCTGAACTGAGGGCTGTCTTTCTGGGGACTAGTGCCCTTAACTAGTGGATTCTACACTAACTAGTTAGCATCAGAATTGCTTTGAAGTATTGCAGCTTCAATATATTAAGTTTAAGATAGAATATTGAAGCCTGGAAATAAAAATTAGAAATGCAAAATAAGTGTTATATAGATAAGTTTTCAGAAAAAAGTTTCTGACTAAAGAAGAAAATAAACAGTAAATTATTAGGATTAAGATTCATTTGGACTATTACATTTTTTAAAAATGAAAACAATTTTTCTTATTAAATATCTTGAGATTGTTTTTTAAGAACTTAAGATATATCAAGTCTTTTTACCATTGTAAAGGAAATTCTTTCTTTCCTTCTTTCTTTCTTTCGTTTTCTTTTCTTTATTCTTGTTCTATTTTTTGGTACCATCTGAGTTTTCAGCTAGTAGATTAACTTGGATAAGAAATTGCAAATAGTTCTTCTCCTTTTCCAAATCAGTTTGATCCTTTCTCAAGCTAAAATTTCAATTTATTTGTTAAAAATCCCAAGGTGTTTTTATTGTACCTCAGGGACTGGAAGCAAAGGAGCATTCAGTGAAGACTAAGATATATTGAAGATCATACCTCTGCTCTCTTCTCAGTGCTTCTGCTCAAATTCCTCATAAACTTCCCTAAGCCTCTGTCCATTGTTATCCTCTTTCTTTTATATAATTAAAACAAAATTGTACTTATTCTTGAAAATTGAATGATTTAAGCATATTAGATTTATTTAACTTATTTTTCCCTTTTATTTGTGGACAAAAGGAAAGAATATTAAGCATTGAGGATCATAGGAAAAACTGGAGTCTTTTCTGTAGTCTGTGTCCTAAAGGAGCACACAGTCAAGAGGATTTCATGATCTTCAGTGATATTTCTATTATAATATATAATAGTCTAAAAATATCTCCTTTGAATCTCTTTCTATAATTTTAAGTACTTTAAAGACAGCAAACATTGCATATTTTCATGTGGAAGACAATAGAAAAAGGATGAGAGTTGTCCAAGGCATAGAAGACACGTTATATATTTACAAATGTATAGTTAAACCAAAGAGCAGGATGTTAAGATGTTATATGTCAAATAATTGAACATTAAAGACCACCAGCATCTTCCTCCCTTGTTCTTTTATCCTCTACCACCTCAAAATTTATGACACAGAATAAACTAAACGTTCAGCTTCTTTCTATTTTTTTCTAGATAATCTTTTTCTCTTTTTTGCATACCCAGCAAAAAAATTAGAGAATGTCTGTATAGTCCAATGTAAAGGAAATCAATAATTCCATGTTGCTCATTTTTTTAAAGTGGAATAACTTTTTCAAACTAATCAAGGGAGCAAATCATCAAGGAATAAATATTTAGCAACTATTCATCACACTAAGAATTTAACATACAGGATATTAGCCTTATAATTTCCATATCACCGTATTGATTCCTTAAATGCAATATCTAGCTTGTTTTACGGGTGCTATAAAATATTGTAAAAGTCTTACAGTATCAATATTCATTTATTTTTATTGATTAGTTGTCACTATTTAGTTCTGGAACCAAACTAACATATGCAGCATAATACTTTAAATTCAAGAATTCAAAATTACCTTTGTGAAACACAATAGGAATTGCTTTCACAGCCTAGGGGAAAAAGCTCTTATTTATTCATAATTACAATTAATAATATAGTTTATTTCTAACATCCCAATTAAGATTTGAAACGTGTATCATAGTGATTCTATTTCAATTTATTCTATTCAATTTTAATCCACTCCAGTAATTCAATGCAAGAATATTTGGCAGGATCAAATAACTGTTTTTATACTCACTAATAGTTTACTACCCTCAGTATGAAAAACACTTCCATAAGCAACACAATTTAAGATTACTATTGGCTGCCCTCTATTTTTCTATTGACCTGAGAACTTCCTATTATATATATATACTACTTGGATATAGAACCTACCTCTCAAGATGTGTATCCTCTACTCCTCTCTTGCTCTGAGTGTGAGGAGGAAGATTACTTACCTTCTGACAAAAGAGCTATTTTTGCTAATACTGTTTCTTTTTCCCAAAGCCTTGTACTTGACTCTCATTTTGCTTTGCATAAAAATACCATAATGTTTTAATTCACTTCAGTTACTTTATCCTGGATCGCAAAATAAGGTAGAAATACATTATACCCACTTCAACCTTGACAACTTTTTGACACTTCTGTAAAGTAGGTAGGTTATTCTTTCCCAGGTGAAACTTGGACTACATAGGCCAGGAGAATCAGGGAGAAACTCTGGAGCTAAGTTTATTGTTGTATTCTGTTTTTTATTTATTTATTTTTGGCTGTGTTGGGTCTTCATTTCTGTGTGCGAGCTTTCTCTAGTTGTGGCAAGCGGGGGCCACTCTTCATCACAGTGTGCGGGCCTCTTACTGTCGCGACCTCTCTTGCTGCGGAGCACAGGCTCCAGATGCGCAGGCTCAGTAGTTGTGGCTCACGGGCCCAGTTGCTCCGTGGCATGTGGGATCCTCCCAGACCAGGGCTCGAACCTGTGTCCCCTGCATTGGCAGGCGGATTCTCAACCACTGCGCCACCAGGGAAGCCCCTGTATTCTGTTTTTGAGAGCATAATTCATTCTAGATGACTGCCCAACCTGTGAACTATTTATGTAATTTTTTACTGTTTATTTATATAACTCTAGAATATAACAGGAAACTTATAATATGCTTGCAAGTATATTGTAAGATACACTTTCAAGTAATATACCAGACATTTAGTTCTTTCAACAGATTCTGAAATATGTGAACTCATTTAATTCTATGTGTATCTCCAGTCTTTGATTCCCAGGTTAGACTTCTGTTAACATGGCTGAAATAATTTTAGTTATACCAATTAAAAGAATACCAAGTGAGCTACCCATTTATTTCACTCCAGAGACCCTGTGCACAATTAAGCAACATTAGAGATTCTTTCTGATATAATCCTTCTGATTAACCACTTCTGCCTCTTTTGGAGTCCACTGCTTTTGGTGCTGTAGTACAAATATGTGGTCTCTGTTGCCCCAAATCATCTCTTCCTACTAAAATCTGGGAGCAGATTTTAATAACACAATCTCCAAGCAGCATCACAAACCCACAGAAAAATGATTTTGGTCTCTTTTGGGCTCTCTCCTCAAGCATAGTTTGGGCACAGGTGGCTATATCTCCAAATCTTTTGTTTCCTCTAATTATTTTTTTCTCTAATTTCTGTCTTCTTTAAGGCTGTGTTCCAGTTAACTAATCAGGTAATGAATGAACAACTGAAACCACATTCTGGTGTTCTAAGTGGTCCACTGAATCCAGATTGTGGACAATGGCACTCATTTTTAAAATTTACTCCAGTGTAAAATTAAAATAGTCTCTCTTTATTTCTAGCATCCTCAGAGTTTGTTTATATTTTTAAGCTTCCTTGTATTTGTACCTCTCCCAGAGGCAGGATGATATCTGATTCTAATAATAGGCCTAGAGGCAATGGGGAATGGGACATGAGGAGAAGATTTCCTAGGTGAAAGAATTATTAGTTACTAAAGCAAGATAAGAGCTTCTTCATTCAAGGGAAGTACTGCTGCTGCTTCTGACAAATTGGGCTCAGTGGACATGGGGCTTAAGAGTTTAAGAACTCTGAGTAACCCAAATCCTCCCACATAGTAAATTCTTGGATCTGTACTCTTTGTAATCTGTAATCCAAGAGTCAGCTTCACCCATGCAATCTAGTGAAATCATTAAGTCACTTCGTATTTCAAGTCAGGTACCAGAAGGATCACAAAAATGAGTGTTTTATTCAGACCTCAAGGCCCTCTGGTGGTCATAAAACTCCCTGTGTTCTACTTTGCACGCTGAACTAGTAATTTAGTGATCTGTTCTTGTGATTAACCCATCTAATGTCATCAAAGTCATTGTGCAGTCCTTAGTTACTGAACTCATCATGGTATTCATATTGTTCTAAGGCAACAACTATTCAATTTAGTAAAACCTATCTTTGAAACACTTTTTCATGCTAGTTGAATAAAGTTGTTTTGGTTTGGTTTAGTTTTTCAGCACCTTTTATCCCCAGCCGTTCCAGTAGTGGAAAGAAATTTTGAATGGTTTCTGCTTTCCTATCACTGTAAAGGCAGATTTTCCTGGCTAGTTATTTTGATATGACTCTATTCTTATATTTCAATGTGTAGGTTACTTCTGAGGTGGCTTAGAAGAACAATTTTACATGCTAATTCATGTAATAAATCAGTGGTTGTACTATATGGCTTCTAAAGAATTTCACATGAGAGGTAAGATCTGTAGAAATATGTGTTTCTCAGAAATCCTACCTTATTTGTTTCCAAACACATGTGTACCTTAGAGCTTAATTATGTTATTTTTGTTATGTTCAGCTAATTTCAGAAGGTAGATGTCATGGAAATATCTTTATTTCATTACTTTATTCAGAAATATTTTTGACTTTAAGTTTTGAAAATAATAGCAATAGGTAAATTTTTTAAATGATCAAATTCTAGAATATTGTCATGTTTATATATTTTGAATAAGAATGCTGATTATCTAGATACCTTTTGTTTTAAGCATCAGTACAGGCAAGAAATCAAGCATCATGAAATGTTTTATAGATGAACAATGAAATTTATTCTAAACAGATATATATCTATTACTCAGTTTGACAACTAACTTTTTTTTCTCACCAATTCAACATAGTTTGCATAATTTTGACAGATTATTACTATTTTGTATAAGTGAATTTAGTTATCTTATCCATCAATATGTACTCTCAGCTTATTCTAAACCATGCCTTTTATTCTGCATATAATACAACATACTTATTTAAAATTTATAGTTGAGCTTTTGTCCATTCATCATCATTAAAGTAAAAGTTTCTAGTTGGCAGACATTAAATGGGCAGAATAAAACATCTTAGACTTTGAATCTTACTTGCAATTGAATCAAACATTGTTAATGTGAAAGCATATTGTTAGTAGTTTAAAATCAATACACAATATTATTTCAGAAAAGCTATTATGCTTGGAGAGTATATTTTTCAAAATAAGATTCAGTTAACATGTTTCAAAAAGAAAATTTGTCAGTGCTTACAAATGGTTTAAGGAAGTACAAACAATTTTTTTACTTCAAATTTATGACTTTTTGGTACTGTTGAAATCTTTAAGAGATAAGTAAATTACCAGTGGGACTGATGTGAAATTTAGATAAACCAACCCATTCTTAAGGCAGAATTACAATGCTACAATTAAAATAGATCCTAATTCCCAGTCTGTATAATAGGTAACTTGTTAAAACAAAAAAAAAAACAAGCAAGCAAACAAATAAAACTACAAATAGACTTCTAGATCTTTCTGGCACATTGTTCAAGAGGAGATTTATATCTCTTTTGTTCTCATGTACTTCAATACAATTTGATTTTAAACATATAGTATAGAAATTACTTAAGAATGTGAATATTATCATCAAAGAAATAAAAAGCTGAAAAAACTTCAAGCATTCAATAAAATCAACTTTTCCAAGGATGAACTAGAGAAATTTTACCTTAATGGCACGTGCATACTTCCTACTTTGAAAACAGAGATGAATATAGTACTCATCTTTAGTATGAATTCTCATATATTTCTGGAGAGATATGGTTTGCAGTATTTTTACAAGCTGGGTAAAAACTTTTTACTGTCCATCAACTCAGCAAGGTCTCATCAGCGAAATTTTCGTCTATTCCACTCTTAGATAAGAGATGCTGCCAATTCATTAAATCTTTTCTAGACAGACTCTCTCTGTATTCATTCATATTTGTGCTTGTACAGCATGATATGATGGTCATGTGGAAAGACAAAGACTTCATAGATGATAAAACCTGTGGTACCATTGAGGTACTTTTGCATATCTTGGATGCATTTTCCATTTTCTCTGTTTCTAATCTATTAAGATTATTGAAAACCATCACTATGATTGAATGGAATGATGTTTTATTAAATACTTATTTTAAATCAATGTACAAGTATAGTGTACAAAATATAATTTTTTCTTAGAATAAATATGTGGGGTTTCATGCTGACATTAATTATTACATGAATTATTATGGATTTCCTCATAGAGTTTCATACTCTTGGAATGTTCTAAAGTCATTGTAGGTGGTCCCTAAGTTATGATATTTCAGTTAAAAATCAGTGATTCATGAGTAATGATTTCAGACTTAAAGCTACATTTACTCACAGAAACTAGGTTGAAAATGTTAGAATGTGCCAGACCATCTCAAAAACATGTTATTTTTTAAGGCTTTAATGAACATGATACACATTACACTCTTAGGACCATTTAAACTATGATTTATCATAATTCAACAATAGTGCTCATTATTAGTCATACTGATTTTAATAAATACATATTAAAGCCAAATATACTTTGAGTTAAATCTCAGAATGATATCGTGTTGCAAATCCTTGGAGGATTCTCTACTAGGGATTTAACAAACTTATGTATGTATATATGGTACGTATGAACCCAATGGCATTTTAAGGTCCTAATTTATGTATTTCTACAGAACTATTAGATGCCTCATTTATAACAAGACCTCAAAAAATTTTTTTGTAAATGAAATAATGAAAAGAAAATCAGTCAATTATTTAATCAAAATTTGTCAGGTTTGTATTAGGTAGTTTATCACAACATTGATGCAGATGGCTTCAAAATCTATCCTTTAATTTACATCTTGTGTTTTAATATATCCTTTCAGCTTTCATTCACATATCATTTACATGTCATTACCTACAAAGTTTCTCTCTCTCCCTTCCTTAAGTATTATTGCCTGACTAGTTTTCTTGGTTAAGAAACTTATGTGTCAAGGACTCCTCACTACAATCTCCACATAAAAATAGTGACTAAATTCAGCTTCAGTATACATGGAACAGATCCCTTGCACATTCTGTCAATTTCCAATCTGGCTGCTACCTTCGTTAATTATTGACTCCACTACTTAAGTCATCTACTGTCCTGTGACCCATACCACAAAATAATACATGTTTTCTCAAAGTTCCAATCATGATTTGACTTTTAAACATTTTTTCACTCTCTCCTGTAACCTTATTCTTATGGGGTTTTTTTGGGGGGAGGAATGCTGCATCAAGCACATATAATGCCTTTGTGCGAAGAATCAGTAGAAGGAGGAAAAGAAAAAGAAGTACTCTTTTCTAGGTGTATTAGATAAAGGCCCTTCTTTGGGCAGAACTAATTACCAAGTGGCCCCCGCACTTGTTTGACAAGCCACTCCCATCTAAAGGACCCTGTGCAAAGTACAACCTGTCCAACCACACAGTGGCCCGGGTTGACATGGCCCTCTTCCTTCTTCACTGACATTCTGGAAGTTTAGTTTTAAAATCTATTTTATCATGAGCATAGCTGCCTCTCCAGCCTTCTGGTCTATAATTTTACTACACAGATTTTCTTTCTCCCTTCCTTGCTTTTTGATGCTTTATCATCATATATAGCTTTTCATTCAACATTACACTTGTCTGTTTCCATTTCTCCTGTTTTTCCAGTTTCCATTTTTCCTGTTTCTTACTATACTTATTATTTTTTCTCTTTTTCTATGTTTTATCCATTTTAGTACACTCTCTACTTTCAAATCTCTTTTAAATTTTTAAACACATGTATTTGAAATATTATATAAAGAAGTCATTCAGTACTTTTCCAACTTTCTATAATCCATTCTGAGGTAGTCCTGACTCTTGCTTTGTTGTACGACTTTCCAATTCTCTTCAGTAGGCGCTTGATGAAATGTGATGCACAACATGTAATGTTTCTCAAGCTGAAGGGACTTGTTTTTCATTCCCTGAGTTAAGTCTCTAGCACATACCTCACAAAGCCCTATGTATTTTGAGCTACATTGTATAATAATTTTATGAATATGTGTTCAACTGTATCAGTATTACTGCTTTTATTATGATACCTCATATATGATTCATGGGCCTCAGAAGAACTAACCTTTAAACAATAATTTGTTATTTTCTGTAGAAGTGAGTTTATTACTGATTCATGACTTCCCAGGAGAAAGATGATAGAAATTGATCTGATCTCACTATAATACAATTCTGAATATTACCAAACAGCCTCTTTATAGTTTAGCACTTTATTAAATCAAATACTTCATTTGTGCTTGGGGAGAAGAGGAGGTAGTCCACAGAATTGTGAGAGATGGCTTTTAAAAGTTGAGTCTGATCAATACAGTTGCACCATCTGGTCAATACAAATCCTCATTTTCTTACCTTTCTTTATATGTACCTCAAATGATTGAGATTATGTCAAATGATTATATCCTTGACACAGGATTTTCTGGCAATTTATATTGATATTTTCTATATTAGAATTTTTACTATTAATAACAGTTTTATAGTCCTTAAGCATTTTCAGAGAAGTCAATATAATTAATCTCATTTTATTCTCATATAACATAATATATGGTGTAATTATCATTATTATACATATATCGAGACTGGGTTTAAACTGTTTAAGTCTATAGTTGAACATTGTATATCTACTTAAAAGAATATCCATAAATTAAATATAGGATCTTTATGGAAAGTTCATCTTGCTTTCTACTATACTAGGTTTATTCTTTAAGGATTTAGATTACTCTTGGGTATAAGCAAAATACAAATATTAAAAGTTTTCTTGAGTACCATGAAAGTATTTGCTAAATAGAAGAAACACTCAATTACCTATTACCATTAAAGCTAAGGGATGAAAATCAATCTTCATAGAGTTTAACACACATTCTTGCAGAGTCATTTGTTCATTCAAGAAACTGGATGTCTTATTTTCTAGGACTATACTAAGCATTAGTAACATTTTTTAAAATGTTTGATAGACTCAAAAAGTTCATCATATTAAGTAGCCTGAAATTTTTTTTGGAAAAAGATGTAGGCTATAATAGTTAGGCCCACGTATTTCAGAGGCTGTTTCAATAATACCAGGAAACTTCTCTTAAAAATTTAACTAAAGTAGCACAGATTTTGGCAAAGAGGAAATAGCTCATTCAAATGATACATAGAATGTACCTCTGAAAGCAATGGGAGAATGCTTTTAAGTTGGTGTGGAGGATAACTCCTACTTTATCTGCCATGACCATTTATATCATGGTGCTTTCAGTTAACCTTAGCAAAAAATATCCCTCATGATGACATAAAAAATAAGACTCAGAGTGACAACACATGTAATATGTCCCAATGTATGGTAGGTCTCTTGTTAGTTCAGTGTCTTAGTAATGTCATTAAATGCCCAGGTTTTTTTTAACTTTAGAAGTTTATCTTTATGTTATAGAAACTCAACATTTTTAGACATCACATCTAGAAACACCTCAACAGAGTTTTCCTCATGCCTCATTTACTAATGTGCTTCATATTTCCATAGTGTGATTGAGTTAGATCATTCAGGACCTACCCTCTGGGGTATGGAGCTGGGGCCAGCCTCCCCTAAAGCTCATGGACAAGGTGAGAGGTTAGATAGCTTAATAAAGTAAACATTATATTCAGAGGAAGGAAGAGAATTTTTAAAAATGATATTTTGTGGTCCATTCTTAAGGTCTTTGATAAGATTGTTTATAAGCTCTATTGCTATTCAACATAATAGGGAATGTAGATTGCTGGGCAATTTTGATGGGGAGGATGGTAACTTCAGATTTGAGTTGGTAACTAATAGGCTTTCTAACAGTTTACGAGGGAAAATAAAATGGATCTGGGTCTCCAGGAAGTGGTTTGGCCTAACCATATAGATTTTAACTGAAGCCATAATTATGGATTATTTCACCGAAGAAGAGTGTAAAAACGCATGAGAAGAAGACTGAAAGTAGTGGTTTAGGAATATGAACACTTACATGAAAAAAAAGTCATGGAAGAATTCTGAGTAGTAGTCTAAGTAGAAACAGAACCAGCCTTGGAACTGTTTTATGTTTACATGATTGGAGACTTGATGGAAAAACATATTTGGTAATGTACTAACATCAAATAGTAATACTTAACTGGAAAAATATAAGCCAATCTATCATAATATGCTTTTACTATTATAATTAAAATAAGTAGAATAGTAAAATACATAAACTTGTTTTCTCTTATTATGCATGATGATATTAAATCCTGTGAGCATCCTTTCACAGTGAGAAGACAATTTAATTTTAATGCATACTATTGTTATTCCTGAATAGATTATCTCCTCTATCTACTGATGTTTATATCATTCTTGGAATTTTAAAAATATTAACAGTCCATAAATTATGATCTTGATTCTTTCATGCAGAGAAAAATGATATGTTGGTATCACCACTTAATTACAGATTATTAAATTATTTATTAATATGGAGTATCAGTTATAGAAAAATATAGGAAAATGTTTACAAATTAGTTACAAAGGCAAAAAATTATCCAGAAAACTAACCTTATTTATGTAAATTTACGTTTACACTACCAACGCTCAAAAATAGTATCATCAGTGTTATTGTGCCCGGACTATATCAATTCAATAACTATAGGCTTTCCTTGTCCACATGCAAGCAGTACAATTTGCATGATGTTATCAAACTAGCAGGGTTTTTTATCCTTATATTTCTGTAAGACACATGTGGAATGGTAAATATCTTCTTAGATTTGGATGTACTTTAAATAAAAATATTTATATTAAATCAATTTTCTTCTTTAATTATTTTTTAATTTTTTATTGATGTATCGTTTATTTACAAAATTGTGTTAGTTTCAGGTGTACAACATAGTGATTCACAATTTTTATAGGTTATACTCCATTTAAAGTTATTATAAAATATTGGCTGTGTTACCTGTGCTGTACAGTATATCTTTATAGCTTATCTACTTTATACATACTAGTTTGTACCTCATGATCTCCTACTCCTAGCCTGCCCCTTCCCCCTTCCTTCTCCCTACTGGTAACCACTAGTTTGTTCTCTATATCTGTGAGTCTGTTTCTGTTTTGTTATATTAATGCATTTATTTTATTTTTTAGATTCCAAATATAAGTGATAACATAGAGTATTTGTCTTTCTCTGTCTAATTTCATTAAGCATAATACCCTCCAAGTCCATCCATGTTGCAGATAGCAAAATTTCATTCTTTATTTTGGTTGAGTAGTATTTATATATGGTATGAATACTACTATGCTAAACATACACCTTATCATCTAAAACCATTCGTCTGTTGATGGACACTTAGGTTGCAACCATATCTTGCCCATTATAAATATTGCTTCTATGAACATGGGGGTGCATATATCTCTTTGAATTAGTGCTTTTGTTTTCTTTGTATATACAGCCAGGAGTGGAATTGCTGGATCATATGGTAGTTCTATTTTTAGTTTTTTGAGAAAACTCTATAATGTTTTCCACAATGCCTGCACCAATTTACATTTCTACCAACAGTGTACAAGGGTCCCCTTTCTACCCACCCTTGGCAACATTTGTTATTTTTTCTGATAGCCATTCTGACAGGTGTGAGGTGTTCTCTTACTGTGGTTTTGATGATTAGTGATGTTGAGCATCTCTTCATGTGCCTGTTGGCCATCTGTAAGTCTTCTTTGGAACAATGTCTTTTCAGGTCTTTTGCACATTTTTTAATTGGGTTGTTTGTTTTTCTGGTATAGAGTTGTATAAGCTTTTTATATATTTTGGATGTTAACCCCTTCTCAATCATATCATTTGCAAGTATTTTCTCCCATTGAGTAGATTGTCTTTTCATCTACATAATGAAAAGACAATGACTTCCTTTGCTGTGTAAAAGCTTTTAAGTTTAATTAGGTCCCATTCGTTTATTTTTGCTTTTATTTTCTTTGCCTTGGGAGACAGATCCAAAAAAATATTGCTACAATTTATATCAAAGTGTGTTCTGCCTGTGTTTTCTTCTAGGAGTTTTATGGTTTCTGGTCTTACATTTAGGGTTTTATTCTATTTTTTTAGCATCTTTATTGGAGTATAATTGCTTAACAATGGTGTGTTAGTTTCTGCTTTATAACAAAGTGAATCAACTATACATATACATATATCCACATATCTCCTCCCTCTTAACGTCTCCCTCCCACCCTCCCTATCCCACCCCTCTAGGTGGTCACAAAGCATCGAGCTAATCTCCCTGTGTCATGTGGCTGCTTCCCACTAGCTATCTATTTTACATTTGATAGTATATATAAGTCCGTGCCACCCTCTCACTTCGTCTCAGCTTACCCTTCCCCCTCCCCGTGTCCTCAAGTCCATTCTCTACATCTGCGTCTTTATTCCTGTCCTGCCCCTAGGTTCTTCAGAACCTTTTTTTTTTTTTAGATTCCATATATATGTGTTAGCATATGGTATTTTTCTCTTTCTGATTACTTCACTCTGTATGACAGTCTGTAGGTCCATCCACCTCACTGCAAATAACTCAATTTCATTTCTTTTTATGGCTGAGTAATATTCCATTGTATATATGTATATATGCCACATCTTCTTTATCCATTCTTCTGTCGATGGACACTTAGGTTGCTTCCATGTCCTGGCTATTGTAAATAGAGCTGCAGTGAACATTGTGGTACATGACTCTTTTTGAATTATAGTTTTCTCAGAGTATATGCCCAGTAGTGGGATTGCTGCGTCAGTTTTTTTTTTTTATTATGGTTTAAAAAATGTTCTAATCTCATTCTTTTACATATTGCTGTCCATCTAATCTCATTCTTTTACATATTGCTGTCCAGTTTTCCTACCACCACTTGTTGAAAAAACTGACTTTTCCCCATTGTATATTATTGCCTCCCTTGTCATAGACTAATTGACCATATGTGCATGGGTTTATTTCTGAGCTCTCTATTCTTTTCCATTGACCTTTGTGTCTGTTTTTGTGTCAGTACCATACTGTTTTGATTATTGTAGATTTGTAGTATAGTCTGAAGCCTGGGAGTGTGATTCCTCCAGTTCTGTTTGTATTTCTCAAGATAGTTTTGGATATTCAGAGTGTTTTGTCTTTCCATACAAATTTTAAAATTATTAGTTATATTTCTGTGAAAGTGACATTGTTTTTTTATTGCATTTAATCTGTAGATTGCCTTGGGTAGTATGGTCATTGTAACAATAATAATTCTTACGATTCGTGTACAGGGTGTATCTTTCCAGCTTTTTGCATCATCTTCAATTTCTTTCATCATTGTCTTACAGATTTATGAGTACAGGTCTTTTACCTCCTTGTTTAGATTTCTCCCTAGGTATTTTATTCTTTTTGATGCAATTGTAAGTGGGATTGTTTTCTTAATTTCTCTTTCTGATAGTTGTTCATGTACAGAAATGCAACAGATTTCTGTATATTAATTTTATATCCTGAAACTTTACTGAATTCATTGATGAACTGTAGTCGTTTCTTGGTGGCATATTTAGGATTTTCTATGTATTGTGTCATACCATCTGCAAACAGTGACACTTTTACTTCTTCACTTCCAATTTGGATTCCTTTTATTTATTTTAGTTGTCTGATTGCTGTGGCAAGGACTTCCAATACTATGTTGAATGAAAGTGGTGAGTGTAGGCATCCTTGTCATGTTCCTGATCTTAGAGGAAAGGCTTTCAGCTTTTTACCATTAAGTATGATGTTAGCTGTGAATTTTGTCATAAAATGCCTTTATTATGCTGAGGTACTTTTCCCTATACCCACTTTGTGCAGAGTTTTTAATCATAATTTGATGTTGGATCTTGTCAAAAGCTTTTTCTGAATCTATTGAGATAATCATATGGTTTTAATTCTTAACTTTGTAATGTGGTGTATCATATTGATTGATTTGTAGATATTAAACCTTCCTTGCATCCCTGGGATAAATCTTACTAATCATGGTGTATGATCCTTTTAATATTTTGTTGAATTAAATTTGTTAATATATTGTTGAGGGTTTTTGCATTTATATTCACCAGTGATATTGATGTGTAATTTTCTATTTTTGTGATATATTTGTCTGGTTTTGGTCTTACTCTGACGTTGGCCTCATAGTTTATTTTTTCATTGCAGTTATTTTATTCATATCTGCTTCTTCTTTATATGCTTTATCTCATTGTTAAGCTTCTCACTTTATCATCTTTATGATCATTACCTTGAACTTTTGTCAGGTAGGTTGCTTATCTCCACTTAGTTCTTCTTCTGGGGTTTTATTATATTCCATAGATTGGAACGTGTTCCTCTGTTGCATCGTTTTGCCTAATTTTCTGTTTTATTTATATGTATCTGGTAGGTTGGTTACATTTCCTGACTTTTGAATAGTGGCCTTGTGCAGGAGATGCCCTGTGCATCCCAGCAGCATACTCCCCTCTGGTCACCAGAGCTATATGCTCTGGGGTAACCCCTATGCAGGCTGCATGGGTCCTTCTGTTGTGGCAAGCTGACTGCTGTGGATGGTCTGGCAGACATGGCTAGCCCCTGGTCTTCATGGCTGCCAGGCCTGGCCTTGTGCAGAGGCTGTAGTTTTCTGTTTGGCAGAGATGGGTCATGAGGCAGCTGGTGTAGTACCCCAGGGGAATCCATAACTAGTGCTGACTCACTGGTGGGCAGAGCTGGGTTCTGGGGTGGGTGGTTGCAGGGCCAGGGTTTCTAGATATAGTGTCAGCCTGCTAGTGGGTGGGGCTGGTTCTGGACATCACCAGCTATGGATTCTGGAGTGTCCCAAAGTTGTTAGTGGCCTTCTGTTGAGTGGAGTTGAATCTCGGGGCGGCTGGCTGAGGAGTCCAGTGTATCTCAGGGCTTTTCTTGGCCTGCTGATGGGCAGGGCTGGAGCCCAGAATGCCCTATGGCTAGTGCCTGCCTGCTGGTGCATGTGCTGCATCCTGCCATCATAGGCTGCGGGGCTGTGGTGGTCTTGTGTCTGCCCTAAGTTGAGGGGGGCTTTGGCTAGTGGATTCTGCCTACTTGCGTGTGAGGCTGGACCTAAGGCTAGAGCCATCTCACTGATGGGTAAAGTTGGGGCCTAGGATATCCTCAGCTGGTGCCTGCTCACTAGTGTGTACAGGCAGGCCCTGGGCCCTCTGCTAGACAGAGCTATGTCCAGGGGTGGCTGTGGGCTCAAGGGTTCCTAAGGCAGCCTGCCTGCCGGTGGGTGGGGCTGTGTTCCTGCCCAGCTAGTTGCTTGGCCTGAGGCCTACCAGTATTGGTACCGACAGGGTGGTGGGCAGTAGTAGGGCTGAGTCCCAAGGCTAATAAGCTAGAGAGAAGAGTCCATATTGATCCTTGCCAGCACCAGTGTCCGTGTGGTAGAACAAGCTCCCCAAAATGACTGCCTCCAGTGTCTATGTCCCCAGGGTGAGCTCCAGTTTCCTCCTACCTCTCCAAAAGACTCTTTAAGATAAGCAAAGGGGTCTGAGAAAGTCTCCTTTCAAACTACTGCTTCTGCCCTCCGTCCCAGAGCATGTGAAATTTTGTGTGCACCCTTTAAAAGCAGAGTCTCTATTTCCCACAGCCCTCTGGGTCTCCTGAGAGAAAACCCTGTTGTCCTTCAAAGTCAAACATTCTGGGGTCTCATCCTGGTGCAGGACTCCTGGGCTGGGGAGCCTGATGCGTCTCAGACCCCTCGCTCTTTGGGGAGAACCTTTTCAACTGTAATTATTCTCCTGTTAGTTGGCCACCGTTCTTGATTATACTATGACTCCTCTCCTCCTACCCATCTCCTTGTGGTTTCTTCTTTATGTGTTTAGTTATAGAAGACCTTTTTTTGGTAGATCCCAGTCTTTCTCATCAATAGTTGCTCTGTAAATAATTGTAATTTTGGTCTCTGCACGAGGGTAGATGAGCTCAGAGACTTCAACTCTGCCATCTTGCAGCAATCTCCAGTCAATTTAAATCTTGATGTGGATATTAGCTGGGATTTTTTCTTGACTTTTTTTCTTCCACATTACCCTGGCTTTTGAAATTTTATTGTATTTGACCAATTGAACCAGCACCATTAAGCCCTCCCCCAGTTTGGATGTAAAGTTGTTATAGATTGATTCATAGTAATTATGTAACCATGTAAATTCTAAGTACCATGGATACCGATATTTGAAAATATTGACAGACTTGGACACTTTGAAAACAATTCCATTAGTCAAAAGTCATTGGAAAAGAATTTAGCATATAAATTGTGACAGAAAAATGTTCCCATTTTAATTTATTTTTACAAAGTAATCTGTTGTGGCCAGCAATTTATTATGGACCATTGCAAATAAGTGCAATCAAACTGTTTTCTGACTAACAAGAGAATTCATAACTCATATAGAAATGAAGTTAGAAACATGGAATACTATTCATGATAAACATTTAGCTCTTATGATCTTAAAGTTAGTGATTATATTCCAATTAAGACAGTAGTGAATTTTTGAAGTCCAAATGTCTTTAAAGGCAACCATTTTGGGCAAATTATTGTATAGCCACCACAATATTCTAGTATAGATCTGAAAAAAATGGGCCATTAAGATATGGACTATAATTTATATCACTAATATTATTAGGGCATATCACTTTGGAACTGTTTCCAGTCCAGATCATTCAGGTGATTAAGTGGAAATGCTTAAATACAGGAGAAACTTGTCTCTGCACTTTAATTTGGCCAGTAATCTTTCATCATCAGTGAGTGTATTTATGTATCAGTGAATAGTATGTATACAGAACCTAATTGAAAACATCTTCCCAGCATAGTGTTCAGTTGTTTATGAAAGATCAGGTAATTTCCCCCACTCTCCCTAGTCTCCTTATTTTACCTCTACACTCATCCCACTCCATTTAGTATCCCTGAGTTTTTGTTTTTCTCTTCTACATAGTCCATTATCTGGATTCCAACAACAAGAAAGATCCTGAAAAATATTATCTTTATATACCTATTTTTTATACTTACTGTTATGATTTTGTAGCATAAAATATATTAGGAACAAACCTGGTGAAGAAGGCTGAAAACTCTTACATATGAACAAATACTGATCCTGTCATATTTTCAGTCTGGTAAAAACATATTCCCTCACCCCAGCACATTTCTCATAATTATACTGCAGAGAATGCAATTCCTCTGAGAAGACTGAAGAATTTTTCAGGCTTATTCTTGTTTTAGGATACCTAAGATTCAAGCAGTATGGTTCTTCTCATCTTGAGTTGTTGAGGACAGGTAAAAAATGGTATGCAATGTTAGAATCTTTGACTCTGGTAATATGAGGAATATGACAAGTTCTTCATTCTCAGTGTTTTTTTTTCCCCCTTGCTATAAAATTGGGCACAAATAACCCTCACTAAAATAAGTGTGAAATTCTCATTAATTCCCTAGATTTAGAGCAGTAATTTTGGATACGTAGCTAAAATATTAACAGTGATTCCATTGATGATCAATTTTGGCGTGATGGAAATTAAGTAATAGTTGCAACTAGAAAACTAAGACAGAGATTGTATTTTAGAGATCTCTGTAAAGAATCAGAGAACCTGATTATCACCAGTCAATAGGATTTCTGATTTCTATCACATAAATACCATTCCTGTCTCAGATGGGGATTCATTAATTGATCCCTTTTTTGATAAACTATCATAATTGTCTGTTTTTCTTATTAGTTTTATAAGTTTCACAATTCCCCTTAGGTGTGATTAAGTCAACCATTATTTAATAAACAACCTTGATTATAAATCAGCATTAACAGTGCAACTTTCCTGTGTCGAACTGGTCATTTTTGTTTCTCTATGCCATTGTTCTACCACTCCTGGGCAAAGTACTAATTTTTCTATCATGCAAATATGTAGCATGTTTTCCCTCTGTAAACTGGTATTATAAATTCAGTGCATGCATTGTAACCACTCTGCTTTGACATTCAGTGATTTGGATTCTGAAGGAATCTTTCATGGGATGTGTAAGTTCCAACCCCAAGCATAACACTGTTAGACACAATTGAATCTCACTTGTGTATGACCACACTGCAGTTTCTGAGGATTTTTGCCAATATCATGTGCACTTTATGTTCTGAGTAGGATCAAAGTTATCTCCTTAGGTCTTAGGCATAACATCTAATAAAAAAAAATTCTTTAGCTTCTGTTAAAAACTTATTTCCAAGCTTACTTATCTTCAAATCCCACAGAAACACAGACCCTTGCCTTGGGAAATGAAGTCTAGCAGTATGTTTCTCCTGATTTATGCAAATCTGGCACATAGCTTTCAGCTCTTTTGGTAATGCATAATTAAATAATTGCTTACTCTTGAGCATTTGAGCGTATTGTTGAAATAGTTTTTGTATGAATCACAAATTTGAGACTTAGTACTAAAAGCAAATAATAATAGCAAGAAAAACAACTTCATGCTAGGGGTTAAAAAAAAGTGAAATGATCTTGAATATTTTTGCCCTATGCATAGGGTTATTTAAGAATGACTAGCCTAGGATATATTGATAACAATATATTATACTGTATTATAGAATATAGTATAGAGTTTAAATTCCCCTAGTCCCAGAAATTATGCAAGGACATTATAATATGGGATTTGCCCTGGGGATGGGATTGATCCCATTTGAAGTTATTCTAGAAAAGTTCGTACAAGGGAAATTAGTTACTGGTAACAGGATCTTGGCTGAGAAGGAAAATCTATCTTCTGAAACCTAAGGCCTATAGAGCTTTGCTTTTCTGAGATGCAAGTGCCCACAGAGGTTGCTCTATCACCTCTGGATGATCTCAGCACCAGTCACAGCCTGTCCTGAATGGCCATAGCCAATAAAGCGCTCTGGCCTTGAGAGAAGGACACACTGGATATCTAAGGTGCAACTTCATCCCATGTGTGGTAAAGACACTTTCATCTTAAATTCCCACAATCACATTTTCATCTTCTTTTTTTTTACGTTTTTTAAATGGAAGTGTAGTTGATTTATCATGTGCCAATCTCTGCTATGCAGCACAGTGACTCAATTATACACATGTAGATGTTCTTATTTTATATTCTTTTCCATTATGGTTTCTCCCAGGAGATTGGATATAGTTCCCTGTGCTATACATTAAGCCTTGTTGTTTATCCATTCTAAATGCAATAGTTTGCATCTACCAACTCCAAATTCCCAGCCCATCCCTCTCCCTCTCCCCTCCTCCTTGGCAGCCACAAGTCTGTTCTCTACATCTATGAGTCTGTTTCTGTTTTGTAGATATGTTCATTTGTGCCATATTTTAGATTCCACATATAAGTGATATTGTATGGTATTTATCTTTCCCTTTCTGACTTACTTCACTTAGTATGATAATCTCTAGCTGCATCCATGTTGCTGCAAATGGCATTATTTCATTCTTTTTTTATGGCTGAGTAGTATTCCATTGTATATATGTACCATATCTTTATCCATTCATCTGTTGATGGACATTTAGGTTTTATCCATGTTTTGGCTATTGTGAACAGCACTGGCTGCTATGAACATAGGGGTGCATGTATCTTTTTGAATTATAGTTTTGTCCAGTTATATTCCCAGGAGTGGGATTGATGGATCATATAGTAATTCTAGTTTTAGTTTTCTGAGGAACCTCCATACTGCTTTCCATAGTGTCTGTAAAACCTATGTTCCCACCAACAGTGTAGGAGGGTTCCCTTTTCTCCATACCCTCTCCAGCATTTGATATTTGTAGAGTTTTTAATGATGGCTATTCTGACTGGTGTGACGTAGTACCCCATTGTAGTTTTGATTAGAATTTCTCTAATAATTAGTGATGTTGAGCATCTTTTCATGTGCCTACTGGCCCTCTGTATGTCTTCTTTGGAGAAATGTTATTAAGGTCTTTTTGCCCATTTTTCAGTTGGATTTTTTTTATTGTTGATTTGTATGAGCTGTTTGTATATTTTGTAGATTAAGACCTTATCTGTTGCATCATTTGCAACTATTTTCTCCCATTCCATAGATTGTCTTTTCATTTTTTTTTTTTTTTTGGTTTCCTTAGCTGTACAAAAAGCTTATAACTTTGATTAGGTTCCATTTGTTTATTTTTATCTCTATTGCCTTGGAAGACTGACCTAAGAAAACATTGGTAGAATTTATGTCAGAGAAGGTTTTGTTTGTGCTCTCTTCTAGGAATTTTATGGTGTCATATCTTACATTTAAGTCTTTAAGCCATTTTGAGTTTATTTTTCATGCATGGTGTGAGGGTGTGTTCTAACTTCATTGATTTACATGTAGCTACTTTTTCATCTTATATTGATCATCAATATAATTTTTAGAAGACCACACTACAGTTTCTTAAAAAATAGAAGGAAAGAACCAATCAGAAAACTACTACTGGAACTAGTTGTTTTTGTTTTGGTTTGGTTTTTTCTGAGCTTACATAGTATGATTTTTTTCCCTACTTCTCTCTTTCTCTCTCTCTCTCTCTTTAATAACACAGTCCTGCCAGCCATGGAAGATGAGAACCTAGAGTCATTTTAACTATTTCCTGCCATTCCCTATGAAAGGTGTATTCTGCTTGTTCTACCTGGTCAGTGTCTCTTGCAAATGTCCCCAAATATCTGTACATATTTACAACCTCACAAATTTATGTTTATATTTCTTGGTTCTTCCTACAGTCTTCTTCTACCTAAAGTACATCTTCAATACTGAACCTAGAACCTTCTTTCTAAAGTAAAGTTTTCATATCATCCACATTTTCAAAAACCTTCACTGACTATGCAGTTCAAGTCACAGCTCTTAATATGCCATCAAAGTGCTTAGCTCTAATATACTATCTGCTCTTTGTTTAAACTGTGATTCAACACAACTTCTCACTATTCATAATGTGTACAAGATGAATTCTTGCCTTAATAACCGATTATATTTTGTTTCCTCGGGCCTGAATAAGTTCCCTGTGATTTAAATTTATTTATTAAAATGTTACTACTAGATTACCACGGGGCATCTCACACTATAATATAGTCATCATCTCTTTTGGTGCTTAGCAAAATATCCTTCACTCGCTAAATATTTGCTAATTGCATGAATGACAGTTATATAACTAACGTAATATATTACATCATCAAATTAGTTTTTAAATTTTGAGATGATAGTTTAATCATTCAAATGTTTTAAAATTATTTTATCAGTAAGAAAGTTTTGTTTCATTAGATGCCATACACTTGATTATTAGCAAAAGAGTAAACAACTAAAATAAGTCAAATTAATATCAAAATTTAAATCCAAGATAAAATTTAATACTGTGAAAACAAATAAAATGTAAAATGGTAATTATATCTAAATGTTTCTGACTATAATATTAGCTCAGATGTTCAAATGACTGATTACAAGAAATTCTTCCACAATGTAAGTTAGTACTACTTCTGCAATTAATAACTAAATTGTAAGGCTTTCTTACTTATGAATAGAGATGATATAGAAAAATAGAACACAAAATACTTTCCCTTGTCAACACTGTGGTGTTTTGCAATGAGAAGGAAACATGTTAGATACACTAGAAGGATATCCTGTACCAGGATTTTGCCATTGTATGTTTCCCACACCTGTTGGCTGGAGTGGGGTTAAAAACTTATATGTAGCTTTGGCTTGACAGTGGGGAATCTAAAGGGGTGTTGCATTTTCTCAGACTTAAATAAGGAAAACTATGAACCACTAGTAGGTCTATAGAAATGACTTCAAACATGGTACAAGGCAGAGATAATGAATCATTATTTGAAAGTAGCTAAATAGGTGAATTTAAGCAAATTTCTTGAATTACCATGGTTTTATAATTTTATGTAGAGGTAACCAGGGTTCCATTCCAAAAAAACTGGCGGTATTTAGATTGCATGTGGCCTGGGAGAAGTACAGGGTTGGGAAAATAAGACTTCTGTAGTTGGAAATGTTGGGTCTGGAGTCACATGACCAGAACTCTGTTGTTACAAACCAGCCACCCAAAGAGGCAGAGAACATCAGATACACCTCAAAAGTTATCAGTTCATGAATTAGACTGACTGATCACCTAACTCCTCAGAAATTATGAGAGAAGTTTCAAAGTTCATGTGGCTTCTGTAGAATCTCTCCTTTCTTGCTCTACAAGGTGGTATAAGCCAGTTAGGAGATTAGAAGGGGAAGAGAGCAGTGGCAGAAACCTGAAAGATTGACTCTTTGCCTCCTCAACGTAAAGTTTGTCTCCAAAATTCTGAACTAAGCAAAGTAACTATTCAAATTAAGTTAGGCTTACAACACTAGACTAGATTTAATTGACCCCTTACTTATCCCTACTCCATAAAAAAGATCATCATTTGAACAAAACAAGTACATGTACATCTCGACTAGCTACTAACATCATTATGATAGTCCTTTTCATAAAGGTAAGGCTAGGAAACCCTAATGAAGACATACTCACCTGCCCAACTTCTCTTTACCAAGAAGTTAGAACTTCATGAGTATGCTAGGCTAAATAATACCCCCTACAGATGTCCAGGTCCTAACCCCCCAAATCTGTGACTATATTATATTACATGGCAAAAAGGACTTTGTAAATGTGATTAAGGTTATTGAAATGGGGAGACTGACCTGCGTTATCTCATTGGGCCTGTGGGAACCCCATGGATCCTTATAAGAGAGAGGCAGGAGGTCAAGGGTTGTGGGTAGGGAGGGTCAGCAAATGCTAAGGTACTGGCTCAGACATTAGAGAGAGGCAGACTTTGGAAACTGGTAAAGACAAGAAAATAGTTTTGTTTTTTTTCTAGGGCCTCCAGAAGGAATGCAGCCCCGAGGACACATTTTAGACTTCTGACCTCCAAAACATGAAATAATACATTTGCATTGCTTTAAGTAATTAAATTTGTGGTAATTGTTTCAACAGCAGTAGGAAACTAACACAGTGGGTCTAGAAATAGTTTTTAATTTATTCAATACAGAATTGGGTATTCATTTCCCCTTTCAGCCACACAAAAGGACACAGGTAGGGAAAAGAGGACAGTAGAATGAGCAAAGTAGCAATTCTTTCCTCAGCAGCGACAAGAAGAGCAATATTTTTGCAGCATATCTCAATACTCCAGTTTATTCACCAAACAGTTTCATTTTTCCAAGCACTATTAAGAGAAAGAGGCTAGAATGAGAATAAAATATGAAGAAGGTAGATGAATGCGTCAAGGATAATGGATCATCAGGATACAAAGAAAATGCCCACAAAGATTAGATAATTCTGGCCTATTAATAGATAAGTTAAGAACATTTCCTAAAGTCATACTTCATTTTAGCCATCTTTGATCACAAACACTTTTTTTTGTTTATCTATAAATTATTCTTGTTTTAAGGCTTCAGAAAAGATTTCTTAATTAAACATGAGACTAACTTAAAACATTGCGCGTGGTTTTAGTGTTTTCCTTTCCCGACAATGTCAAAACACATTAACTTCAGAGAATAATATTGCTGAAAACTATTCTAAATGGAAAGAAAATAGTTTTCATTAAAGCAATCTCACGAATTTCTGTGAAACAAAACAGATGAATTATTTGCCACAAAAACAAAAGCAAACCAAATGCTGGCATGTGTCATTATAGGAAGATTATGCTATTCTAATGTTTTCAGCTGCGAGATTTGTACTTCAGATGTGGCCATGCAGAGTCTGGAATCATATTGGATGAATATCAATTCCCATCATGAATTTATTGGTTCAAACTGAATTTAACTCTCATAAGAGTCACAGAAAGATGTTGCTACTTTGGGGCAGCATCCTTTAAGGCACTCCATGGGTTAGCATAGGATAGACATAATTGACTTCCTCTTTGGGCCCTTGGTGTATCTATAAGAATAGTGAGTCATACCTGACATACAATCTTATAAGGACAAATGGCTGGTGTATGTATATTGGGTTGGATTCAACCATTTATGAGTGGTGCTGGACTCAAAGTACCTGCCATTGTGTTCCCAACAGTAAGCCTTCTGCCAAATTTAAAGCAAATTAATGAAACTTGTTCACTAAAGGGAGACACTAGCTTTATAGTTTGGCAGGCATTATTTGTTACCCACTGTAGGATATGGTTAGAGTTTTATTGTGCTGTTGTAAACTATGCTTACTAGAGAGAATACAATTCAGAGTATCACAAAAATACTTTTATTCACAATATTATGTAAATGTTATACTGATCTACTGGACGAATAATCACTTTGCCACTCATGAGAGTATATACTGAAATGCATTTGTGTGTGTATGACTACATTTAAAGCTCAAACATTCAATTTTTACATCTCTTGAATGTGAGTTTTAAACACATAAAATATATATTTGTTAATGTTTCAAGGACATTGTAATCTTGTGGTCAAGAAAAGTTAGTAACTGTAGGTTCATAATACTTCAGAGTATCACCTCATAACAATCCTTGAAATGATTAATCTCATCTTATAGGAGAGAAATGTAGTTCAACGGTTGCCTAGCCACATAAATAAGTGTGAAGTCAAGGTCTTAACCATGTTTTTGTTGTTGTTGTTTTCCTTCATTATAAGACATGATATAGAAAGGCAGAGCTTAATAGGGGTTAATTAGAGGTGAAAGCACTATGTAGTAGAAAGCCCTTACATTGGAACAGGGAAGGGATTCTGCAGGATAATTACATTTCAGCCTCCCCATAAAGAAGGAATAGGGGGCTTCCCTGGTGGCGCAGTGGTTGAGAGTCCGCCTGCTGATGCAGGGGACACGGGTTCTTGCCCCGGTCCGGGAAGATCCCACATGCCGCGGAGCAGCTGGGCCCGTGAGCCATGGCCACTGAGCCTGTGCGTCCGGAGCCTGTGCTCCACAACGGGAGAGGCCACGACAGTGAGAGGCCCGCGTACCGCAAAAAAAAAAAAAAAAAAAAAAAAGAAGGAATAGGATTTGATTGCTGCTTCTCAACATCATCAACACTGCCATTGCCCAAAGTTAGCATCAGTCACTAATGTTTGGTTTTTTAATTGCTCTTTTAGGTGATATATGTTATACTACCTATATATATTTCACAGTAAACTTCTGGCTTTATTACTGTCCTTTCCAAAGTATTTCTTCACATAGGATCTCCTCAGGTCTTGTAAGTGTGAGAATATTTTTTGTAGGTCATTATATTTAAATGATATTTTTAGCAGAATATACACTTTTGAAGTTTAATACATTATTAGACTGGGTAAAATAAAAGTATAACTGACCAAACCATTGATGGTGAAGACATTGGGAATCTACAAGTCTACTACATTGCTAGTGAAAATGCAAAACTGTTAAAAAAAAAAAAAAAAAAAACTTTGCAAAACAGTTTCAACGGTTCTTAAAAAAGTTAAATATCAAAAAAAATGATACAAATGAACTTATTTACAAAATAGACACAGACTCACAGACTTAGAGAACAAATTTATGGTTACCTGGGGGAAGGGTGGGGGGAGGGATAGATTGGGAGTTCAGTATGTAAACACTGCTGCATTTAAAATAAAATGCCTTTCCATGAAAAAAAAAAAAGTTAAACATATACTTACAATACAGCCCAGACATACAGCTCCTACATATACACAAATTAAACAAAAACATGTCCAGGCAAAGATCTGTGTATGGATGTATGTAGAAGCCTTATTTATAATAGCCCCAAACTGAAAACAAATCTAATGTCTACTAACAGATGAATAAGTAAACTCATCTGTATGAATTTAATGAAATACTACTTAGCAATAAAAGAGAATGAACTATTGAAACATAAAAACATGGGGGGATTTTTAAATAATTATGCTAAATATAAAAAGGTAGGGAAAAATTATATAAAATTAAGGAAATTTATATAAAGCCTAGAAAATGGAAAAAAAATAAATTGTGGTACAAACCAGGTCAGTTGCTGCCTAAGAATGGGACATGGAAGAGAGGTATTACAGTGGGGCACAAGGAAACTTTTGGGGTTGATGGAAATGTTTGTTGTCTTGATCATGGGTGTAATCCTTTGTCAAAATCAATCAAATTGTGCACTTTAAATATGTGCACACTTTATTGTACTGCAATTATACCTCAAGGTGCAATTATTTTAAAATATGATATTTAAGGTAATTTTCCTTCAACTCTTTGAAGTATTTAATTTATTACATTTTATTAACAATGTTGCCATTGAAAAGTTTGGTGTTATTTTGACTCTAGTTCCTTTTTAATTTGACTGCTGGTTAAAAACAATTTCTTAGTTTTGTATTTGATGCAATAACATTTAATTGAAATATACCTGTGTATATATTTGTAGTTTTCTTGTATTAACTTGTTTATTTCTTTGACCTGAGTTTCTGTCTCTCTAATGTTGATGATTTTATTTAATTATTAACGTTCTACTTGCCATTATTATTATTATTTCTAATTATTTGAATAACTTCTTAATCTTGACTTTTAGTTCTCTAAATATTTTTAATGTCTTTGCATCACAACCCCATGACATGTGACTTGGTTCATTAATTTCTATTGATTTGCTTTTAAACATGTCATCTCCTCTCCTTGTGATCCTATTAACTTTTCTCTTTTTAATTTTTATTAGTGTATAGTTGATTTACAATGTTGTGTTAGTTTCAGGTGTACAGCAAAGTGAATCAGTTATAAATATACATATATCCACACTTTTTTAGATTCTTTTCCCATATAGACCACTACAGAGTATTGAGTAGAGTTCCCTGTGCTATACAGTAGGTCCTTATTAGTTATCTATTTTATATATAGTAGTGTGTATATATCAATCCCAATCTTTCAATTTATCCCGCCACCTTCCTATCCCCCAGTAACCTTAAGTTTGTTTTCTACATCTGTCACTTTCTGTTTTGTAGATAAGCTCATTTGTACCCTTTTCTTAGGTTCTACATATAAGCGATATCATATATTTCTCTTTTTCTGTCTGACTTACTTCACTCAGTATGACAATCTCTAGGTCCATCCATGTTGCTGCAAATGGCATTACTTCATTCTTTTTTATGGCTGAGTAGTATTCCATTGTATATATGTACCACATCTTTTTTATCCATTCCTCCATTGATGGATATTTAGGTTGCTTCCATGTCCTGGCTATTGTAAATAGTGCTTCAATGAACATTGGGGTGCATGTATCTTTTCAAATTATGTTTTCTTCTGGATATATGCCCAGGAGTGGGATTGCTGGATCATATGGTAGCTCTATTTTTAGATTTTTAAGGAACCTTCATACTGTTCTCCATAGTGGCTGTACCAATTTACATTCCCACCAACAATGTAGGAGGGTTCTCTTTTCTCCAAACCCTCCAGCATTTACTGTTAGTAGAGTTTTTGATGATGGCCATTCTGACCAGTGTGAGGTGATACTTCATTGTAGTTTTGATTTTCATTTGTCTAATAATTAGTGATGTTGAGCATCTTTTCATGTGCTTTTTAGCCATCTGTATGTCTTCTTTGGAGAAATTTCTATTTAGATCTTCCTCCCATTTTTTGATTGGGCTGTTTGTCTTTTGATATTGAGCTTCATGAGCTGTTTGTATATTTTGGAGATTAATCCCTTGTTGGTTGCTTCATTTATAAATATTTTCTCCCATTCTGAGTGTTGTCTTTTCATTTTGTCTTTTTGTTTCAGTTTCCTTTGCTGTGCAAAAGCTTTTAAGTTTAATTAGGACCCATTTGTTTATTTTTGTTTTTATTTACATTATTTTAGGAGGTGGGTCAAAAAGGATCTTGCTGTGATTTATGTCACAGAGTGTTCTGCCTATGTTTTCCTCTAAGAGTTTAATAGTGTCTGGCCTTACATTTAGGTCTTTAATCCATTTATTTTTGTGTGTGGTGTTAGGGAGTGTTCTAATTTCATTCATTTACATGTGGCTGTCCAGTTTTCCCAGAACCACATATTGAAGAGACTGTCTTTTCTCCATTGTATATTCTTGCCTCCTTGTCATAGATTAGGTGACCATAGATTCATGGGTTTATCTCTGGACTTTCTATACTGTCCCATTGATCTATAGTTATATTTTTGTGCCAGTACCATACTGTCTTTATTACTGTAGCTTTGTAGTATAGTCTGAAGTCAGGGAGCCTGATTCCTCCAGCTCTATTTTTTGGCATTTTTCACAGAATTAGAACAAACATTTTTAATTTGTATGGAAACATAATAGACCTATTCACTTTTGTTTGAATACCAGATACTTTATTTGAAAAAAATATTTCAAATACTTTGAGATCTAGGATATTTTCTTCCTCTAGAGAAAATTTATGTTTACATCTGTCAACAACTAGATATCATAAGAATCTCGGATCCCCTTAGCATAATTTTGGAAATTTATATATTTTGCCCCTTGCAGGGACCTTGTAATTCCAATTCACCCGTGGTCCATTTGGGGTCTATGCCAAAACTTGAGTTTTCCCAGCAAAGCCATTCTTGGCTGACCCTAGACTCAATTTTTTTCTTCTTCACTCCAGGAAGTTCTGAAGTGTTGCTGATTGCTTGGTTTCTGTCACTCAGCTAGTCTTTCTGAATTGCCAGACACCTCCAGGTAAACAATGATTCTAAATGCAGGACTCACAAATCTGTTTGTTCTTTGTCTCTTAAATTTTGGTTCTGCAATTCTTTGCTGTCTTATTCAATCTCCAATTTTCCTTTCCTCATTTCTTTTTTCTCTCTAGACTTTCCAGTGTTCTCATTGGTAGAATTAGTCAAAATTTCTTAGCTTACCATTCATTACCAAATATTAAATCACTGTAACGGGATGACTTTTCACTTTCATTTACATCTGACAAACTTATAAAGTTAAAATTAAATCTCAAAAGAACCAGAAATTTTAAAAGCTAAGGGTGGAGTGTGTAAATTACAAATTTTATTCTAAAAATACAATAAAAATATTTAATTTTTAATAAACTGAAGCAAGTTATCTGTCAATATAACTGCTTTTATTTTTTGTAGTGCCCATAACAATTTTATGGACTTTTTAAGGGGTAATTAAATGATTGCTGCTAGGATTCATTTTCCTCTATGTATTAAGCACTAGTTAATTGGAACACTTATTTGCTAATACTATAGAAAATATAACCTCACTCTACCACTTGTCAAATGTTTTCATAAAATTGTGTGCCCTGAGCAGTCTTAAGCTTCTTTTCTGACGTATTGAATATATACATATCACGTCTTAAGTTTAAATATTTGCTGTAAATTGTTGAAAAGATTTTAACACCTAAATGTAAAATAATATGACAATAAATCTAAACTCCATAGTTTTGAAAATATAACAAATATGTATTGGGTTGGCCAAAATGTTCATTCAGTTTTCCCATAAGATGGTTCTAGTGGGTGCTTAGTTGTCTTTAACTTCATTCGAAACAATTTTGTTAGATTTTTGTGGCAGCTGTCATATCAGCATGCATTTTTAAAAAACTTATCAAAATCAGTGAATTTTTGTATAGCCATTTTAATATTGAAGATGGAAGAAAAATAGCAACATTTTTAGCATATTATGCTTTATTATTTGAAGAAAGGTAAAAATTCAGCTGAAACGCAAAAAAAAAAAAGATTTGTGCAGCATATGGAGAAGGTGCTATGACTGATTGAACATGTCAAAAGTGGTTTGCAAAGTTTTGTGCTGGAGATTTCTTGCTGGACAATGCTCCACAGTCGGGTAAACCAGTTAAAGTTGATAGCGATCAAATCGGGACATTAATTGATAACAATCAACGTTATACCACGTGGGAGATAGCTGACATACTCAAAATATCCAAATCAAACGTTGAAAATTATTTGCCCCAGCTTGGTTATGTTCATCACTTTGATGTTTGGGTTCCACGTAAGTTAAGCCAAGAAAGCCTTCTTGACCATATTTTCTGCAAGAAATTCTCTACTGAAACATTCTATTTTTAAAACAAATTGTGATGGGCAATGAAAAGTGGGTACTGTACAGTAATGTGGAAGAGAAGAGATCATGGGGCAAGTGAAATGAACCACCACCAACCACACCAAAGGCTGGTCTTCATCCAAATAAGGTGATGTTGTGTATATGGTAGGATTGGAAGGAAGTCCTCTATTATGAGCTCTTTCCAGAAAAGCAAACAATTAATTCCAACAAGTACTGCTCCCAGTTAGACCAACTGAAAGCAGCAGCTGACGAAAAGTGCCTGGAATTAGTCAACAGAAAATGCATAATCTTCCATCAGGATAATGCAAGACTGCATGTTTCTTTGATGACCAGGCAAAAACTGTTATAGCTTGGCTGGGAAGTTCTGATTCATCAGCCAGATTCAACAGACATTGTGCCTTTGAATTTCCATTTATTTAAGTCTTTGTAAAATTATCTTAATGGAAAAAATTTCAATTCCCTGCAAGACTGTAAAAGGCACCTGGAACAGTTCTTTGCTCAAAAAGATAAAAAGTTTTGGGAAGATGCATTTTTAAAAAACTTATCAAAATCAGTGAATTTTTGTATAGCCATTTTAATATTGAAGATGGAAGAAAAATAGCAACATTTTTAGCATATTATGCTTTATTATTTGAAGAAAGGTAAAAATTCAGCTGAAACGCAAAAAAAAAAAAGATTTGTGCAGCATATGGAGAAGGTGCTATGACTGATTGAACATGTCAAAAGTGGTTTGCAAAGTTTTGTGCTGGAGATTTCTCACTGAATGATGCTCCATGGTCAGGTGATAAAGATCAAGTCGAGACATTAATTGAGAACAATCAACGTTATACCACACGGGAGATAGCTGACATACTCAAAATATCCAAATCAAACGTTGAAAATTATTTGCCCCAGCTTGGTTATGTTCATCACTTTGATGTTTGGGTTCCACGTAAGTTAAGCCAAGAAAGCCTTCTTGACCATATTTTCTGCAAGAAATTCTCTACTGAAACATTCTATTTTTAAAACAAATTGTGATGGGCAATGAAAAGTGGGTACTGTACAGTAATGTGGAAGAGAAGAGATCATGGGGCAAGTGAAATGAACCACCACCAACCACACCAAAGGCTGGTCTTCATCCAAATAAGGTGATGTTGTGTATATGGTAGGATTGGAAGGAAGTCCTCTATTATGAGCTCTTTCCAGAAAAGCAAACAATTAATTCCAACAAGTACTGCTCCCAGTTAGACCAACTGAAAGCAGCAGCTGACGAAAAGTGCCTGGAATTAGTCAACAGAAAATGCATAATCTTCCATCAGGATAATGCAAGACTGCATGTTTCTTTGATGACCAGGCAAAAACTGTTATAGCTTGGCTGGGAAGTTCTGATTCATCAGCCAGATTCAACAGACATTGTGCCTTTGAATTTCCATTTATTTAAGTCTTTGTAAAATTATCTTAATGGAAAAAATTTCAATTCCCTGCAAGACTGTAAAAGGCACCTGGAACAGTTCTTTGCTCAAAAAGATAAAAAGTTTTGGGAAGGTGGAATTGTGAAGTTGCCTGAAAAATGGCAGAAGGTAGTAGAACAAAAGGGTGAATACGTTGTTCAATAAAGTTCTTGGTGAAAATGAAAAATGTGCCTTTCATTTTTACTTAAAAACTGAAGGCACTTTTTGGCCAACCCAATATATGTGCAAGATGAGATTTTTAAAATTCAAACATTTATTTAGTTTCACTTAAAATTGTACTTGATATTTTGGAGCCAATACTGTTTTCCTTTAGGCCTTAAATAATTTTCTTTCAGTGGTAAAAAAAGAATGTTTAAATACTTAAAATTGAATGGTAATATATTTTCTTAATTTTAATCTAATAACACCTATAAGTTTAAATTTTCTTAACAGGAAAATGAACTCTGAAAAAAAAAATCTGTCCAAAAGTTGTATCTTACATATTATTCCACCAGTGACATATGACAATCACTCAGATTTTGAGTACTTTCACTGGTGTGTTTTAACTGTCTTATAGACAGTTTTCATTAAACTATCTCAGACTGACTTCTATTATAACTGGCATATGATTGACAGTAGTTATCTTCCTCTTTTTAAAATCCTAATTTTAACAAACATGTTTAATGAGTATCTGAACACAAAATATACTGGGTCAGTGATCCCAGTAAATTATATCACGGTTGACAGCATCCACTTAATGATTCTGATTAACAGAAGATATGCTTAATCAGGGGAAAAAAAGGAACCTAAGTGTTGGAAAATATAAACCAGATTTTAAGCAAAACCATTTCAAAAATGTCAATTTTTCATTTTTAAATGGTTTAAAAAGAATTAGTCTTTGGTGATGGAATTCAGTTTCAATTCAATTCAAGATGGAATTCAGAACCTAAGTGTTGAAAAATATAAACCAGATTTTAAGCAAAACCATTTCAAAAATGTCAATTTTTCATTTCCAAATGGTTTAAAAAGAATTAGTCTTTTGGTGATGCAATTCAGTTTCAAGGGTAGATAACAAATTATGTTAAATGCCCACTCATTTCCTTTATTTTCTAATGACCACATTTTGGATAAATGATAGGAGCTGAAAATGCTGACAGAATATTTAAGTTTGATTATTTAACTTTATCCTTGTCATATTTCAGAATGATATCTTGTATGTATCTCTTTGATATTATAAGATAATCAATAGACTATATTATGTTACTGTTTTATAACTGACACTCTTAGTCAGACCTAACCCAGGAAATTATTTTTTCCATAATGTAGGTATTTTTATCCACATGTATATACACACATGCTCATTTCTGTGTGACTTCACTTCCACTAATGTGTACAAGGTTTTGAAACATAATACATCATTATAATAAATTTACATAATTTTTCCACTTAAAGGCATTTTTCATATTAAGGCAGAATTACTATTTTGCAACATTAAAGATACAGTTTACATTCTTACTCTACAGAATAATACACAATACATTATGTAATGTGTAGCTATTAACATAAGAATGTCTTTCTTTTTTTAACCAAAGCTATATTTAAATTACAAAGTAAAATAACCTTACTATATACCACCATTTCAATTATGATTTTTCAATGGCTTTTTAAGTTTTAAGCTTAAAATTTATGCTTTTGCACAGGCTTTTGTATTCCTGTGGTGGCAATTTGAATGTACTCTTCTCTACCAACTTTACAAGAAAGTTTCTATTAAAAAGTCGGATAGTAAATATTTATGTACCCAACATAGGAGCATCTTAATACATAAGGCAAATGCTAACAGCCATAAAAAGGGGAAATTAACAGTAACACAGTCATAGTAGGGGACTTTAACACCCCACTTTCACTAATGGACAGATTATCCAAAATGAAAATAAATAAGGAAACACAAGCTTTAAATGATACTTTAAACAAGTTGGACTTGATTCATATTTATAAGACATTCCATCCAGAAACAACAGAATACACTTTCTTCTCAAGTGCTCATGGAATATTCTCCAGGATAGATCATACCTTGGGTCACAAATCAAGCCTCGATAAATTTAAGAAAATTGAAATTGTATCAAGTATCTTTTCTGACCACAATGCTATGAGACTAGATATCAATTACAGGAAAATATCTGTAAAAAATACAAACACATGGAGGCTAAACAATGCACTATGAAATAACCAAGAGATCACTGAAGAAATCAAAGATGAAAACAAAAAATACCTAGAAACAAATGACAATGGAAACACGATGACCCAAAACCTATGGGATGCAGCAAAAGCAGTTCTAAGAGGGAAGTTTATAGCAATACAACTCTCAAGAAACAAGAAATATTTCAAATAAACAACCTAACCTTACACCAAGAGCAATTAGAGAAAGAAGAACAAAAAATCCCCAAAGCTAGCAGAAGGAAAGAAATAATAAAGATCAGATCAGAAATAAATGAAAAAGAAATGAAAGAAACAATAGCAAAGATAAATAAAACTTAAAGCTGGTTCTTTGAGAACATAAACAAAATTGATAAACCATTAGCCAGACATCAAGAAAAAAAAAGCAGAAGGCTCAAATCAATAGAATTAGAAATGCAAAAGAAGTAACAACTGACACTGCAGAAATACAAAGCATCATGAGAGATTACTACAAACAACTCTATGCCAGTAAAATGGACAACCTGGAAGAAATGGACAAATTCTTAGAAGAGCACAACCTTCTGAGACTCAACCAGGAAGAAATATAAAATATAAACAGAACAATCACAAGCACTGAAATTGAAACTGTGATTAAAAGTCTTCGAACAAACTAAAACCCAGGACCAGATGGCTTCACAGGCGAATTCTATCGAACATTTAGAGAACAGCTAACACCTATCCTTCTCAAACTCTTCCAAAATATAGCAGAGGGAGGAACACTCCCAAACTCATTCTACGAGGCCACCATCACCCTTATACAAAAACCAAAGATGTCACAAAGAGAGGAAACTACAGGCCAATATCACTGATAAACATAGATGCAAAAATCCTCAACAAAATACTAGCAAACAGAATACAACAGCACATTAAAAGGATAATTCACCATGATCAATTGGGGTTTATCCCAGGAATGCAGGGATTGTTCAATGTATGCAAATCAATCAATGTGATAAACCATACTAAATAATTGAAGGAGAAAAATCATGTGATCATCTCAATAGATACAGAAAAAGCTTTTGACAAAATTCAACACTCATTTATGGTAAAAAACCCTCCAGAAAGTAAGTATAGAGGGAACTTACCTAAACATAATAAAGGCCACATATGACAAACCCACAGCCAACATCATTCTCAATGGTGAAAAACTGAAACCATTTCCCCTAAGATCAGGAACAAGACAAGGTTGTCCACTCTCACCACTATTATTCAACATAGTTTTGGAATTTTTAGACACAGCAGTCAGAGAAGAAAAAGAAGTAAAAGGAATCCAAATCGGAAAAGAAGAAGTAAAGCTGTCAGTGTTTGCAGATGATGTGATACTATACATAGAGAATCCTAAAGATGCTACCAGAAAACTACTAGAGATAATCAATGAGTTTGGTAAAATGGCAGGTTACAAAATTAATGCACAGTACTCTCTTGCATTCCTATACACTGATGATGAAATATCCGAAAGAGAAATTAAGGAAACACTTCATTTACCATTGCAACAAAAAGAATAAAATACCTAGGAATAAACCTACCTAAGGAGACAAAAGACCTGTATGCAGAAAACTATAAGACACTGATGAAAGAAATTAAAGATGATACAAACAGATGGAGAGATATACCATGTTCTCGGATTGGAAGAATCAATATTGTGAAAATGACTGTACTACCAAAGCAATCTACAGATTCAATGCAATCCCTGTCAAACTACCAATGGCATTTTTCACAGAACTGAAGCAAAACAATTCACAATTTATATGGAAACACAAAGACCCTGAATAGCCGAAGCAATCTTGAGAAAGAAAAACGGAGCTGGAGGAATCAGTCTCCCGGACTTCAGACTATACTACCAAAAACAGAAATATAGGTCCATGGAATAGGATAGAAAGTCCAGAGATAAATCCACGCACATATGGTCACCTTATTTTTGATGAAAGAGGCAAGAATATACAATGGAGAAAAGACAGCCTCCTCAATAAGTGGTGCTGGGAAAACTGGACAGCCACATGTAAAAGAATGAAATTAGAACACTCCCTAACACCATACACAAAAATAAACTCAAAATGGATTAAAAACATAAATGTAAGTCCAGACACTATAAAACTCTTAGAGAAAAACATAGGCTGAACACTCTATGACATAAATCACAGCAAGATCCTTGTTGACCCACCTCCTAGAGAAATAGATTTCCCATGTCACTAACTTGTTTTCTTACATATATAAATATAAACAAAAAAATCTCAGCATTTTTCCATCTTTTAAAGCTGTTGGAAAATTTTCTAAGAGCTAGAAAGAAATAAAGTGTATAATGAATTTTATAACATATACCTCAGAGAGATTTGGACCTTAGAATAATCCAGCTACTACAGTTTAAAACTATTGATTAATAGTTAACAGAAATCTTAATGATAACCATGGGTGGTTCACTACAACAGTTAATGTGACACACAGTGGTGAAAATGTTATAGAATTTCCTATTGTTTCAGGAATTTCATTGAGGTTTGGGTACAGACCTATATCTTACATATTTCCTTATTCTTATTTTAATTAAATTCTTACTGCATGTATAACTTACATAGAAAATACATTATATTTTGTATGTACAGTTTTAATAATAGAAACTAAGCATTATCTGTATATCCACCACCAAATTTCTGAATGTTACCAGCACCTTGATTCCTTAATGAGTGCCTTTTAATTTTATATAATATTCTCTTCACCCTCAGGAAATCAATAACCTGAAATTACTGATATGTTGTTAATTTTTATAGTTTTACTATTTATTTTTACCTATTTTAAAACTCTATTATAAATAACATCATAAAAGACATAAAGACAAGTTTTTTCATTTAATTCCATGATTATAAAATCAATACTATTATCAGTATAAACTCAGTATCAAAATTAAAGATTTAATTCATTGCATTTATGTCTATAACATAATCCACTATATGAATATACCACAATGTATTTATACATTACATTGTTAAATGACATACGGGTTATGATATTTCATTTTTATTACAGAAAACGATGCTTTGAGTATCCTTGAATATTCATCCGGAGGCACATGCAAAAGAGCTTTTCACAGGTATGCTCTCGGGAATAGGTCAAAGAGTACACATATCTTCAAATACAATAGTTAATGCAAAAAATATTTTCTAAAGGGCATATAACAATTTCCTCCCAAGAGGGTACTGATGGAACCTTTGTATCACAGACTTTATATTCTTCTGCCAACCTGTTGTGAGTGAAATGTTATCTTATTGTGTCTTTTAACCTGCAGTTCCTTAATTACAAATGAGGTTGAACAAATTTCCATGCATTATTGATGATTTGTATTTCCTCTTCTGTGTAATGTCTGCTTATGTCTTTTTGCTCATTTTCCTAATGTGTTGCTGCTTTTTATTGATTCTTGAGAGTTGTTTATATGTTTTGCATAGAAATCATTTGCCTATTTTAAATATAGTCGACATCTCTCCTAGTTGTGGTTTGTCTTTCTAGTTATTTAATTTATATTTTGATAAAAAGAAATTCTTAATTTTTATTTAGTTTTAATTTAAATTTTGGCTTTCTTTCTCCTAATATTTCCTTCTTCAATACATTACAATATCATACAATATCATAATAATGATCATTACAATATCATAATATTATAATATGATATTATCAATATCATATTTTTATAGGCTTTCTTAAAATAGGTCATTCACAAAAATATTAGTTATCTGTCTTGAATTGATTTTTTGTGAATGGTATATTCATTTCCATTTCATTTATCTTATAGGTTTAATTGTTGCTAAAAAAATAAATCTATGGCTTTAGAAGTACTCTTTTCTGGAATTCTTCTTAAAAGAACTAAGATACATGTCTCAACTTTATTAAGCATTCAGACACTTATGTGTAAAAATTCTTACAGAATGACCATTTAGTGATGTTAACTAACAATTCGTAATTCCATACTCTTAACGTGTGATGTGTGGGTGTACGTTATATAAACACATTTTACTTTCCAAGTGTCTGCACAACAAATGCAGAGTATAGTACAATAGGAAAATAAAATCCAGGTCATGTAAGCATCCCAGGAAACAATTCTTTGCTTCTAGCTAAAAGAATGGCACCACCATCTAGTTATCTTCAGAGAGAGGGGACCTTAATAGGAACACAAAATTTTGTTGATTTATTACTATAGAATAACCATGGCAGAGAACTTTCTGGTTTAAAGAAAAGTCATTATTTCGAGACAGTTCCTATACTCAGAGTTATAGAATAAAAACAATAGTTTTGTGTATTTTAGATACACTCTCTTACAACCAGTGCCGTTCAAATCCTGTGATCTTTAAATTATTCCTGCCAGGTTCCACTTTTACACATTAAACTTGTATTCTTTTCCTCCGTGTATAGCAGTGATGCTTCATTATTCATTGCATCTCAAGCTACATTTTTCTGAACATAATCTTAAAGCATTATTGCATATTAAGATGTATTTGGAGAAAATATATCCGTTTACATTTCCACAAAGCTATATTTATCTACCACTTCTTAACTGTATTGCTGTCTGCCTCTACATTCTGTACTATGTAAATACCCCTCTCATAGAAGCTGAACAGCAATTGTTTCTTTAAAAAAATTGTATCACTTAAACTTAATTTATTTTAGGTAAAGGACCTTGTCTTGTTTACTATTATACCCTATAAATAAGTACAGCTCCAGATATATAAGAATATGTCAAAATGCTATAAAATGGGCACAAATCTTAATAAGCAATTGGAAAATGAAAAGCAAAACAAACAAACAAATTCTTCAGGTCATTAGGGAGGCCCCTAGTAAATACTTTCTTCTTTTAAGCTCTTATTTTTTTAAATTTACATGATTAAACACAGAATAAAAATAAAGATCAAAATATCACCTATAATCTTGACAAGGGTATATCAGATGATGCCACTTAACTGATGGTCCTTATGGACCTATTCTCTAACTACCAGGCTAACTACCTAGTTGCAGAGAGCACTGGGACTCCCGTGGGCCTTTCCACATGGGAAGTAGATATAGATAAGGTCTATTATTAAATTCTAGGGAGGGTTTAATCCTCAGAGGAATTTCAAAGAGAATAAATGGAGCTGAGCTAATGCACGTCAGTTTGCTCCAATAAAATTTGTTCATCTGGTAGGTCACTCTATCCACAAGACAGTGCATAAGGAGAGAGAGGAACTCAGAGTGTGTTCAGGGAAGTTTCTACTTCATGGCAAAAAGAATAGTGGGATGTATGAAATATGGAGAAATGGGAAAGAAGGAGGCCCATAAAAGAGCTCAGCCATGACTAGCTTACCAAAATAGCTTTTACTAGCTTTACCAAATAATTTTCCTAAACTTAGGGCATATACTAACCTCATATGGTAAAGGCAAAGGTGAACCAAAGGCCAAAATTTAGAGAAAATATACAGTAACTGCTATATTGGTGAATATAATTTAAAGAATCAGAAAATCTGGGGTATCATTTGGGATACAACTTTATTTTTGATTTTATAATATCATTTAAGTAGAACTTTGTTGGCTTTCTCTTTTTTTATGGTTATGTATTGGTCTTGAATTAGACATAATAGAAGTACCATAACATCTTCCATGTGTGCATCTGGCTCCACTGTGGATGACTGAATTTAGATGGAGCTTCAGTGTGATGGAATCAGAAAGCAAGGGTCAATAGTAGTTACACAATTTGTGCATTTGAGATAAAACTAATCAGAATTCAAAATTCAGCTGATTATTAGAGACCTAAGAGGAGTGTCAATGAACAAAGCAAGGAAAATTAGGAAGTACATATTAATACACAAGGGAAAGGATAATGCTATCTACCATTGTAGAAATATTTTTTGTATATGCACAGCCCAATACCTCTGTAGATCCTGGTGGAAAAATTTCACTGGTCCAATATTTAGTTTTAAAATTCTCATGTAGATTTTTATTGACAGGCATCATCATATGTGCTCTGTGTATTGGCTCTTTTAATTATTATAAAATCTTTATAAGTACTATTGTTGTCACCATATTACAGATGAGAAAGGATAGTAAGTGGTAGACCTGGAATTAAAGCCCAGACAGCTTGGTTCTAGGGAATGTGCTATGCTATGTTAGGCAAGCTCTTTCAAAAGGAATAACAACAATCCAAAAAATCCATAAAGAGGAGAAAAGATTAGACAATTATATATTTTCTCAACTATATAAGTAACTATATAACCAAGAAAGTTACTACACTCTTGAGATAATTCTGGCACACCCATATTCACAAACCTTTTGAGTGGGAATAAAATAGAAACTAATATAACACCATAGGGAATAAGGATCGTTTCCAATTTAAAATATCTTACAAATGAGATTTCCCATTTAACACAGTATCTAAACAGTAGTGTCTCATATAGCACTTCCAAAGCTACCACTAAATTTCTAATGCAGATACTACTCTTACATTTTAAAGGCAAAGGTGGACCAAAGGCCACAGCCTAGAGAAAATTTACAGTTAACTCCTACGTTAATGAAGATAGTTAATCTTAATTTTAGTCTATTTTGTCTCTGTTATTTACTGCAAGATGCAGAAAATCTATGAATTTTAAAAAGTAAAAAAATAAATAAGTAACCAAGGCATTATCTAACTGTCATGGCTAAATTGTGTCTTCCCTAAATTCATAATTGATCCTAACCCCAGGTACCTCAGAATATAACTGTATTTGGAGATTGGGCCTTCAAAGATACAATTAAGTTAAAATAAGGCTGTTAGGGTGAGCTCTTATCCAATGTGACTGTTGTCCTTCTAAGAAGAGGAAATTTGGACACCCAAATAGGCACCAGGAATGTGCAAACTAAGTGGCCATCAACAGTTGAATGGATAAAGAAAATGGGATATATTTATATATTCAGTGACATATTTCTCAGACATAAAAAATGAGTCTACCTTTGGCAGCAAGACGGATGGACCTAGAGGATATTAGGTAGTGAAATAAGTCATACAGAGATAGACAATTACTGTATATTATCACTTACATGTGGAAACTAAAAAATAAAACAGACTAATTAAACCAACACACAGGTGTAGAGATCAGACAGGTCGTTACCAATGAGTAGAGCAATAGTGGGAAAAGTGGGGTGGGGATAGTGGATTGAGAGGTACAAACTACTATGTATAAAAAGGACAGCCTACAGGGATGTATTGTACAGTGCAGGGAAATATAGCCATTATTTTTGGTGACTTTAAATGTAGTGTAATCCCTTTATTTTTGGTGACTTTAAATGTAGTGTAATCTATACAAATTTTGAGTTACTATGTTGTACACCTGAAAGTAATATGATGTAAATCAACTCTTCAATAATTTTTTAACTTAATAAAATAAGTAGATTTATTCAATTGATCAGTTCCTTGCATTGTTTGAAATTCTTTATCATGACAAGCAAAATCTCCCTGATATTCCAGAACTCTAAACTTAGAATGATTTGTGATGGTACTTTTTTTTTTTTAGAGTTCTCAATTTTGGGATTACATATAAAATGTCATTAGGTATTAAAATAAATATGTCCCAGAAAAATATCTGATGCATAACATTAGGTTTTTTAACTCTTTTTGTAAGATTTATAACCATTAGAATAATTATATGTGCTTTCTCCATTTTAACTGTTCAACGGAAACTACATGTTAAATTAGTGATTATAAATTAAGAGATTTATTCAAAACATTTTAATATAAATTATTTGAAGGTGAAAATGTTTGAAAACATCACAGAAGTTATAAATCATTCTCTAATGTGTTCTCTATGAGTATAATAATATCCAGATTCCTATTCTCTTCAATCTACCACTTGAGGTAGGCAGAATTCTAAGATGATCCCTACTGACGTTTGCCCTTGTATAAATCCCCCGCTTTCTCTGTGTAAGGAACCTGTGAATATGAGACATCAATTCCTAGATTTTGGTAAATTATATGGCAAATGGGAAATTATACTGTGTGGCCTAGTAAAATCACATGAGCCCTTTAAAAGGAGGGTTTTCTCTGGCTGGCAGCAGAAGAGGAATTCAAAGATTTGAAACACAGTAGGATTTGATCTGCTCATGTAGTTTGAAAATGAAGGGGGCACATGGAAAGGAATGAGAGTAGGATCTAGGAGAGGAGAACAGTCCCTGGTTGACAGGTAGCAAGAAATTGGTACCTGAGTCCCATGACCACAGAGAAATTAATTCTGTCAGCCACAAGAGAGCTTAAAAGAAGATCCCCATGTGAAGTGCAGCCCTAGCCAGTAAGGGAGTTCATCCCAGTGAGATCCTGAGCAGAGAATCTGGCCAAGATATGCCACATTCCTGAAGTACAGGAAATGTGAGCTTAAAAAATTATGGTGATTTATGTTTGTGGTAATTTGTTACATAGCACTAGAAAATTAATCCATCCCTAGAGTACTTCTCAGAAAATAATATATCTGATTCCTTGAAGTCATTTCCCATCTACAGAAGAGTTAAGAGCAGGGTACTAGTTCAGCAGGAATGTTGAATAAAGGGAAAGTAGTCAGAAAGAGAGGAAGTTTAAAGATAGAATGGAGTGACAGCAATAAGATTATCCTTTAATTTGGTAGGCAAATTAATTTTTCAAGACCTTGCTACAGAGGTAAAAGATGAATCATCTTAAATACAGGCATCATGAATTTCAGAAGATCTTCTAAAGAGGAAAGTGTTCCAACTCCTCATTGTATAACTTTTAACATTTCCTGCAATGACCACAACCTCTTGGATTTAGTAACAATAAAAATTAGTATAAGATGTACAGGGTTAGCATTTATCAGTATGGATTTCTCAGTTATGATTTGCAACACTTGACCTTCGTACACATAATTTTCTAGTTTATGTCACAGATCTAGGAAAATAAACCTTAGTATCTGTAAACACAAAAAGTGTTTTTTTTTTTTAAACACAAGCAAACAAAAAAGCACAGCTCAGTGAGAATTACACCTTCAAATCTGAGGGTCACAGAGTGCAGCCAGGGATCAAGCACTGTGCATGGTATATATTCTTGCAAAATGTGTAGTGTGATAGACAGGCTATGTGACAGATCTCCAATACACAGTTGGCAAGAGCATAATGTGACATGTATTTTTCAGTGAATGTAAAAATAAGCACTTTAAAATAAACTGAGGATGTTGCCAGGAACAGCCATGATTATTCTACTTGGTTAGGAAATAAATTTATGTCAGAATTTGCACACCATTAGTGGGAAGAAATTTAGCGGATAATGAATCTACAGTTATGATTATATGAAGTTGGATCTGATTTATAAAGCTTTTCGTGATTAATGTGAAGACAGAAAATCCTTTAAGAAATCCCTAGTTCTTTGAATATGTAACAGAAACACACACAAAAAAATCTTTAAAATCATATGAGAAGAAATTAATCATTTTGATCAATTAATACATTGTTACTGTTGAAAGAACAGTACTTAAAGAAAAATGACACTTTAACAAGTCTGTATTTCTAAATATTTTCAAAATGGCCAAAATTACCAAGTAGATTTGAAGAAAGCATTTTTAGGGACTAATAGATTCATCAAATAAATGGTCAGTGTGTATTTATAATCCCCCAAAGTAATATCCAAAATATCAAAACACAAGTAATCTTTACTTTAGTGATTAGAAAATATTTCACTTTCAGTGATAGACATTTTAAAATAATTCAAGACCAATTGAATGTAAATAATGATTTACAGTTTGGAGAATAAAGAACTAAGATATTCTAATTCATAGGAGATAATTAATATAATTTGGAAGATCTAATATATTTATAGTTCTCCAAATTGTAGTATAAAATATTTATATATAGGAAGAACACAGAATATATTAACAGTATACAGGCAGTTAGTAATGTTAGATTGAAATAGCTAACTTTAAAGATATGGTAAAGAAATATGTGTGCATCGAAACTGGCTTCACTGTAGAGATGTGAAATAGATACTTTTTTTCTTTTCAAGGAAAAAATGCATAGATATTAGGAAAACAAGAATGCCTATCTTAATATTTTATATTTATAGATTTATAAATACACGTGTATAAATTAATATATATTTATACATAGTTATATTATTCTCTTACTATTAAATGTACTAAAACCAGAATTACAAATAGATACAAATGAGTCTTTTAAAATATTTCACCTTCTGATTTTTGCTCCATAATGTACTGTCTTCCATATAAGTGAATTAAATACTATTGCCAACATTATGTTGGTAGAATTAAAAAATATACTAGGTATTATTTATTTCTATTTTTCAAGTGTCCAAGGTAATGATACAGCTGATGATGTTCAGCTTTTGATTTTTGTTTTGTTTTCCATTTCTTTGCATGTTTATTCTTTCTTTTTGTTTAAGGAAGAATATATAATGGCTTTATGTTAATGACAATCAGACATTTACTCACAAAGTTTGAAAATTAAGAAACAACATGCTTCAGATAGAAATATTGGTTATAAGCAGCCTGCTTGAGTATGTTAGAAACAACGAATGTGTGCTTGTCAGACTAATAAACATTCTAAGGCCACCAAAAAAGACTAACAGGGTATGAGAAGCTCTTGGAAGATTGACTATAACACTGAAGCACTAAATAAAATGACTGTATAAACTCACTATCACAGTGCCTAATGCATAGTAGATACAGAAAAAAATATTACATTCTTATTCCATTCTAACGGGCTTGAATCTATACGTTCCTCAACTTGTCTACTGAATGCGCAATAAGAGAGTTATGTGAAATTTAGTGCAAGGCACTAAAAGCGATCCAGGCACTTGATATTATCACATATTCTGAGAACTTGGAATGCTTAATAGTCATTCCTCTGTACAGGATAAAAATAAAATTCTCAGGAAGACAAATAAATTGTCTTGTTATTCTTTGCAGTTTTAAACTTAAACTTGACTTCAGATTCTTCTATCTACATTATTTTATTTTTATTCTAGTATATCTGCTGAAAAAGCCAGAATGTTCAATTATCAATCCTATCAGTATTAAATTTCATGCTCTTTATTCTCTTTTTTTGTAAAAAAGAAACAACATCGATATGTTAGGCAAAATAAAATCTGTTTCTTGAATAGGCAAATGAAAAATTTAGATTCCCCAAACAGGAAGACTTCTTATCTTACATATAATTTAAAATTTAAAAATTCTATTCAAAGTGATATATTGGAGATATGGATTTTATTTTAAATCTCAAAAAAGCTTCTTAATTCTTCCCCTATAAATAGAACATATTTAGAGTTGGTGGGTGGTATATTTTTCCTACAAGATAGGGTGACTTTCTCCATCAAAGCAGAGCTTTATACTTGGCAGCAGAAATAAAGAGAAGAGCAATGACTTTTGCAAACAGGCTTGTTTGAACTCAAGATTACTAGAAAAAGCCACAGAATATCCACAAAAGGCAAACCTTTACTGACATTAATTATTATCTGTGTATGTGTATATGGAAGAGAGAGAAAAAGAGACTCCAACATGTCTTTAAGTGATTTCCTTCCAAGGAGGGGTGGGGGTGGATGCCCTCTCACTTCTTCAGAATGTTCACCTATATCTGGAGGATGTGATAGAAACATGACTGAAATTTAGTAACAGTTCAATTTTCAGGTTCAAGTAAACTATTCATTAAACAATTTCATTAGATAAAACTCACTTTTAGGGCTTCCCTGGTGGCACAGTGGTTGAGAATCTGCCTGCTAATGCAGGGGACACGGGTTCGAGCCCTTGTGTGGGAAGATCCCACATGCCCCGGATCAACTAGGCCCGTGAGCCACAACTACTGAGCCTGCGCGTCTGGAGCCTGTGCTCCGCAACAAGAGAGGCCGCGACAGTGAGAGGCCCGCGCACCGCGATGAAGAGTGGCCCCCACTCGTCGCAACTAGAGAAAGCCCTCGCACAGGAACGAAGACCCAACATAGCCAAAAGTAAATAAATTAATTAATTTTTAAAAAAGAATAAAGTAACACTGATTTTAGATAGAGAACACAAAAACATAGCTGCAATGAGATGAGCACCACACAAGCGCACCCCAATCTGAGGAGCAAGTTTTGTTGGCACTTCAAGGCACTTCTTGTTACTGTTGCTCATTCCACCTCCTGATAGAGATGAAGACCTTATGAGCTCCCCTCAGGCTCCTCCATCCTCTTCTTGAAAGATACCACATGCAAGCTCCTGGAAACAACTCAAACACATCCCTCCCAGCATGAAGTATGAATCAAAGGTTAATTTCTTGTCGGTTCTTAGTAGGCTTTAGGAATACTTGAGTCTCTTCTCGGTGCTGGAAAGTTTTCCAAATAACTGTTTTCAAATTTTTTTTAAATTTATGTCTTCACAAAACAAGGGTTATTTTAGAAGCAGTTTCTTGGAACACTTTAATTGCATCTGTTTGTTTTTCAAAATTATATGCTTGGTGACATAATTATGACATCTTATCATTCTAGCAAAGATGAACAGATTTTAGAATATGCCTTTCCATAAAATGTGTAACTGATATGTAATTTTGTCAAATTTTTGAATGAACTATGATCATCTCCTGTAGCTCTTTGTAATAATTTTCTTCATTGGCTAGGTTATGGATAATTCAGAGTATGTATTGCACATGTAACTTTCTCTCTATGATCATACTTCAGAATTTTTAAATTAAAATTCAAGTCAAAATAATTACTGTTTGAAAGGTAACACAAAAATAACAGTTTATTATAAAACAAATATTTTTAACAAATATTTTTAACTGATGTATCGCTTAAAGTATTTTAGTGTTGAAACATTTCATTATTTAAAAACAGTCTAATGCTTTTAAAATAATAAATTAATAAAATGCTTACTCTCATACAAATATAGCATGAACATGTCAGCATTTTTATTTAACTCATTAGCTATTGAGAGAGACAATGTTACAGCTGGTTCATGGGAGAATTCAGAGTGCCAAATATACATAGACAGGCAGGAATGATGCCATAAATTTACAGATAGAAGTAAAACTGGCAAAGCCATCAACATACATAGAGCAATAAGCACTTATGTTACAAGTGACACCATTTGCATTTCTCAGGACAAGAATAATTTTCATTGCTATGTTTTATACTTACTTACAATTTATAGATTGTAAATAGGTCACAGACAAGAAAAGTCAGAGATAACCTGAGAGAGTTCAACGATATGCTTTGTCAATTTCAGAGTTTTCACAGTGTTTCCTGACTAGCAAATAGCAAAAATTGATATATTTTAGGAATATCTGTATTTTCCAACAATTCCATAAAAAACGTTTCATGTGCTATATTTCCCAAAGTTTTTATCAATTCTGTTCTTCTTGTGTGGGCCACTTCCAGATTTGGGTTGTTAATATCACTACTATCAAACTTTTGTGCCTGTATTTGATTCACATATATATAAAATTTTGTTGGATATATATCTAGAATTAGGACTGCTGGGAAATTTGTATGTATGCATGTGTTTAGCTATAGTAGATATTGCCCAATAGTTTTTCAAAGTAGTTGCATTAACTTAGTAATCACAACAGTAGTATATGAGAATTTCAATTTTTCCACAATTTGTCAACACTTGATATTGTCTTTTGCATTTTAAGTATTTTTTTGTGTGTATATTAAGTTTTAAGCTATTTTTAGGAGGGCATTTGGATAGTTTTTAAGTTAATTTTCTTTGGTTTTCCAGGCTTGTGTTCATATTACCTACAAATAATTATGATTGTTTACTTCCATCTTTTCAGTTCTTATAAAATTTCTTTCTTTCTCTTTTCTAAGTTAGCTTGCATCTCCAGAAAATGTTTAAGAAGAGTAATTAAATGCTTGTTGCAACTTTATGAGAAATGCTTCCACACTTTTCTTATACACATCTATAAATATATACTTATATATATCATATGGTATATCATATTTCTGTATATAATCTTCAGAATATTGAGTAAGTGTTTAATTTCTCCATTATACAGTATTTTTAACTCAAGTGCACACAAACTTTATTGCATGACTTTCACCCAATGAAAAGTTGTTTATAAATTTTTTCTTGAATATTAACATTGGAATTATATTTTGTGTGTTATTCTTTAAATATAGAGCTAGGTTATGTTTTCTAATATTTTCTTGTGATGTTGCATACATTTAATCAATCAATTAGCCTTCTGTAATCTTTTTGTTCAACTTGACTTTTAATAAAATTTCAATCTTATACTAGACTCATGGAAAGGAATTTGGAAGTTAGTCTTCTTTTCCTATGCTTTAGAATAAAGTCAAAATACATTTGCATTGACTATTACAAATTTTTATTATGGTATAGAAGCAACAGCAATAATTTTGGGTTTTCAAGGACTCAAAATTTTTTCTTAAATATATAGCAGGAGAGGCATAAATACTTCCATAATATTAATGAATAAACCAGAGCAAAGAACTGAATTTCTCTATATCCTTGTTTCTTGGATGATTTACAAGAAATGAAATTAGTTTTTCTGCCATTTCAAATCCCTAAAATCCTTTAATTTCGTTGCATACTCTACCTTACCTTATGCTCTCTCTGACTTCTAATTTTATCTGCTATTTATTTTATATGTCATTTTATTTATTGAGTGTGCTTGACTACTATATTTAACTGTCTATTTCTTTCTTTGCCACTCTTCTAGGTAGCCTATTGGAATTTTAAAAAAATGACAGTGTGAAATTCTATTTAAATATCATGGTTAACACAGGTTATTAACTTTAGGTGATATATTTTCTATCTTTTGTAAATGGTTTTGATGCTAATGTAATTGTCTTTAATTTTACATCTACCCTGTTGGGTTTTTTGGCTGAGCCTGTGAAATTGACATAAGACAGATTAACAGGAGAAAAGTATAAAAATTTATTTAATTTTAGTTTTGTGTGACACAGGAGGCTTCATAAGAAATAAAGACTCAAATAAATGGAAAAACCTAAATGCTTTTATATACTAGACTGAACAAAGGGAGGCAATTTTGGAAACGTAACTGAACTATGTAAGGAAGGTAAAGGAAGGTAAGAAGAATTTTGACAGAGTCTTTTTTTAATAGAATTCTCTCTGCCATGACTCCACATAGAAGAATGTTTCTTTTTTTCTGGTATGGGGAGGGCATCTTTTACATGGAATTTTTACCCTTGTTATCAGGAATAAAAAGGATCATTAGAATGTCCTTCTTGCATCTGCTGTTTTTCACGTGCCTTAGCTCAAAATAATCCTTCTAATAACATGGAATGTTTTGGAGTAGCATATTCTGCCACCCTTCAGTGTCACTTTTAATATTTCCAAAAGGATGTATAATCCTGTTTAACTGTTTAATGTATACCTATTTTTTTCAAACCCAGTTTAAGTATGACATCCACTTAAAAACCTTTCTTAATCTTTAATTTTCTCTATACTAACATGCTTTGTCCCTATTTTAGAAAAGCATCAATAACACTTTCAATTTTGTTGAATTACATGACTAAAATTTCTCATTGGAATATAAAATTCTTTGAGACAAATCATGGGTTGTGCCTCTCATCAACTCCAATTTTTAGTATTAATTTTTTTTTCTTTAGAAGCCTTTCAATAAATATTTGTTAATTAAGAATGTTTCTGAGAGCTTTTACACATTTACTAGCCTCATCACAATCCTTCTGCAGTATTGGATCTTAACCTAGAATCTTAGACTGAGGAAACATGAAATTTTGGAAAGTCCATGAGCCAATGTTTGGAAAATAAAGCCTGCATCTGATAATCTCTTCATTTCTCTGGGAAAGGAATCCATAACTGAAATATTTTGAGGGATCAGCGTGTATTTTCAAAGGCCTTCTTATGTGGAAATTCCTTTCAAGAAATTAACTGTTGAGGATAGTTCTTTCTCCATGACAAACCTAAATGTAGGATTATCATTGGGATCTACTGTGATTGTATAAATGGGTCTATATTCTCCAATAAGAGTTCTTTGGAAATCATATGCTAGTATTATATGAAAGAAAAAAGTAAATTTAATTATACAAAACAGATATAGTCTGTTCTGTTCCAGTGCATATTTCTCTAATTAGTTCATCTGCAAATGGAAAATAATTATTTAATATAATGTGGAAGTCTCAATGAAGTGTGCATATTACCTTGTTGCATCACCAAAAAAACAATTTAGGCAAGGGGAGACAATACAGAGTAGAATTCTCCTTTACCCCATGATCTTCCTTTTGGTTCGGCCTGACTTCATGCTCTGCCTTGGAAGATCTCATTCTCAGTTTTCCCTGATACTTTCAGGGTGGAATCGAATACAAAACAAAGAGCTGGAGCCCTTCATCTCTGGTGTCCCTCCAATTCACACAGTTTTTAACTACATCTTCACTTACAACTTCTGAATGTGATTGCCTTCTGCCTTTGTTTATGAAACTCAGCTGTTCCATGCTTTTCTTATGTTCCATCAAATGGCCATCACCTATTTCCTCTGAAAAGCCCAATATTTAGTATTTTTTAAAATTTGTTAGAAATTTTAATGTGTTAGATTTTTATTTGCAGTCTTTCGTGTTTCTATGTGTGTTCTGGTTAATAAGTGTGATTGGCTCCATTCCTATTTTTATTCACAGGTATATTTTTTACTGAAAAATATTTTTCACAAATACATATATAGTGTTCGAGTAGGAATGTCTCTCTTTAAATAATGTTAATATGTTTGATTTAAAAGCTGTGGGGGCTTCCCTGGTGGCACAGTGGTTAAGAATCCGCCTGCCAGTGCAGGGGACACGGGTTCAAGCCCTGGTCCGGGAAGATCCCACATGCCGCGGAGCAACTAAGCCCGTGTGCCACAACTACTGAGCCTGCGCTCTAGAGCCCACGAGCCACAACTACTGAAGCCTGTGTGCCTAGAGCCCGTGCTCTGCAACAAGAGAAGCCACCACAACTAGAGAAAGCCCACACACAGCAACAAAGACCCAATGCAGCCAAAAATAAATAAATAAATTAAAAAAAATAAATAAATAAAATAAAAGCTGTGGAACAGGGCTTCCCTGTGGCGCAGTGGTTGAGAGTCTGCCTGGCGATGCAGGGGACACGGGTTCATGCCCCGGTCCGATATGAATGTAAATACAAGTAGAAGTACACTCTGAGCCTCTAACTCGAGCCTCAGAACACATATAAAACATAGTGCGTCCAATCCACAGCTTCTTTCTTTCAAGTTATGCTGGTTTCCTGCTATTAAGAAGAGAATAAAACACCATCAGGACTGCAGCCCATGCAGAGCACTGCTACTTCCTTATATTCTCTAGGTGAACTCTAATCACCTATCTTAGCTACTACTTTAGAAAATCATACTGCCAGTTACCACTGCCATAGCGTTCATACTCATGCTTTCTTTCTCATAGTTATCTGTGCTTTCTTTTTTCCTATCCAAGCATCCCCCTGTCTCTTCTCTCCAAATTTATTTCACTGTACATTTTGGACTCTTTGTCCCTTGGTAAAAAAACAAAGTCTCATTCTTAATTTTCCCCTCTACATTCTCTTCATTTTATTGTGATAATGACAAGTAGGCTCTTCCTCTCCTGCATACTCTTTTTGACTAAAATTTGAAAGTTGGAGTTTCAGATGTGCTTCATGACTTTATGTGTCTCCTCATCCATCTTTTGTGAAGTAGTCTTGCTTCTTTAAGGCACATGCCACCAGCTACAGCACCTTTCTTCACCTTCTCATTGTCAGATAAATTTCCTTCGTGTATTGCAGGATTTGGAAACTATATTTTATCTCCCTCTCTACTTAAATACTTGCCCATATTTTGCAGACTTCAAATTTCATATCGAATTTCCAACAATACACAGTTACTTAGTGACTGGTCAGTATCATATTTGTCAAATGCCACCAGATATCTTTTCTCATAGCTACACCTGTACTTCTTTTAATAACACGATCCTCTATATCATTTCTGTACAATATTTTGTTGTCTTTGCATCCCATCTTTCTTCTTCTGTTACCCCCACCATACATCATATTTGGCCTATTGAGAATTTCACTTCTTAATTGGATGTCTTAATTTATTCTTTTTAAAATTTATCTACTTCACCTTTACTTGTCTTCAAGCTTATACCTTAGTTTCCCTCACACTTCTATTTATTTACTCCACTCTTTTTTTTTTTTTTTTTTTTAGCTTTCCAGCTAGGCTACATGGTATATCACTCAAGCCCCTTCATCAGAAATTTCACCCATTTTCCTCATTGTAATGTTTTTAACTCATCTGGAAAAATTCCAATCCTGGGAAATTCCAACTGTGAATTTTCTCTGACAGCCTGCGGCCACTATATACTGCCACAGTAAATCATACAACCTTAAAGACTGTTGCCACCATAAAATTTAAAGTGTTCAACTTAATGTTTGCCCCCAGTATTGTAGAACAACCTTCCATTTCCTTCATCAGCTTTCTCATTTTTTTCACAACACTACTTAAAAACTTTCCAAACACTTTATACTTCTGACGCTGCAACCGCTTTTCTAACACTCAGCAGATAAACTCGCTTTCAACTTACTGAGGAAATAGGCACAAATTTCCTGCCAATAGACCTACAAATTTACTTGTACTACCACTAGTAAATCTACTTTCTGTCACAGTTCTTTCATTCATGTGCTGCCTGCCATCCTTATCCTAATAATTTAGGGAATTATAATTTTAATTGTACCATTTCCTTCATTTGTTTTAAATTACTACGTCTTACAAGGTAAGCATCATCACAAACTCAAATTGCTTTCCATTATAAGTAAATGCAATTCATGATTCTGGATTAAATTCAAGATTGGAAAAAAAATGGTATAAAAGTCATTATTGAGACATTTAGGGAAGTCGGCATATCTCCTATATATCTGTTAATACTATTTTACTAGCACTAACTTTCCTGATTTTGTTTCATCATCTTTGTTTGCTGATTTGTTTTTAGATTGCAACACTTCTAGAAAGTGTTGATTTTGATAAAGGGTTTGTTAATGCTCTGTCATCTTCTCCACATGGATGAAGAAGTGTTACTGGGTAATTAGTTAGACCTGGGGCTGGCAGCCAAAATTCAGAAATTTGGTCCCTAATTCTGACTGTCTGAGAATAGGAAAGAGCTACTAAGTGTTCCTGAGTTTTGATTCCCTATGAGAAATTCTTCATTATCAAAGATGTCAGCTCTTTTCTCTTTCTTCATCCTTTTTTTTTAAATTCTCTTTTTGTTTCATGTCGTTATCATCTTCATCTATGTTTAAGTGGATACTAATGTTGAATGTACTTCAGGGTTAATATTAGCTTAATCATTTGAAAATTCTGTATGTTTATATAAATTTTTGCTGTAATTTTAAATCCAAAGAATCTAATTTTTACTGTACATTTAAAATTGAAGAATCTGAGGAATCTACAACTTGATGAGATTAATTGATTTGCTTAAGATTATATATTTAGAAATCTGGGCCACATGAATTTGATAATTGCATTGTAGTTATTTAGGAGAATGTCATTTTTTGAGGCAAAATACACTGAAATATTTATGGGTGAAGAGATGCTAATGATTGGTAAATCTGGATGAAGGATATAGAGATATTCTGAATATTTTTATCATTCCTGTATACATTTCATATTATTTAAAAATGAAAACTAGAAAATTAGTTGCTCTTGACCCCAACTCTCTCCCTCTTCTTCATCATGGTCAGACTTAATAAAATGTTTGTCTATATTTGATACTTTACCATTTACTTGCTTCTCATTGTAATTGTAATATAGTTTGCATCCCCAGGAGTCCATTGAAACTTAGCAATCATTTCCTTGTTGATGTAGATTGTTTCGATTTTTATCCAATCTGCAGGTTGATTATGAGAGCAGATAGAATAAGAAGAGGTAAAATTGCAATTTTACAACTTTAGCCAAGGAAAGCATAGTTATTTAATTCTTTACATAGTACGATATAGTTGAAATCTGCATTGGTCAAGATTCTCTAGAGAAACAGAACCAATAGGAGAGAATCTGTGGGGCAGGGTACCTGGCTGGTGACCAAGGAAAGAGTTGATGTTACAGTCCCAAGTCCAAGGCAGTCTGCAGGTAGAATTCCTTCTTTTTCAGGGACCAGTCTTTTTCTTTTAAGACCTTCAAGTTAAGGATGAGGATGAGGCCCATCCACATTATGAGGGTCATTTGCTTAATTTAGGGTTTACTGATTGAAATGTTAATCGCATCTAAAATATACCTTCACAGCAACGTTTCGACTGGTGCTTGACTAAACATTTGGGCACTAGCCAAGTTGGCACATAAAATTAAGCATCATGGTTGTTAACGTCTGTATATTTTGTATAAAAATTATTTTATTTTAAGATAGATTTGCAGGGTTGAGAGTTACTTCAATAAGTATTTGTACCATCATCCTATAAAGACTCCTGGCATTTCTTTTTTGAATCCTGTTATTTACAGTGTTGGATAAGCAGGCTGATATTTCTTTATCAGACTAAATTTGTGAGGATTATCATATTGCCATGATTACCAATACATATAATTTGACATCAGAGTTCAGTGAATGGGGAATTAGCAACTTTTCATTTGGTGGATAAAAATTATATGTACTATGCAGTTTCAAGTGATATTGAAAACAAATCAAGTAGAATACCTTTTTCTTCTGTTTGATTCCCATTCATGAAATAAAAAATATCTCACTTTTCTGACTTAAATATTTTGTCCCTATCTCTGTCAGTTTGGACTGATATCACAGGATACCATAAACTGGGTGTCTTATAAACAACAGAATTTTTTTCTCATGATTCTGGAAGCTTGGAAGTCCATATTCAAGGCACCTGCATGGTTGGGTTCTGCTGAGATTCGTCTTCCAAGTTGAAGACTGCTGTCTTCTCCTTATTTTCTAACGTGGCTGAAAAAGGACTAGAAAGCTCTCTGGGGTCTCTTTTATGAGGGCTCTAATCCCATTCATGAGGGCTCCATTCTCATGACATTATTACCTCCCAAAGGCTCCACCTCCTAAATACCATCACATTAAGGGTTAGGATTTCCACATATAAGTTTTGGAGGGACACAAACATCCAGTCCATAGCAGACCCTATTGAAATGTTAATAGGTTACCTGAGATGTATGTATAAATTTTAAATGCATTCAAGTTATCATTGCATCTTTTTGGTGCATTTAAGTATATCAGATAACATTTTTATAGGCAGGAAAGCAAGAATCTGCAACCAGAACATTCTAACAATATGTAAGCAATGAACTTAGTTGGAAGAAATTGAACAATTTAACTAGGTTAAGATTATTTTTGAACTTAGCAGTAAAAAATGGAAAATATATGTATAATAGTAAGGGCTTTAAGATGTACAAAAACTTTGTGCTCTCTTTTTTTATTAATATTTTATTACTATAATTGAAGTATTTAATTTCAGATGCTTATGCTATATGAGAGGTTAGTTGACTCAGACTCTGCACTTTATGAAATGTTACATAAAGATGGGTGCAAAAACTTTTAGTCTCAATAGCTATTTTTATGCTAAAATATATTTGCTCTATGTTGCCATTCTTTGGAATGCTTGTGCTTAGTATTTATAGTTTAAATAACTTGAATGTTTTAGTACTGAGTAAAAAAGTGCTGGTTTTTTTAGTAGGTTTGAAATATAAAATAAATTTAGTGATTCTGTTTACATAACCATAATCTAATACTTATAATTATTATTTATGCTTTTAAAAATTAACCCTTTTTGTCTAGCTTTATTTGATGTTTTTGAATAATTCATGTAGATGAATAGTTCTAGTATAAAAGACTATCTGTGAATTTGGATGACTAGTATTCACCTATGCAAAAAGTATTATTCTAGGCATTTATTGTGTGATATGGTTATAGTAAAGCTTGTTGCTGTTACTCTAGACAGCTAAAACTGATGAGGTACTCCAAGCTGTTAGTCAAATCAATAAAAGCATCACAGAAACACTTCAATTAGGTTGCTCAGATAGGTATTTTATTTGCATGTAAATAGTTAGTGTTAGTTAATTAAATGTCAATACATACTTCAAGATGAGTTATTGATATTTCTCTGTAGTTAACTGAGAAACATGTTGCAAGGATTTTGAAAGAGTTTTGTTTAGACATTAAGTCAACAGGATCTATTCAACACAAATGACTATTTTTGATTTAGCTGACAATGAATCAAAACTCACACCTTCTATTTAATTTTAATCAAGTATTCAACTGCAATTTAATATTATCATTGTGCAAACTAATGGTATATAATATAATATTTAAATTAGTAGTAATATTAACATTTTTATTGCCTAATGTAGTACATTATTCATTGATGATTTTCAAATGTTTATTATATATCCCAAAGAGTAGGATTACTGTTTCCCTAATGGCATTTTTCAGTTAGCAAACATTATGTTAAAAACAAATGCTAACAGTTTCCATTTTATGAAGAGTTAAGATGTTCATTGTCTACTTGAGTGGTTTAGACAGAAATCCTCAGACTACAAATCAATGTTACAGAATTTAAATGTTGAAAACCAACTCATCTCTAACATTTTTCTATTTTCTGAATGTAATTACCCTGTGTGCATTGGTCTTAAAACCTTTAATTGTAATAATATTAGAAAATCAATTCATAATTAAAATTTGAGATTTGCTAAGAAGTTTAAGATGTGAAGTTCACTGGTCTAGTATAATGGTAAACCACTTCTTATTATGAATCTTCACAGTACTTATTTCTGCTTCTGTTAGAGAAGTCTCATTTTTTTTCCTTTGGATCTTGGTTAATTGGTGATCAATCAATGTCTGTACTTTGAAAAAATGAGTGAAATCTCCTTTTTCTTTTCCAAACTTACATACTTCTGAGTATTTCTTTGGGGACAAAGCTTTGAGATACCTAATTTTTGCCTCATACCATCATTAATTAAGTCATTCAACAAATATTCATTGAGCACCAATTATGGCAAAGGTTAGGGTTAGGGTTATGGCATCCGTTGAAAACTGGAAATTGAAGTTTGTAAATGCCAATATTTGTAAATATTGGACAAAACAATCAAATCAAATAAATGTTAAAACCCTGTCCAGAGGACAAAAAGATTAAAAAAATTTTTAAGTTCTTATCCTCTCTATTGCATTTCTCTTTCCCTGCTTTATGTATGTATGTAGATAGGTATATATGTCTGTCTCTATGTATTCATTTTTTAATGGAGACATTCCATTAATTCAAGAGTGTTTGTATCCTCAGAAATACAGATTCCAAAATTTTGTTACTTTCATTTTGCAACAACAATAGAAGCCTCACTTGTTCTAAGCATGGAGGGAGCAAATGCAGTTGCTAGTAAAAATTTTATATTCCAAACTCTCTTGAGATATTTTAATCTTTAACATTTATTCAATATTTATTGGTGGTATCAAATATATGTAACTTTTTATTAAGTACACTGCAAGTAATAGAAAATGATAAAAGTAATGGCCAGTATCCTATGGGATTTTTCAGACTTGTATATATGGATTTGTGTGAGTATATGTAAGAGTGTGAACAAATATGTGAAAGTATTTGTGTGTTTGAGTTTGTGTGTATAAGAGTTTGTGTGGTTTTTTATATGTGTTTATAGGGGAGATGTTCATAATGAATGACTCTGGACTAGTCACCTACCCTTTTTAGTGGAGTGAGCCATCTGTTACATGCAAATTAATCTTTGTATGGAGAACAATATGATACCACTGTTGGAATTAATTTAATAAGTAATTATGAACAGAAGAACTTGTCCTTCTGTTTAAGCTTAAAGGGGTAAAAAAGAGGTCAGAATTTAATAAAGGGTTAGTTTTTTGCAGAGTTCTTTTTTTTTTTTTTTTTGGTACTAGGGCCTCTCGCTGTTGTGGCCTCTCCCATTGCGGAGCACAGGCTCCGGGCGCGCAGGCTTAGCGGCCATGGCTAACAGGCCCAGCCACTCCGTGTCATGTGGGATCCTCCCAGACCGGGGCACGAACCTGTGTCCCCTGCATCGGCAGGCGGTCTCCCAACCACTGTGCCACCAGGGAAGCCCAAGTCTCATTTTTTTTCCATATCCTTCTAGTTACCATTAGTACATGAATCTTCTGAAAGCACAACTCGAAGTTGATTAGTTCCCATATTAGAAATAGGCAGCGATGCTTTCCTGCCTAAGTAATGTAATATAATATTTTCAATATAGCATTTAAAATCTCCCTCTGTAGAACATTTATTGGGATTTCTAAGCTTACCATGGGAGAGTTGGTGGGAACTGTGAAGGGTTTCAGATCTCGCCCTACTTCAGTCTAAAGAAGGTAAACTTGCAACAGTTTGATGAATGCTGGAAGAATACAGGAGACTCTTAGATTGGAGACAAGAACTGTATTACTCATGGCATAGCAAGTAATATGAGTGTCATGTTCCTGTGGGGTCTCCTTACCACCAAGTCCTACGTGAGGTGATGCAGAGGAGCCCAGGTAGATGCTATATATAGGCGCAGTGGACTTACATCACAGTTGAGGAACCCTGGGCTTAATGAACCCAAATGTTCATAATGTGCTGCAGCAAATTTGCCTGACCATTTTCCCAGAAGGAGACTTATATTTACTATACTAGATAGTAAACAAATCTGCCCTTTGTAACTATATTTGAAAGATAATCCAGAGCAAAAGGGCAGGAGTGCCTTTGTTTGCAAGATGTACAGACATGCCAGAGATCCCTGGGGGATTTTCCCGATAATATCTACCCTCACTTCTGTGCCGGCTGGGTTTCTGACAAATTTTCCTATGAGTGTACTTCTCCCTCAGACACTTTGATAACCTGACCAACAACATTTAATTAAAGCTACCCTCAACCTGGCTTCAAGTGGCTAAGGATGAAACCAACTTGCACTTTTGACCACGGCAATGCAACTCAGCATCCCAGATCCAACCAGCTGAACAAATCCCATAAAACATCAGGATTTAGGTTAGAAAGGCAGATAGCTTTAACCTTAAGTTTCTCTATTGACTCTTCCCTTGGACCTGAGACGTTAATCCAGGTACAGAAGGGTGGCCTAATTTTAGAGTTAATGCCATAACCATGTTAGTATTACACGATTCATTGGATTTCTTAAGCAGTTAAGGTCTCTTATGACCACACATAGTGTTTAAGGCCCAATGTTTTGAAGAGAAGTTGACGCCTGGCTTCAGCACATAATGTAAAGTCCCATGTACGTACACAGTGCCATTGGAAAGATATTGTTATGTATAACTCACGAGGACCCACAATGAGAACTATGTCTGTTGGAAGGCATGTTATGCCAGTGTATCCAGTGTGGCCTCCGAGTGAGATGGTGAGACTTGGGATTCTCCATTTACGTCAGACTATTGAGCTTGGTTCTTGTGTTTAGAACTACCTGACTGAAATCAGTCAAATCTGTTCTATTTGCCCATGCCACCAGCCAAAGGGCGTTTGTCCACCCTACAAAGTGATTGAGAAACAGTAAGTGGGGATAGAAAAGACACCTGGTGCTATTGACAAGTACTTTGTGTTAGAGGTGCAGAATTTGACACTATTTGCTGCTATTTTCAATATACTTCTTGGTAAAGTTAAGAGGAATAGTGATTGAATCATTGTTAAAGCCATCTGGAAAGAATGACAGACCAGCACTCCATTAAATTTGAGATGCTTATAATGGTTTGAGAAAGAGACATCATTGTGTTTTCCTTTGTGAGAAAGGCTTCAGCAGCCGTTCCAAAAGAGATTATGAATGTCACTCTCTCACTCCCTTACCACCTGGGGCATAGCATGTTCTTTCCTCCCTAGTTGCCAGAATTTTTATCTCCATTGTTTGGAAAATATAATAAAAATTAAAATCTCCTTCCCAAACAGAAAATGTCTTTACAAAGGTAGAAGAGAAAGAAATAGTTTTATTATTGAATAAGCATTAAACCAGAATGTGATGCACATCACAGGCAATCTGCTAAAAATTTTCAAAGACAAATAAATCCCACCATTTTGTATACCAAGCAGATACAAGTCCTACTACTCGAACTAGTTATTGTTGATCTTGAGAATGCATATGTAAGAGGATTCAACAGCACCATTTATCACACACAGCTCATCTTAACTTTACTTGGTAATTGGGGTGACCGTCTATGTTAGCTAATTGACTTTATCCAAAGGAAAAATAAACTTTTGGTATCTTTGTGATAGGAGATAGTTTTGCATCTTGGAGGCAGGCACCTGAAGAAGTTAGGCTCCTATCCTCCCACAGAAACTGGAAGATAGGGAGTCTAGCTTCTTTAATGATTGCATTTGAAAGAGATGGTGAATAGGCCCTTGAGAAAAGACTTTCTGAGCCTTAAAGCTGGCAAGAGCCTGACTTAGCTTTTAAAAAAGTTTACATACATTGCAAAGAGACAGAGAAATAACTTACAATTCACATATTTTCTAAAAAAGTCCCTAAGAAAAGAAGGTTGATCTCATTTTCAACAGGGAAATTATTTCTTTACCATGTTCGATTTTTATTTACTTTTACACCATTCACCACCACAAAATCTGTGTTTCTCATGCATTACCTGTAATTTCAATCACCTATTTACACCCAGACTTTTCAGGTAGATGAGGCAAGTGCAAAGTTATTATAACTGCATTAATATGCAGTTATATTAATATGCAGTTATAACTGCATATTATTATAACTGCATTTTAGAAAATGTATCCAGAATGAAATTTAAATCCTCTGTGCTTCCTTTTGGCCCAGCAGTGTGGCCATGGGTTTAAGTTGGGGGAAAGAAAAGTGCATTATGCCCAGCAATGGCTAGCATAACACCCTGAATTTTCAAAGTGTATTATCCCCTATCTCTTTCATTCTGATCATTACCTGAGAAGCAGCTGAAAGGAGATGATTGCTTTCTGGGACAGCCACATTAATTGAAATAAAAATGTCATTAGTGAGGTGTGTGGAAGAGAAAGAGGTGAGGGTAGAAAGGCTAGAAGTTCTTTCGAGTTGATTTTTTGAGGAGATCAAACTCTCAAAGATACCAAGTGCTTGTGGATAGTAGGGATTGTGGTGGGTTCATATTATATCTTGGCTGTGGCCCATTGCTGAGTGGCTTTTGCGATAATAGGCATACCATGTCAGGCTGCAAATGGTCTGGGAAAACAAACAGATGACAGAGATTAGTTTTAGTGGTCATATGTTTGTGACAGAAGTTGGCCAATTGGTTTGGATTAGCAGCATCATAACATGAAAAAAGGTCAGCAGAGGTGAGGCACCATTAACAGCCCTGAGAGCGGGCTTCCCTGGTGGCGCAGTGGTTGAGAGTCCGCCTGCCGATGCAGGGGACACGGGTTCATGCCCTGCTCCAGGAAGATCCCACATGCCGCGGAGCGGCTGGGCCTGTGAGCCATGGCGCCTGGGCCTGTGAGCCATGGCCGCTGAGCCTGTGCGTCCGGAAGCCTGTGCTCTGCAACGGGAGAGGCCACAACAGTGAGAGGCCCGCATACCGCAGAAAAAAAAAAAAAAAAGCCCTGAGAGGGAAGAAAGGCCTACCACAGTTTATCTTCTAGAAGAGGTTGGGGGCAGTGCCACATGTAATGTGGGTTTATCCATCATGAGACAAACAGGTTAAAGCCTGTGCCCTGCAACGGGAGAGGCCACAACAGTGAGAGGCCCGCGAACCGCAGAAAAAAAAAAAAAAAAGCCCTGAGAGGGAACAAAGGCCTACCACAGTTTATCTTCTAGAAGAGGTTGGGGGCAGTGCCACATGTAATGTGGGTTTATCCATCATGAGACAAACAGGTTAAATTCTGGCAGTAGTCCCAATCTGGCATTCAGTTGTAGACTTTGCATCGAAACATGGAGTCCTTTACTTTGTGCCCAGGATATAATGGTATATGTTTTTCTATGCCCGGTGTGATGTTTGGCCCAGGCAGCAGTTGTGGCAGTCTGGATGGTGCAGACTGGATTAGCAGATTTTTTCCAGTTGGTCTCATCAGAGGCTCTTACTGTGGGCATCTATACATGAAAGACCTAGACAGTTTGATTTGAACCTCAAGAAGAGTGGGATGGAAATTAATTTGGGAGCCAGTATTACATGGATGTTTCTTAAAACCATGGGGTTAAATAATTTCATGTAGATAAAGGGTAAAAGTACAGAAGAAAAGGGCCCAAGTCTACGATTTTTATAGTAAAATTGAATGACAAAAATGTGTCTCTTCACGTTATGTTTTACTCTTTATCTCCCTTAATCTCACAGTTTGACTACTAAATGTTTTCTCTCCTTATATGTCAAGTATGTGTTAAAGATAAAACCTTTCTCTAAAGCTCTCAAAGAGTCTTAGTTACTAAAATTTAGTCTAATTTGCTTTTACTAAGAGCTTTTCCTAACTGTCTATTCATTAACAAACTGTAACCCATTTGAAGAGTTAAAAGTACAATTTCTTCTACAATGGTCAATATATATTTATATCCACATAGGCTTTTTTAAAGTATCATTCTTTTTGATTTTTAGTTCTCTAGATGGCATATCTACTGACCATATCATTAATAAATCTATATACAAAGTCAGTAGAACGATTGTTTGCTGAATTATTTGGTACTTTCAAAGGTAAGTGATTTTATTGACTTTAATGTATTGGAACTGCTTTAGGTTTTGACTACATGGGCATATAGTGCCATTTTGAAGCATTACTGCTATAAACTGAAACCTCCTAAAACTGATATATTGAAGCCCAATCCCCAAAAGGATGGAATTTAGAAGTGACCCTTTGGGAAGTGATTAGGTCATGAGAGTAGAGCCCTCACAAATGGGATTAGTACCCTTATAAAAGAGATCCAAGAAAGCTCCCTGCCCACTCTACCATGTGAGAGTACAGTGAAAAGACAGTCATCTATGAACTAAAAGTAGGTTCTCACCAAACACTGAATCTGCATCTTGGACTTCCCAGCCTACAGAACTATGATTTAAAAAAATATATATATATATTTGTTGTTGTTTTAAGCCCCACAGTTTATGGTATTCTGTTATATAACAGACTGACAATTACTAGGACAATTACTGTGACCAAAATATGCCCATATATACATCATAACAGTCAGAAAATAATTTATCTAAAAATCATGTAGATAAATATATGTCTGTCAAAGTCAATGCTTAATAACACATATGAGTAATATGTTGAATTTACATTACTGAAAATTAAAACATACTATTAAATATCTGTAATTACCATTTGATAATATCCAGGGAATATGGTAGCTATAGTTGACCTTGATAACCGCCACATATCTCTAGTGATCTGAGAAGCTGCGCACATGTTCCAAAGTACATCCAAGGACAGGAGAGAACAGAAATGGTCAGTATTGGTTTCCGGTTTCTGCTGTAACAAATTACCACAAACACAGGTCTTAAAATAACAAAGATATATTGTCTTATTGGTTCTGAAGGTCATAAGTCCAAAATCTGTCTCTTAGGCTAATGTCATGGTGTTACTAGGTTAGTTCCTTTCAGAAGCTCTGCAGAAAATTGATTCCTTAGGTCTTCCGGCTTGTAAATGTTCTGGGCATTCCTTGGCTTGGGGTGGTATCACTCCAATCTGTTTCTCCTGTCACATTGTCTTCTTCTCTTTTTTTTTTTTTTTTTTTAATTTATTTTTGGCTGTGTTGGGTCTTCATTTCTGTGCGAGGGCTTTCTCTAGTTGTGGCAAGCGGGGGCCACTCTTCATTGCGGTGCCTGGGCCTCTCTCTATCGCGGCCTCTCATTGCGGAGCACAGGCTCCAGATGCGCAGGCTCGGTAGTTGTGGCTCACGGGCCTAGTTGCTCCGTGGCATGTGGAATCTTCCCAGACCAGGGCTCGAACCCGTGTCCCCTGCATTAGCAGGTAGATTCTCAACCACTGCACCACCAGGGAAGCCCTGTCTTCTTCTCTTTGACTCTGATCCTCCTGCCTTCCTCTTCTAAGGATCTATGTGATGACATTGGACCCACCTGGACAATCCAGGATAATCTCTCTATTTCAAGATCCTTAACTTGATCACATCTGCAAAGTTCTCTTTACCATGTAAGTTAACATATTAGCAGATTCTGAGGGATTAGAACATGGGCATCTTTGGGTGAGAAGTGGATGGAAACCTTACTGGCTCACAGTGTTTGAACACAAACTCTGGTCAGTCATTGGCTCACTACAAGCTATGCTGGAGACAGACATTACAGAATTAAATGAGGGAAATCACTACAACAAAACACAAGCACACAAACAACAACCACCACCATCCCAGAGGATATCTGAATCCATAGCTGCTATAAGATATTATCTAAAATGTCCAATTTTGAACAAAATAATATGATAGTTCAAAGAAGAAATACAGGGTGACATATGGAAGAAAGAAGTATCGATAGTTTACAGGAACTATTTGAAAGAAGCCCTAATATTAGAATTAACAGACAAAGACTTCAAAGAAATAAGTATAAATAAGTTCAAGATAGCTAATAATGACCACCTATGTAAAGCCTACAGATAATACCATACTAACTGATCAAAGATTAAATGCTTTCTGCTAAAATAGAAAACATGGTAAAGATATTTTCTCTCTCCACTCAGTTCAACGTTATACTGAATGTTCCACTAAGTGCAATTAAACAAAACAAACAAAAAGCAAAGAAAAGAAAAAAACAATTTTAAAACATCCATATTAGAAAGGAAGAAATAAACTTCTTGTTTACGGACAACCTCATCCTGCATGTAGAATATACTAAGGAATCAACCCCACACACACGAAAAGTAAATAAATAAATAAACCTACTAAAACTAAGAAAAAAATTCACCGAAGTTTCAGGATACAAAATCAGTATACAAGACCAATTGCATTACTATACACTAGCACTGAACAATTGTTACCAAGCTGAGGTCCGGCTACTTGCCACTCATATCAGTACCCGAGGGAGAGGCAAATGCTGGTAGAAAAGAAAGTTCCTTTTAATCAGAATACCAGTGATCTGGGAAGATGGTGGACTTGGTGTCCCCCAAAAATCATCTTCAAAGATTCTGCTCAGCCAAGAAAGTTTTTAAAGGGAAAAAGAGAAGTAATCTCAGTTAATCACTGAGATAGAGGATCAGAGTTGTTGCATCCCCCACTGCGTTGCTGGCTTGTTGACTTCTTGTGATCTTTCCTTAGATACTGTCTTGTTCACGTGGTTTGTTCATGAGATTACTGAAGGGGAAGCTAGGAAGAGATCTGATCATCAGTTAATTACTTATTCATCATTTCTCCTCCTTTGAGCTACAGAAAGAACCAACAGGTTGGGCAACATATTATAAGATCAAAAGCTTGGAAAGGTGTGCTTGGGCTGGAGATGAGTAGAGCATGGTGGTGCCTGATTTAAGGTTAGTGACAAGACAAAAGGAGCCTCCTGAAAAGAGCTCTTTCCGGCCAAAAGCTGCTTACACAATAAAAAATCTATTAAAAACAACTTTTCAGTGCACAATAGCATCCAAAAATAAGATACTTAAGAAAACTTTAACAAATGCGAGCAAGTCTTCTAAAGAGTAACCCCCAAAGCATTTATGAAAGAAATTAAGGAAGATCTAAATCCACTTTAAGCAAATATTTTCTTAAAGTCCTGAGAAAATAAACAAACTGAAGACTTTTCCAGCCAAGAAGCAAAATCAAGGTTATTATAAAAGTATGTAAGTAATCATTTTAAGCATTAAATATGCAAAAACACATAACAAAATTGATAGTAAGCCATAGCTTGCCAACCTCTAATCTAAATAAATAGAGAGACATTGCATATTCAAAAATTAGGATACTTAATATTGTTAAGATGAAATTTTCCCCAAATTGATAGAGTCTACACAATCCCTATTAAAGTTTCAGCAGAGTTATTTTTTGCAGAAATCTACAATCTGATCCTAAAACCAAAATGATGGCCAATTGACTTTTGACACAGTTGCTGAGCCAATTCAATGTGGGAAAGATAATTATTTCACAAGTGGTAGAGTTTTGTGGGTCAATTGGACATCATATATGTAAATAAGTAAATACATAAATAAAATATAATTTAGACCTTTACCTCACATCATACATAAATATTAACTAAAAGTGGATCATATACCTAAATGTAAAAGCTATAACTTTATAAATTCTAGAATAAATCATAGGAAGAAATCTTTGTAACTTGGGTTAAACAAATAGTTCTTAACTCATAAAAGGAATTTTGATCAATTGTTTTTCATCTAAATTTAAAAAGTATATGCCTTAATAGACACAATTAGAGGAACGAGAAGACAAGTCACTGACCTGAAAATCATATCTGTTAACTGAAAATCATATCTGTTAAAGGACTGTATCTAAAGCATTTAAAGAATATATCCAACTCAAATCATTAAAAAAAGATCAAATAAAAACTTGCGAGATATTTGAATTAACATTTCACCAAATAAATTTGAATGACTAATAAGCACATGGAAAGAAGCTTAGCGTTTTTAGTAATTAGATAATTACAACTTAAAACCATAATGAGACACTACTTCACTCTGTAGAATGGCAATACTAAAAAGACAGATAATAACTAGTATTGGCCAGGATGTGAAGAAACTGGAACCCTCCTACAATACTGGAGGAAATGTAAAATGACACCAGCTCTGGAAAATATTTTGACAGTTTCTTAAAAAGTTAAATATAAACTTACCCTAAGATCCAGCTATTCCACTCCTAGGAGTCTACCTGTGAGAAATCAAAACTCATGTGCACACAAAGAGTTGTACACTAATTTAACTAATGTGATATTCATAATAGCTAATATTTTAAAACAATCCAAATGTCTATTTAGTGGTGAATTGATAAATAAAAGATGGTATATACGTAAAATGTGATACCGTTCGGCAATATTTAAATTGTTTAAACTACTGAAAGAAGCTGCAAAATGGATGAATCTCAAAAACATTGTGCTAAGTGAAAGATTCTAGACACAAAAACTACACATTGTATAATTCCATATATATCCTGAAAAGTCAATTTTATAGAGATAGCAAGCAGATTAGTAGCTCCTTGTGACTGGTGCTAGGGACAGGGGTTGATTGCAAAAGGAAATACGAATTCATTTTTGGCAGATGCAAATATTCTAATATATATTGTGTTGAGGGTTTCACGACACCATATATAATAGAAGAATCATTGAATGTTATGCTATGTTACTCATGCCTACATAAACCTTTTAAAACAATGAGATTAACAGATGTATAGACAAATAGATAATCAAAATAGTACAGAATACCTAAGAATAAATGCCTAGGTATTTGAACATATAATGTATGAGATAGGTGATATTTTAATTTAGAGGGAAATAAAGGTTATATTAAAAATAACTGACAAAACTCTAAAAACCTTTAAAAATAATTGTAAACTCACTATTCTTCTTACTATACAAAAATAATCCTGAAAATTAACTCTAGTAGAAATCCTAAGAAAATATTTAAAATATTAAATTTAAAAATGGGTAAACATTTCTAGACAAAAGGCCCAGAGTATAAAACAATTAATGTATTTAATAATACAGTGAATATTTGGATATGGTCAAAATAATCTAAAAAGGCAAGAAATGTTGGGAAAATAATAATATACATATAAGAGATAAAGGGTTAATTGAGTCCTTATACACTGATGATACAAAGACCAGAAGCCAAAAGAAAAATGAACAATTCTTAGCAGATTAACTTTTAAATGGTCATAAAACTTATGAAAACATATTTAACTTTCTGAGAAGTTCAGATAAAATGCAAACCATAGCATTAATTTAATACTACTTTAAATATTTTGAAAAATATTTTTAAAGTGATATATAATATTGTTGGCATTGCTCAAGTAAAAGTAAATTATGACAGATGCTTGAAAATCTATACGTATTAAATTTTGAAAAGGAAATATATCCTATGATCCCCAAAGTCCTCATCTCTGAAACATTAACATGGAATTGAAAGAAAAAGCACATAAATGGAAACATTTAATCTAGCTTTGTTCAGAGTGGCAAAAGGAAAGTGAATGCCTGTCATTAAGAAAATGGTTGCATGAAATTTTGAACATCCTGCTGTGCTCGTCGTGTGCCTGTTTTTCTGCTCAAATCCATTGCCTACATGTTCCCTTGTTGTAATCTGTATTACAGAGGATACAACTCTAAAGCATATTTTCCCAGCACTCACCAAATGGCTTCTGGAGAAGTTTTGCCTCTGAGAGCACTTGCAGGAAATTGGAGCGCAGGAGGTGAAGAGATTGGGTTTCTCTCCCCCTTCTTTCTGCTGCAGGCACTGGTTCTGGCAGTGACATCCTCTCCAGAGTTCGAGCTCTTAACAAACAGCTTCTGACTCCTGGGCTCTGTTCCTCACCTTCTCTCTTTTTTCTTTTTGTGATGAAACATTTAAGGTCTAGTCTCTTAGCAAGTTTCAAGTATGTAATACAGTGTTGCTAGCTATAATTCAATTAAAAATGGTCAAAGGAACAGAATAGACATTCTTCCAAAGAAGAAATACAAATGGCTAATGGGTACATGAAAAAATGCTCAACGTCACTAATCATCAGGGAAATGCAAGTTAATACCACAGGGAGATATCACATCTGTTAGAGTGAATATTAAAAAGACAAAAGATATCAAGTGTTGACAATGACAAGATGTAGAGACAGGGAACCTTCACCTTCTCTTCTACCCCACAGCTCTACTTAGGGCATTGGCTTCTTGCTATGGCTGATCAAAGCGTTGCCTTACTGTCACATTATGTCTTTTTACCCATTTCCAACACTTAAAAAATAGTTGCCCACATTAAACTTTCTATTGCACTGCTTGGCTTGGGCTTTGTTTCCTCAAAATGAGTAGGTATTACTAACTTTCTACATTTTATAGGTGAGAACACGGTAACTTAGAAAAGTTCATTTGTCCTAGGTCTTATAGCTTGAATTAAAGCATATTCTAACACTAATGCCTGTTCCTGGGTTGACAAATATCTGTGCCCTTTTTATGAAACAGATATGGAATTCTCCTTGTCAAAATTCTTTAAAGACTGCATGAGAAGGAAAGTAATAAAGAGAAGTCTACTTTCTAAATCATATGGAAGCGCATATAGTGGTTAAGCTTCAGTGCTTTTAACCGTGAATTATAACATATGTCTGTTTGGATAATCTTGTTTTCCAAAGAAAACATTTATAAGATTCAAGGGTCATATGGGTGGGATCAGGGGAGGTGGGAGGGAGGTCCCAGAGGGAGGGGATATATGTATACACATAGCTGATTCACTTCAATGTACAGCAGAAACTCACACAATATTGTAAAGCAATTTTATTCCAATTAAAAAAAAATAAATTACAATATCAAAAAAAAAGTTAGGGACATAAACGTGTAATCAGAAAAAACATAATGGATAAATGTAGAAAGTGAAGAGTAAGCTGCCATGTCTTGACTACCTTTTAACTGTTTTGCAATGACATGTAAAAAAAATTGAATTATATTGTAACCTGAAATACCTATTTCAATAATAAAAGCCATACCATGTGAATTCACAAGTTCATTTATGAACTGTAAAGTGTAAAATAGTACATTTTAAAACCTCATGATCTATGAATAATAGGTACAACTTGTATATATGTTTTGGTGGGGGTCATGGATCTAAAAACTCTTACAGGTTCTATGATGTTCCTAAAAAGTCTTCTATTTTAAACACATTGTTCTTTTTTTGACGTCAGACTTAACTGATTCATATAAACTCTTCCTATATCATTACTCAGGACTATTCTAGAGGTAGTGGGACTGAAGATAATTTCTACAGAAATAGCAAATGCAAAAATAAACTACAAGTAGAAAGACTTTATAGAGACACCTGCATTTGAGGTAATGATACATCATTCAAATGCTGAGACCATAGGAGAGATGCAAGAAATAATGGTGGAGAGACTGGTGGTGGACAGATTATATAGGCCATGGTGAGAAGATTGTATTTTATGATGGGAATTTATTGAAAGATTTCTTTCTAAAAGATATAACTGAATTTATGCTTTATAATGATCACTCTTGAAGAACTGGAGAGGTCTGAATAGAAATGAGTTAGACTAGAAGCAGATCTTTGTCCATGTGAGAAATGATGGGGGCCAAAATTAAAGCAGTTCCAATATGAATGGGGAGATGCCAAGGGATATGAGAGAAGTTAAGGCCCTTTTATCTTTTTGATGATTGGATTTTTAGAATGAAAAAGTATTGAACAAAATTTCACAGTATTTCTGAATAGTGAAAATAACTAGTGGTGATAAATGACATAAACATATACAAGATATAAATCTGGGACCAAATTAATGAATTATATATGGACATGTGGCCTCAAGATGCTGTATTTTACTCTTCTAAGTGTTAAATCCATATTTCCTTGGCTATTCAAACAAATATTTACTTCATTCAGGTTAGTCAATTACATGGGAAAAAAATGGCATGAACTGGTGTTATTAGCGTTTGTATTTTGCCAGTATATTACAATTTGTTGGTATATCAAGCCACAGACAGAGACCATTCTAATGATTAATTGCGCAATGGGTTTGTTACTCATCATAAGGCATAGGGCTATGAAAATGTCCAAGTGACCTGCTTGGGCCAATACAAGAATTTTTGTAGATTCTTTTACACACATGACCAATCATTGAAGAGCTAGATAAATTTCTGTAAGATGGGAATATTTTATTGCATAATAGAACATGTATAGACATGCTTTTTTCAAACTCACTCGTACATATAAAATGTGTATCTCCCCTCATAAGAATCTTACTAAAAGAAAAATTTCTGTAAATAAAACTAAGCATTTAAAATATTAAATAAAAGGACAATGTATCTGGGTTGTGGCATTAAGAGATAAACTTTTAAAATATATTTCTTTGTTTTATATTTTGCTTAAATATTCACATGTGATTTTTAAAGTCAAAAACCAAATAAAGCAGATGAAAATATTAAAGTATTTGAAAAATACACTATCCTCAGTAATTTCTTAATTAATGAGTATAAATAAAAATATTTATAATAAAGAATATATTTAAGGTCACAAGCAATAAGACAAAACATTTTATTTAATGGATAGAGGCTGGCATTATTTCTCTCTGATATTATTTTACATATTGGTTTATTAGAGGTTTTCATATTATTAGATCTGAGTAATAGATCCATCAGAGAACACAGCATTTTATTCATACATATACATTTATGTTTAAATCCTACTAAAAAAGGACATAGCATGATTATACATAGTCGATTTTCAAATGTGACATACTGATTTTGTAGGCAATTCAAAAATAGCACTTATAAAAGTGTTTCAGGCAATAGCAAACTAAATTGATTTTGAGGGAAACCATTCAGAAAAATAATTACAATTTTTATGATTTCCTGATGTGCTTTGGCAAAGATTCATTTCATTTATTCATATTAACTACATATGGATGTTTACAGTTTGCTTCATTTATACTAATCAAATGTTTAACCCTCATAATTTTAATAAGTAGAGGGGAACTTGCTTCTTTTCTAGTTTGTTGTATACCTGTTGACATACTTCATTATTAGCTTCTAATATGTTTTGATTTTGAATAGCGGTGAAACTCATTTGAATAAGTTCATTATTTTGCTGCCAGAAGAAACAAACTTTAATTTAATTAGAGGTCATTGAGCTTCCAGATTGAGTTAATTAAAGATCTAATCAAGCCTCCTGGGTATAAGTAGTTTGTCAGTTGGGAAAAATCATCACAAGGCAAAACTCTAAAATCTACAGTAAGATTAATAGTTTTTTCTACTAAAACTGTATTTCTAGGCTGCTCTCAGCTCCAGAATCCCTTTCAATATTGAATAATGAATGTCAAGCAACTTCTATCTGAATACTTTGCTCTATGCCTAACAAATACATCATTATGAAGTCTTCCAAATGTAAGCAAGATTTAGGTCTTAAATGGAAGAAATGATTAAAAACTACACCAGACAGATGTTACGTTACAGAGTCTCTGAGCATTCTTATGTTTCCTGAGAATAAAACTGTATCAATTTAATTAATACTATCAGTTATTAAAATGATAATATACAAATGTGTAATAGCTCTATTTAAGTACCATCTTATTTTCTCTTCAATTCTGTTTACTGGACTTAAATGCAATGTCTTGATATGAGTTGACATAGAGCTCATCTTAATTCATAAATCCAAAAAGTAATATGAGGATTGCTGAAAGGGTTCCTGAAGAACAATGAAATTATATTTCAAATGATTATGGGATTTTCAGAATCCCAGGGGTAAGCTGACATGGACATTAAATTTAAATTAACTTTTTAAAAGAGAGTAAGTAAAAATCAATTTATGACTGTTGGGTGCAAATATTTCAATTATTAGCCAACTAGTGTCTCCATCACTTTGCTACTTACTGATAAAACATTAATTATGCTGCAAATAAATAATTTCATAAAAGTGAAATCTATATAGTATTTATATATATGTTATATATGTATATATATGCATATATATGATCAATAAATTTACTGTCCTAGCAATAGTATTCAATAAATTGTTTTTATCAATTGTAGTTCAAACTGTTTTTTTAAATAAAAGAAATATTAAGTTCTAGAAGTGAAAATAAAAGGACAATAAGGCTAGAAAAATAAAAGAACATGTCAGTGTAGGGATGTAGTATACCTTAATGCGTAAAGGCACAGGCTTTCAAGTCATCCATGCATTTATCAGAAAAGGGATTTTGGGGAAATGACTTATCCACACGCAACATGAGCATTCTCCCTTGCAAAAGGAGCAAGTTCTCTTCCTCATCAAGTTATTTTAATGACTAAATGAAATAATGAGTGCAGCATTCTTAGTGCTCAATAATATTAGATCTTACATTGTTAGGATTTTGTAAAATCCATGTACAAAAATCAGTCACAAATGCTCAGGGGTTATGAAATAACAGAGTACATATGCTTTTATAAAGATACAAAGACATAACTATTTTGCAAATAGACACATTCATAGACCACCCAAAAAAAGGGATAATGATCATAATTCCTGACAAATTACAAATAATTCTATAATTTTTTTATTGTATACAAGTGATGTAAACACCATCAGTCCATCATTTTTATTATGTTAACATTAAATGTCAAAATGTAAATTTCTATATGATGTGGTTATATTTTTAATGTGAATTAAATAAAAATGGAGATCATAATAGATTGCTTTAAGCCATGGAGATGCAAATAAAAATATTTTCTGGAAATTAATATAAACCAGAAGTAGTTATTATATTTATTATTATTATATTTATTAATATAAACTCAGAAGTAATTATGTTAGTTAAAATTAGCTATTTTCCCCCAAAAGTTTCAGGACTGAGAATGAATGCTTAACATATCAACTGTAATTACACACAAACATACACTCACCACACACAGAGACACACACATCACACATTAATTATTGATAATTATTGATAACCTCTCTTTCTCTTATCCTCCTTTCCTCAGTCTGTGTTTTGGATGCTTATTTAAATATTATATAGCTCAACCATTTGTCCTACTCTAAATACAATCTCTCTATAGGTAAATTAAATTTTTTTGTTGTTAAAGAAACAATGTAGAAAATAATTACAATTGTTACTATTTATGAATACAAACTCCATGACACTTCATCTTAGGAAAATTTGTTGGCTATAAATTCTGCTAGCATCAATAGTGTGATATGGCCAACAGTATAGTTCCATTTTGCTCTCCTGTCCTTTTGTTCTTGTCTTACATTTTATTTCTATACACATTACATTTTATTCCTACATTATAAATTCTATACTACATTGTTTACTTTGCTGTAAAAAGAGGTTGAAAATGATAAAAATCCTTCTATACAATAAAATACTGTTTAAAGTGTATCGTTTTGATGTTTTGATATATGTGTATACTCATGAAACAATCATCAATTCAGATGACAAAACTTTTCATCAGCTCCAGAATTTCCTTAAGCCTCCTTATAATCCATGTATTCCTCCATATTCATCCTTATAGGTTAATTTCCATTTGCTCAAATTTTATATAACTATAGTCATACAGTCTGTATTCTTTTCTGCTGGCTTCTTTCACTCAGCATAATTTTTTTTAAAATATTCACCCATGTTCTTGAACGTAGCAGTAGTTCATTTCTTTTATCGCTGAATAATATTCAGTCATACAGGTATACCCCATGTTGTTTATCTATGTACCTATTGATGAACATCTCGATTATTTTTAGGTTTTGATTCTTAACTAGAAAAGCTAATATGAGCATTTGGGTACTAGTTTTATTTTGGACTATGGGTTCATTTTTCTTTCTTTCTGAGCATAAATGCCTCAGAGTAGAATTGCTTGCTGACATCTAAGTGTATGTTAAACTTTACAAGAATTTACCAAATTGCTTTCCAAGGTTGTTCCATTTTACAGCAATGTATGAGGGTTCCAGTTTGTACAAATCCCTGTTAACTCTTGCTATCATCAGTCTTTTTTACTTTAGCCATACAGTGTGTGTGTGTAGTGCTTTGTGTGTGTGTGTGTGTGTGTGTGTGTGTGTGTGTGTGTAGTGCTTTTATGTTGTGGTTTTAATTTGTTCTTTCCTAATTACTAATAATATCAAACATTTTCTTAATTTGCTTATTTTTCATCCATTGTCAGATATATTATTTGCAAACATTTTCTCCCTCTCTGAGGCTTGTTTTCTATGTCTTTCTTATCTCTTTAGAGATGCAAAAGCTTTGAATTTGAGGAAGTCCAATGTATTATTTTGGGTTTTTTTAATGGATTATTTTGATTCTGCTTATAAAACTCTATGCCTAACCCAAGAACTAAAAGATTTTCTCCTATTTTTGCTGCTTAAATTTGTATAGTCTTTATAACTTAACTCTTACATTAGGTCTATTATCCATTTTGAGTAAATTTCAACTTTGTATAAAATGTGAAATATGAATAGTATGTTTTCATATGTAAGCAAATTGCAGCAGTTAGCTGTCAATAAATGATACACAACTAAGATAACATGAATTTGAAGCAGGCATAATTTCTAAAATAATAAAGATCTGAATATTATTAAGTTTTATACTACTTCAGTCATAGTTGAGTAAAGCCTGCTGCTACATGTATTGAAGATAAAATTAATGAGCAAACAATTTTATATGAGTATGTGTGGATGTGAGTATTATTAAGTTCTATACTACCTCATTCATAGTCTGAGTAAAGCCTGCTACATGTATTGAAGATAAAATTAATGAGTAAACAATTTTATTGGAGTATGTGTGGGTGTGTGAATAAATATATATTTTTATATGTGTTTATATGTGTGTTGTATGTATATCTATATATATGTAGTTACAGAATGTCTAGGACAAATGAAACATTAACTAAAGAATTCAGATGAAACAACAGAAACTTCAATTCACTGGTCCATTTGTTATATGCCCTTGACACTTGGTTAAAATTTAGATTTTGCTTCATGTGAATTAAGATAATTAATTCTTTTAAATTGATATATTCATGTTACAGAGAGCCATTACATTTTGTAGATTTAAAAAATGTCATGTAGAATATTTTATATAATATATATATATTTTTTTTTTTTTTTTTTTTTTTTTTTATCAACCACTGCGCCACCAGGGAAGTCATATATAATATTTTAAAACAGCATAACGTTTGATTACACACGCTCAAATAACTTGGATTTTATATTTGCCTTTTTAAATGTTTCAAATATATATGACACTTGAAAATATAATTCAATGAGTAATGAATTATTACATATTTAAATAGAATCTTCATGCATCAAATTGTCAGCTGCATCTACTTTAAGAGGGAAAATTCTTTGCAAACTGAATATACTTTTAGTCTGATCATTAGTATCAGCATGTGACACTTGAATTATTAGAAACTCATTAGATTTTCAAAAATACCTTTGCTTAATTGTGATTGATACCGTATCAGTAGGCACACATCAAACACATAAAGGAAGTTGCTTCTGCTAAGTATCACTGTTAATTGGACAGCCTGTTTTAGATGAATTGTGATGATGAACTAAAAAGAAGGAAAGATCAACAGAGAGCTTGGTAAGTAAATGAGTAAATGCAACATCATTCTTCAAATCATAGCGTCGCCGACACTATCAAGATCACAAGTGTTGAAATGTTTAGCATTAAAGAAGAGAAACGAATTTTTTACAATGTAATTGATGCTATTAAATCGACAAAACAGCATTTTGTTGAGGATGTATGGGCAGAGTGCAGGGACATGGCAGGAAAGGAGGAAAAAGCCAAATGTTGATAGCTTAAGCCATGCAGCATGGATTACTTAAGAAAAAAATTCCTTTCTATTTTTTGAAATACCAACATATTTCAGTGATAAATAAAATCATCAGAAAAGATGATGTAGTTAGCTCTAAATGATTTGACTGAGCTCTTTTTAAACATTTATTGGTCATGTATAAATCATTTACATTTTCAAAATACATATTCTTGACTTTTTATAGGCAACAATTAAAATATGTTCAGAGGGTTAAATTGTAGTGGGAATGATCTAGGAGAAGCAGCAGTGAGTGGTGGCTTGAAGCGAGATCTTAGTTCCCTGCCCAAGAATTGAACCTGGGTTAGCCTGGATGAAAACCAGGAATCCTAGCCACTAGTCCACCAGGGGCTAGAGGCAAGAAACAAAATTTCCCTGGCCCTTGCCCGCAATGAAAAATGCATTTCTAAAGGAGGCACAGACTGTAAAAACAGGTACAAGTTTATTATTAGAGACACAGGACAACAAGTGGGAGAGCACACAGAAAAACAGTTTGTAGACAGAAGCAAAGCTGAGATACACACCCAGAAAGGGTGTGGGCATCCTCCCTAGGAGAGCTGTAAAGAGACAGTTAAATCATTTATACAAGGCAGTTCTTCTGGGTCTTTGTTTACCTTTGGCCAATTATCTGGTTTCTTTTTCCACACCTGACCTGCCCTAGGGCCCTCCCCAACATGCATGCCCAACTTTTTTTCCAAGATGGATTCCAGCCCAGAGGCCTATGGGGGGGCTTGGCATCACCTATTACGGGGTAGTGCTTCCTCCTTTTTGACCCACAAGGAGGCTTTCTGCACATGTGCAGTGTCTCCCTTGCCCCAAGGATGGGGAATGTGTAACCTCTTGATCTTTTACTCAAACAGGGTTTAGCCCCTCTCTGTCCCTGCCATGACTGTTAAAGTGTCCACAAGAAGCAAAGTCCAGCTATTTACCCTGTTCCTGTTGTTATTTCCATCTCGAAGTGCAAATAGAAGGCCAATTAAATATCTAGCCTAGAGTCCACCTGCCTCCTTCCTCAGGAAATGTAAACAGGAGGCCAGTTGTAAATGTCTAGCCTGGAACCCATCTATCTCCTGCCTCAGGAAGCGGGACAGTCCTTCACTTAGCTTCTAATTGTTTCCTCAATCTCGCTGTTAGCAAATCATGGCTCTAGTTCCAAGAGTTTCCTTTCTAAAGGTAGGACTTTAATATATGCTAAAATAACAACTTAGTGTTATGCACTCTGACAGGCTCTTAGCTTTTGTACCAATAATTGATCTTTTAGGTTAATGATCTCCAAACCATCAGTAGAGCAAATCTGAGCATACAATCCAGCAGACAAACCATCAAGCCATAAAATCTTATTTTAAATTGATAAACATCAATTTAAACCATAAACATCATGGGAATCTTACACTGCCATCAGGCTATTTTTACCACATTTACCTTTGCTTTTACTTTCTCATTCTTCTAAATATTTTACATCATGCCTCTTCGCAAAATTTCAAGATCTTCTGACTCTGATGCCCTGTCCACAATCAAAGCTGATGATGTTGCTTCCTACTTACCTGAGGGGACTAGGGCAATTAGAAAAGAACTTGCATAAACTCTCACACCTCCTTTACTCACTACCAGCATCTGTACGTATGGTTCTCTGCCTCCAAACCTCTTGGCCATACATCAATTTTCTATGTTCCCACAGTAAACAATCCTTCCACTTGTGCACTGCATCTTATACCTTCTATTCTAGCTAAGGACATTACTAGAAATACTCTTTTTCTTTGTAATTTTTTGTTAAAAGCTAGGCTTGGTATATTGGCTAATAAGAACTGAGATAAGTAGGTCTTTAGTGTGAGGTTTTGTTAGTGCAAGTTTGTATGCCCGATGCACAGTGAGGCCAGACAAACCAAAACGTTGGAGTTTGGTGCAGAGAAAGGTTTATTGCAGGGCTATGGAAGGAGACGTGTGGTTCATGCCCTGAAAAGCCCTGAACTCCCCAAAGGGTTTTGGCAAAGCATTTTTAAAAGCCAGGTGAGGGGGGGGGTGGTGATGGTCACAGGGTATGTGTGATCACCTCATGCACAATTCTCTGATTGGCTGATGGTGAGGGAACAGGGTAGTGTCACAGGGGTTAACTTTATCAGTCCTTAGGCTCCAGAAGGCCTGGGGCTGTGTGCTCATGGTCATCAAGTAGTTAATATTTTCCATTTGCTGGGGTTTTTTCACATCTGTAAAACATCTCGGGAAATGTGCATCAGGTACTGTTATCTGTGTACTTCAGAGAGGAGCTAAAGCAGAGGATATGGGGGAAGGCCTGACCCGGGAAGGCCCCATAGGGTCCTGCTTGGTTACAGTTTTATGCTAATAAAGTTGGGCTGTATTTGACATTTGCTGTAGCTGTACATGCCAGAGCCTTCAGCTTCCTCCTGCATCCTTACTTCTACTGTTGTTTTTGAGTTCCCTAAGAATACATTAAATACAATTTGTGTCTTGCAGCTCTTCCAGCTGTAATCCACTTTCCTACTGGAGTGCTGTTGATATTATGATAAGGTATGGAGAAAGGAAAGAGTTCTCTAATCTTATGATTAAATCTGAGTCTTTTAAGGTTGAGAACCTGTGTCTCTCAGTTACGACCTTCACAAATGTTTCTAAAACTCACCCCCTTTGGCTAGACTGGAAGCCTAATTTAGGGAAATGGAGTTCAGGAAAAGTGGGGTACTGCTCTGATAAAGGCTTCTTCTAGAGAGTAAGATTTTTATATTAAAAAAAAATGCAGGGGCTTCCCTGGTGGCGCAGTGGTTGAGAGTCCGCCTGCCGATGCAGGGGACGCAGGTTTGTGCCCCGGTCTGGGAGGATCCCACATGCCGCGGAGCGGCTGGGCCCGTGAGCCATGGCCACTGAGCCTGCGCGTCTGGAGCCTGTGCTCCGCAACGGGAGAGGCCACAACAGTGAGAGGCCCGTGTACTGCAAAAAAAAAAATGCAATTTTTTAAAATGCAAAAACTCATGTTTCAAAAGGATTATTTTTTCTCTCCCCTTGCCAGAGACAGGAAGAGATCTTTTTTGGCTCTTCACTGTGTGAACCCTTTGCGGCTCCTGAAGGTAAAACTTATGGAATTATAGGGTTGACCCCTTGGGCTGTGGCACTCAAGAGTCTTGAGTCTTTGTCTTGCACACTAGTTCACATTCAGCCTCCCACAATTCAGGAAAATTATAATTTTAGTGTTCCCACCAGCGTGTGGTTTCACTGGCTTCTGTTCTAGGGAAACATCTCAGTTAGAACTGGATTTGCCCAGCTCTCCAGATTTCAGAGTAGTCCTTTACCTTGTGGCCTCAGTTCTCTGATGATTCCAAGAGAAGTTGTTGATTTTTAGGTTGACGTTTTTCTTGCAAGGGCAGGGTGATGATCACCAAGTATTCTTCCTGTCAGAGCAGACACTGAAGCCTCTCTTCTTCATATCATCAGTTTTTCCTTTCTCCTGAGGCATTTCCATTAGCATACAAATATGCTGTCAGTGCTACCTTTTAATAAAACAGTCAGCTGAATCATGTTGCTCTCCCCTTTTGTGTTAGTTTCCTTGGGTTAACTTAGAAATTTACAAGACTGAGTGGCTTAAAACAATAAAAATTTACTTCTCACAGTTTTGGGGATGAGTCCAAGATTCTGTTGTGGGTAAGGGCCACAATGCCTCTGAAGGTGCTAGGGAAGGATCTGTTCCATGCCTCTCTCCTAGGTGGTGGGAATGTAAAATAGTACAGCCCCTTTGGAAAGCAATTGGGTGGTTTCTTAAAAATTAAGACACGAATTTACGAGATGACTAAGGAATTCTACTCCTAGGTGTCTGCTCAAGAAAAATAAAAGCCTATGTCCACACAAAGACACATAAATGAATGCTTATAGTAGCGTTATTCATAATAGTCAAAAAATGGAAAAAATGCAAATGTTTATCAAATGGTGAATGAATAAACAAAATGTGGTATACCTGATATCAAATGGGGTCCCTCTGCTCGCCACTTACAAAATCAATTACATACTCACAAATGTTGATAGTAAAGGAAAGGTGCCTTTAATCAGAATACCAGCAATTTGGGGAGATGGTGGACTCAACGTCCCCCCAAAACCACCTCTATTCTGCTTGGTCATGGAATTTTAAAGGGAAGGAGGGAAGCAATCTCGGTTACTTATTGTGATAGGGGGTCAGAGTGGTTTCCATCCCCCCATTGCATACGGGCTCATGGACTTCTTATGATCTTCCTCTAGATGTTATCTTGTTCACACAGTTTGTTCAGGAGATTACTGAATGGGAAGGTAGGAAAGAGGTCTGGTCATCTGTTAATTACTTGTTCTTCATTTCTACCACTTTGATCTATGGAAAGAACCGACAAGTTAGACAAGGTATTGTATGACTAGAAGATTTGAAACGTGTGCTTGTGCCTTAGATGAGTAGAGCTTGGGGGTGCCTGGTTTAAAAGTTAGCTACAATGGAGCTTTACTAAAGTGGCCAGAAAAGGCGTTTCCTGCTAAGGGAGGTTTCCCGCTAAGGGAGGTTTCCCGCAAAGAGCTGCTTACATACCCATACCATGGAATACTGTTTTACATTAAAAAAGAATGAAATAATTTTGCATGCTATAATATTGATGACCCTCAAAAAATCTGAAATGAAAGAAGTCAGATAGAAAATACTGTATTTTGTACAATTGCCGTATGTAAAAATTCCAGAGAAAGAAAACCTATAGAAAGAAAACATAAAGTAGATTTATATTTGCCTTAGGCGGGGGTAGGAAAATGGAATGGCTGCATGTAAACACAAATATTCTTTTTTGATGTCACAGAAATGTTCTAAAATTGTTTTTTGTGTGTGTGGTTTACACAAAACTACATATTTACTAGAAGTTATTGAATCGTGTACTTGAAAAAGATTGAATTTTATTTAAAATTTTATGTCAATAAAGTGGTTTAAAAAAAAAACATCTTGCCTCCCCACCATTAGCCTAATGGACACACATTATTCCTCTTATTTTGAGTATTTTTTTACAGTATTTATTGTATTCCAAAATATTACATAATTTTATGTAATAAAATTTATCAGATTATTTGTTCCCTCAGAATGTAAAGGGCAAAGATCTTTACAAGTTTTGATCTGTATCCTAAGGCAAGAAGAGTGGTAGCACATCAATTAATATTTTTAATGAATTAATAAATACATTCTACTTAAAAATGATACAGGGCCACTGCTCAACTATGTTATTATATATCCAACAATTTAAATTTAAGATGATGCAATAGAAATAAGTACAACATAGATATTCTAATATTTTAATTGTCACAAATGCAAAATACTTATCTTTAAGCTTTGTTAAATTTCTGCAGTATTTCAGGTAAGTTATTTGACCTAAAATTATTATTTTTCTGCTTACTCTTTTAATTAGTTTTACGGTTTATTTATTCAAAGATGCAATGTAAATTTATACTCATACTGTTAGGAAATTACTTTGTGTGAATCTTCCTTATTTCAATAGCTAGATTATATGATTCCTAAGGATATGAGAAGTTTTCTATACTTCTATATAAATATTGTTCAGATAAACTAAATAGACTGCCAGATATTCCTCCAGCAAAGATAGGTTTATTGAAGATCAGCAGAGAATCGCAATTCAGGGTCTGCAACAATGGCAAGCCACATACAAGTTCCTACATGGCAAGGGAAGGAGAACACTTTTGTGGAGGGAAAGGAAGTTGGGAGGGCTACAGTAAACAAAGAGTTAATAGCTTGTTATTGGCTGAGTCCATTCCAGGGAAGAAGAGGAGTCTTTCTTCTTCCTGTTGGGCTGGGCTATCATCACAGGATATGAGAGCGCCCATTCTGGTCTCCCAACTTTATTTATTTGAGGTTTTTGTGTATTAATTTTTTACATTTCCCTCTTTTGATCAAGATCTTTCCTTGAAAGCATTATTGATCCAAAGTCAGGTTTTCTAGTTTCAGTTGCTTTTTGTCCCTCAGTGTCAAGAAGAACTTTTCCTCGGTGTGTGTCTCATGTGGGAAGGAAAGTGTACAGATGAGAATTTGAGGTCACATTTGAGGGAAAAGGAAGGGTAGGAGAGAGAACTCTCAGGTACTTTTTATCTAACATCTGTATGCTATCAAGGACATAGACATGGAGATCTTCTGAAGTGGTATGTTATCACCAAAGGTTTAGTGACAAGCTTCCAACAGGCCTGGTCCAGATATGTTGGGAAAACTGTCTCATCAGATGTTGTCTACTTCAATTCTGGAAAATCTTTACTTTCAGGTCACCAGATAATACGCAGTTCTAGCTAAGGTTTGTTGCTTTATTTAGGTGTGTCATGTGGATCCAGGAATTTATTCCTTGGAGTTTGGTGGCAGAAATGTTCGTTAGCAGTACCTGATAGGGGCCTCTATAGTGAGGTTGAAGAGAGTTTTTCTGGAGGTGTATTTTTCAATAAACAAAATCTCCAGGTTGTAAGGTGTGATGCCTAAAGTCTTTGTTTCCCAAGGGCACACTGGGAAAAGATTGCTCTACTAAAACATGGTTATTTGTAATAGAAGCAATCAAGCCTTTGGAATATTCAAGTATATTTCCTTTTATCAGTTGTGGTTCAAAAGAAGCAGGAACCAAGTGCATTGGGTGTTCTGCAACTATCTCAAAGGGTGAGAGTTTATGAAGTCCAAAAGGAGTGGGTCTAAGATTTAGAAAGACTGACAGCAGTGCTTTTGTGCAAGGCATTTGGAGGAACTTTATAAATTTTCCCAATTGAATCTTAATAATGCTATTAGTGTGTTCGTCTAAACCAGAAGATTAGGGTGGTAAGCATAGTGAAAGTGTTGTAAAACCAGCCAAACAGCACAAATTTGCCTGGCCAGTAAAATGAATCCCTCAATCACTATGAAGTTGGAGAGATGTTTCCTAGGTAGGGAATGATCTTTTCCAAAAAGACTTTAGTCATAGAAGAGACAGTAGCCTGTTTGCAAGGGAAGGCTTCAGTCCAGTGTGAAAACACATAAACCATGACAAAAACATAAGGATAACATTTCTTCCGGAAATATCAGCAAGGTGATTTCCTTTAGCTTCCAGAGAATCAAGTTTTTAATGCCTTGGAATCTTATAATAGCTAAAGTGGCAGGCAAAAGTATTGCATCTAATAATTCTTGAACATAGGGGCTATTTTAAATTTTATTTTCACTGAAAGTAAGGAAGACCTGTGGCTTCCACAGCATTCCAAAATCATGAGCTACTCCAAAAGCATATCTACTATCAAAATAAATATTGGCAGTTTTGTTCTTGGCTAAAGTACAAACCTGTGTAAGAGCATATAATTCAGCCTGTTGGACCAAAGTAGCCATAAAGATACTGGCTCGTCGACATCAAAAGGAGTTGCAATAATATACCCAACACAATTGCCATTGTCCCCTTTTAAATAAGAACCATCAGCAAACCATGAGAAGTCAGAAATACCAAAGGAATTTCCTGTAGATCATCACAAGAGTCAGAAAGTTATCCATCAGCTTTAAGCAGTTGTGAAGGACTTCACCAGTGATAGAGGGGAAAAGAGTATCAGAGTTAAGGTTACTACAACATAAAAGAGTAATGCGAGGAGCAGTTAACAAAAGGAGTTTATAGTCGGTTGGGTGGCTGACTGAGAAATGTTCAGTGTCATGAGAATTCAGAAGAGCTTCTAATGCGTGAGGTACAAAAATGGTTAAAGGGGTTCCCACAGTGATTTTCTTGATGATCTTAATCAAATGGGCAGTAGCCATAATAGTTTTAAGGTAAGGGGGTTATCCACATGCCATAAGGTTCAGTGGCTAGCTATAATATCTTATGGGTCCTTGTGTTTCGGGGTGAGGACCCCAAAGTTGTTCCTTTCCCTTTCATATACAAAAAGAAAAAAGGAATCTGATAATTGGGATTCTTAATGGCAGGTAGATTCATCAAACTCTCCTTTAAGACCTTAAAGTTCATGTCATCTTGTTCTTCCCATAAATTGGGTTGGGGTTGTTTTCCTTTAGTAAAACAAACATATAAAGGTTTGGCCATAAAAGGGATATTTGGAACACAATTTTGGCAGTAACTAACCAGCCCAAGAAAACGTCACAGCTGGTGCTTCGTTTTGGGTTTTGGAAAACTTAGGACACCAAGAAGTCTATCCGGATTTACGTGTAAACCATGATTTGATACCAGTTGCTCTAAATATCAAACCTGGGTTTGGGCAAACTGCAACTCTTCTTTGGTGAACATATGTCCCTTTAAGACTGAAAGATTTTGCAGGTGGATGCTGTCTTCCTGTGAGGAGGCTTGAGAAGGATAGTAAAGCAGCAAATCATCCACATAATGCAACAGAGTAGAACCTCTGGGGAACTTTATATCATTCGATCAGCCTTCAGTATTTGTTAGAAATAAAAAGGACTGTCAATAAAACCCTGAGGCACTACTGTCCAGGTGAATTGTTTTTCTTCCCAAGTGAAGGCAAAAGATATTGGCTAGCCTCCTCAACTAGCATAGTAAAGAATGCACTGCTAAATCAATTATAGTAAAGAATTTGTTTCTAATGGGAATGGATGTTGGTAATGTATGAAGGTTAGAAACAACAGTGTCTAGGAAAAATAATGTCATTTATTGCTCAGAGATCTTGGACAAAGCTCCACCCTTGGCCCTTAGGTTTTCTCACCAGTGAAATGGGAGTGTTACAGGGTCTAGTACAAGGGATTCTGAGGCCTTGAGCCTTAACATCTTCTATTACATGCTTTATGCTTCGAAGGGATTCTTTATTTATATGGTATTGACTAATCTGGAAAGAAATTTTGAAGGGTCTGTTTGAATCTTGATGGGAGGTGTGCTGTGAATTTTGCCAACATCAGTTGGAGATTTTTTTTCCCATGAGGAAGATGGTAGCTGTTTCACTAGGGACAAATTATCAGTGTTTCCAGAATCAGCTGTAGTACTGTTAGAGATGAAACAAATAAAAAGATGTCAAAGGGTCATTTAATTCTCCTGGTTGATTACTTTGATGACTACTATCAAATTCTCAAATTATTCCACCATCTGGAGAAAGAGATTCTGGAATGACACTTCTCTAAGAAGTCTTGGCCTAATAAATGGGTAAGGGCAGAGCAACTGAGGAGAAAAGGGTGGATATCTCTTAAAGAGCCTAAACAAAAGGGAATAGGTTCAGAGACTGGCTTATTAGAGGTCTCCACTATTTGAATTGTATTAGTACTCTGAGGCATGGTTTGTTTTTTTGTTTTTTTGTAGTAGTGGGGTTGAGCACTGAGAGTGTGGATTTGGTGTTAGTTAGAAATAGAAGGGATTCATCTCCAATCTGGAGAAATGTTTCTCCAAACTGATGAAGAAGGAGAATTGGAAAGAGCCTCTGTAGTTCCTTGGAGCCCTGTCATTGCGAGTTGGGAGGACATTGGGAAGTCTGATTATTTAAATGCCTAATGCACTTAGATTTGTAATAATTGCATTTCCAATATCCTGGCTCTTGATAATAAAAGCTGAAACTAGAGGGTTTGGGTTTTATTTATAAGCCTTCATTTGCTGGAGTTGAAGATTAAGAATTTCGGCAGTCTTCCTTGGAAGTCACTCATCTAGAGTACAGGAGAGCTGGTTTGCCAGATTAACTAAATCTGGATAGACATAGTTTCTCTTTCCATCCCAGTCCTTTTTTTTTACGAGAAGTGAAAGGTCCTGGTTCAGCCTATTAGTAACCGTAGAATTAAGTTTCTCTAAGTGTAATCAACATCTGAAGGTAGATCAGAATTTTCTTTAAAAATAATTTGAAGTCAATTGTAATAGTCATGAGCAGGTTCATCAGATTTTTGTTTGCAAACCTGAATTTTGTTCCAATCAACAGGCTTTGGAAAAGCTCTAGGAATTGCTTTGATGAAGTTGCCTAGCGATTACTCTAGTCTGATCATATAATAAGTTAGCGTGCTGGTCTACCGGTTATAATTACAGAGACCTTTCAGGATTTTTCCCATTAGCAGTTTCATCCAGTGCTGGGCCTGGTGTTCTCTGACAAGCATATGAACCAACTGATATAAGTCAGAGAAACTAGGTTGATAAGTTCAAATGATTATATTAAATTCCTCAGCAATTCTGTGAGCATCTTTTTTTTACTTTGGGGAAATCTTTGTCTATGGCTCAAGGTTCAGCTTTCTACCAGGAAATGTAAAAAATTAGGGTTTAGCCTCTGGATCCTCAGAAGACTTAATTTTTAAAGAGACAGATTCTGAAAAGTTCAGAGGAAAAGGGAGTGGGGAGAGTTTCAGAGAAAAGAGGAAGTTCAGCAAGGTGGCTAGCGTGGGTGAAGTGAGGCTATAGGGGAGTCAGAAGTAGAGCCTGGGACAAAGAGCCAAGACAGAAGAGCCTGAGGCCTTGGCTGCCATTTTCTCTTTCTTTTGTCATTTGTTTGCCTCAGTTCATCTTAAAATCTTATTTTGCAGAAAGGCAATTTTAGACTTCTGGTAACATTGTGAAGCCTCAAACTACCAGTGAAAATAGGCATTGCACTCAATTCTGGAAATGTCTGAGCTGTTGTAACACAATCCAGCTTTAAGGAAACTAAATGTGGGGATTTCAAAAGTTCCCCATAATGGCCATTGATATTTTAAATTGCCTTTGGTCAGGTCAATCCATTTAGTTAGAAATGCACATGAGAAAGGACCAAGGTTTTTAAGCATGAAATCTGCCAGAGTCCCTATGGGGTGGGTGCCCTCAAAATACTTAGATAATTTGGATCTCATTTCTCAGAGGTTTTTCCCTAGAGTAAAAGAACAATTTTCAAACAGTTTAAACATTTTACAGTGCAAACAGCTCAATACAAACAGCTTGCAAGCTAATAGCAGCCAGTTCTAAAGAAACAGCTTGGTCTTGAAGGAGCCAGGCCAAAGGCTTTTTTTCAGCCAGTTTCCAGAGAATAACTTATTCCAAAGTAATACACCAAGGCTGAAAAACCAGCACAGGTTTAGTGAAGCAGGAATTGTGAAGGAATGGATCAAGTGCGTTTTGAGCTTCAGTTGAAACCGTCTTATTTAAAATCAGACTGAAGTGCCAAAGGAGTGCGTGAATACAGAATTAGACCTTAACCTGAAAGACAAAACCTTAAAATAGATCTGAGGTATAATTTGGAGAGTTTCAAATTTAAAGAGGGTGTGAGCTCAGATCTGGGAGAAAGCCATACCTGTATACTCCAGGGTACCACACCTGTGGCTCACGAGCCCTGAAGCCTTCAGGGCCCCATAATGGGCCATCAAAATGTTGACCTGAACTAAGGAGACTGCCAGATATTTCTTCTGTAAAAGTGGGTTTTATTTGGGATCAACAGAATTGCAGTTCAGGGTCTGCAACCATGTCAAGTTATGCGCACGTCCCTGCACAGCAAGGGAAGGACTGTGCTTTTATAGAGGGTAAAAAGAATTTGAGAGGGCTATAGTAAACAAAGAGTTTATGGCTTTTCATTGGCTTTGTCCTTGCCAGGAAAGAGGAGGAGTCTTTCTATTGGGCTCTGCTATGGTTGCAGTGCATGAGAGTTCCCCCTTCTGGTCTCCAAACTCTATTTACCTGAAGTGTTTTTTATTATTATTATTTTTTACAGTACATAGAAACTGACAGATACACAGAGAATAAATATATATGGCTGTATCACTTAAAACATTATCATGAAATCTCAAGGAAAGTCAACCTGAGCAACAATGTTAAATGGCATCTTGAAAGGAGATAAAATTTAAACTGTATATTATTTGGCAAATAACTAGTGATAGATTATTGGTAGCATTTAGTATAAGTGAACTAAATTCATAAAAGTGCTTTAATATCATGAACAATATAATGGTAAGAAGGCTATGATTTACCCCATGCCCAAAAATTCATTTAATATTTTTCTCTCATAATTACCTTTCTTTCTTGTGAAAAGAAAAAAAAATGTTAGGAGCACTTACTGCCAAACAATTGCCATTAAAATTGCCATTAATGCCTGATATTAATATATCACTGAGTCAAATGTAACGAAAAAGGAGCATCTGAAAGATTGCTTTGGAGTTTTTGTTTTTTCATAAGTCAGTATTTTTGGAGATGTCTTTAGGGTCGTTTAATTGAGTGTCTTATTTTTAATCCAGTATAAAGACACTGGATTAATTCAAGTGTTATTAAATACCAAGAAACATTTTAAAATGCAAATTTATGGTAATAAATTTAGTGTAGCACTGAATTAAAAATTTCATTATCATTCTCTAATTCAACCTTTAAAAATGCAATCCTCAAAAACGTAGAGGGTAGTTTTTATTATTCCCATTTTATAGATGAGAAAATGAATTTTGAATATTAAATGAAAAACTTATATAGCCGTTTGAATTCAGATCAAAAATAGGTTTTTCTAAACCTCAAATCTTTGTTCTTTCCATTACATTATACTGTTTCCAATGTATAAATCAATATATGAATGTGAGTGCATGTACTTGGGCAGAAAGGACTGCTACATTTAAGGTAATATCTTTGCATTCTTAAATTTTTCCCAGGAGTTTTAAACAAATGCATACTCAGCAGAATTTATTCTTCTCTTAAATAAACTCTCTTAAAATGTGCTGGGCACCACTATTATGATATTTTCTCAGAGAAATGTATTTTTTGCTAATAAAAGAGAAGTAATTAGAGTGTCAATAAGCAGTATGTAACTTATTCAGTCTTCACGGTACTTTTAATTTAGAAATGAAAACATATTTCCCAAAGGCAGTCCTTTATGTTTTTTATAGAAACATAAAGTATGTTTTTATTTTAAAAAATTACCTTATTGTGATTTACTGAGATATGAACATGGAAATGGTGATGTTAAACAATATTTTCTTTAGCTCTAAAATTGTAGTGGGATCATGATTTCGTAAGAAGAAAATTAGTTATGGTGGTAACATTATTGTATAATTTCCCTCAGGATCTCTACATCAGGAGTGGTTTTTTTAATATCCTAAAACAAGTCACATACAGTCACTTTAGATATAAAGTAATGTTTAATAAAACAATATCATACAGCAACTCACAGTATGAGCAAAGACATCTGTTTATGTTACCATGAATAGTTATGAATTGAGATGCTCAAATGGCTTTGCCAGCAAAACATTGCCTCTTAATTTATTTTTATAACAAATGGAAGCCTCATTTTCATGGTTGGGTAGTTTGCATTCAAATGTACGAATAACTTCAAAGGCAGTCACTTCTACACAGCATGTTTTATTGTAGAGCATAAGAAGGAATTGCTAATGGTCTCTTGTTGGGCAGTCATCTTCTCCATCAAGAGTTTAATTTTATTATATTTTTAAAATGTGGTATATAAGTTGGGATTTATTTCTTTAGAGTACAATTTAATAAATCTGAAATTAATGAGAATTTAATACACAATCTAATATATATAAAGTTGAAAAGGAAAATATAAATGTTCATTCTAGGAATCTTGGAATTTTGTCAGTTCTTTCTGGGGTTCTGAAACTGAAGCTTTTCTTAAAGAATTTTTTTAAACAAAGGAAAAGAGATGCCTTATCTATTAAAAATATTTGGATTATTTAAACTTAACAGAAAGGAAATTTTCTATGAATAAGATACTTGTGGAAATGACTGTTTAAGTGATTGAATATAATAAAATCAGAAGCCGGGACAAGTATTATATTTCCATACATGTAAATTTAAATTGCAAAATTTTAAATTCTCCTTTATTTCAGATAGCATAGATTGTACTTTTACATGAATATTTCTATTTATCCTTATAGTCAAAAATAGAAATAAAGTATTTCAACTCTAAAACATGACATTTGTATCAAATGCTACTTGTTCACATGAAAAGTTCTATTCTAAGTATTTATAAACATTTGAAAAACAAACCACTGAATTATTTTGTCTCAAAATTGTAAATATTGTTTGTTATTCATTTAATTATTTTTATAAATATGGCTTTATTCCACTTTAAAATTATCCTATATAAAAATGAAAGTGGATTTAACATAATTAAATGTAACAGACTTGCCACTTTCACAATAGAGGCATAATAAATAAGTACAGAAATGAGAAACTTGTGCTTAAATATAGTATTCATTTTAAGGAAAATATAAGTAACATGAAATTCAGCAGGTCAAGCATCATATTTACTTATTCCTATTATATAGTATATAATCCTAAGTGCTATACATATCTTATTACATTTATATCTATGAGAACATGAACATGTCTATGAGAACATGACAATTTGCACATATAACAGGTGAGAAAACTGAGGTTTGCAAGTAAAGTAATAATATCCCTATCTCTCTGTGTATCAGTTAGGTTTTAATCAGGGAAGCAGAAATACCAAGAGCATTATGGAGTAAGGGTTATATTATAGGAATCAGACTTTGATTAGTTGGGGGACTGGTTAATATATATATAAAGAGCTGTAGCCTCTGAATCTGGTGATAGACCTGAATTACTAAATGTCAGCTGGTAGTCAGGAAGAAAAGCTGGGCATGAAATCCTGGAACATGAGAGGAAATCGGAGCCCATTAGGACAACTAGAACATTTTGTGCAGTTTGTACATTGTGTACAGGGAGGAGGGCAGGGTAAGTGAAGGCCTGTCTGCTGCCCGCATCAATGAAGTGAATCAACAGATAGTAACAATGTGCTAGACTACAGTGGTGCTTGCCCCTCTAAATTAACCTACAGAGCATGAGGTCGCTTCAATTCTACCTTACAAATCTCATGCAAAATTATCTTGTGGCTAATTTTAACATATAATTATGGAGAAAGGAATCTTGGGAAATGTAGTTTTCCAGTTAGAAAACAAACTAAACTCCCCACACTCTCTTATTTTTACTTGGGTCTAAACATTTATCTTGGTCTGTTTTCCACCTCTTTGAACACAAAGTTGAGATGAATTTTTCCTTTCAGATTCTATAGAATTGAATTCTAGAGAAATTACTAAAATAAACTAGTTGTTCGGAATTTTGAAAAAATTTTTTTGAATGGTGAATTTTAAAGTTACCACTGAGCAATATAGGAATATATTAAAATTAATTTTAATCCCTAAATATATTTTCTTTTAATATGTTTCAGAATTATTTAGAAAAAATATTTGATAAGACTCTAAATCTTTTACAGGAAGAGAACACATGACTTAATTCTAACATTTACATAATTTAATTCAAAAATAAAAGTTACTTTACTACTTCATAATGATTAGATCTACTTGATTCTGCTAATATAAAGCTATTTTGTTATATTGGGGGGTTTGTATAAATGCTAAATTATATCACATATAAGATATCAACAATAATATTTTTAATGCTTTTTTTTCCAAATCAAGAAATGAATTCATATTTCCTACCATGTCTAAAGAACAAACTTTCAGATTTCACCATAGCAGATATATAGTTTTTGTTTGTAAAATTTTGCATTGATTCAAAATCCCATTAAAATATCTGTGAAGATAACACAAAAGTAGACAGCAACCCTGGAATCAGACAAACATTAGTTATATCTGAGGAAAATGTTCACTAACTTTAACAATGATAGAGTTTGATTTATAATCATAATCCTGTATAATTCGACAATACTCCTTGCATCACTTATGGATAGGTGCCATCAAAAAGACTGGGAAAACTTTGATGCAAATGTATCCTATTATAATTTTACTTTCTAAAAGTAAAAATATCAGATATTCGTCCCTACTCTCACCCCATCTCCCAGAATGAAGCTTATTTTCAGAATCAGCTATATTTATTCTACCTTCCTCTTCATAAAAATCTCTCTATTTACCTCTATTCATAGACTATAACCCCTTGTATACAACTTAAAATGTGTTAAGAGTTTAGAAGCAAAAGCAAAACAGCTTTGAATGTGTATTTCCTTGGAGAAAAGTACTTGGAAGCAAAACATGAGTGTATTATAAGCAATGAGTCATGGGAAGTTGTGACTTTCAAGTAAGAGCCCTGTATGAAAGAAAACCCACAAATGAGTCTGCTTATCTACAACAGGCCAAGAACTGTAGAATGTTTATCCCCTGTAAATCTAGAAAAACTTTACCCAGTTAAAACTTGCTAATAAATTGAGCAAAAATTCATAATCATTAGAACTGTAACAACAAACATATATCTAACATAATTAATTTGCCATTTACAAAATGGAAATGGACTTTGGTTGAAATAATGACACACTATGAGCTCTTTTTTGGAAAACGTCAGCCTGTGAATATGCATGTGACCATGTATCTGACCATGTTAGAGTTGGAGGAACCAGATTTACACTAAAATTGGACAAAATTTTTAAAAAAAATAACTTTTCAGACATTGAAAAGCCAAAAATGGACTGTGGTTTCTGAGAGAACTAAACCAAACAAGATGAACCCATTAATTTTCAGGCTCGATGGCTGGAGGAACACCTAGAGCGCAGAGCAAGGAGGAATATCCCAAGCAGTAGTCTTGCTGAGTTTCAGAATAGTGATCAGATTTTAGTAAAGATGATGGCGTGTCTGAACATTTCAGGGCACGGTTTCAGAGAAAAGGGAGCTCTAGAAAAAAACGCTCTATAAATGGACATTAGGTCCTGTTGAATTTTTCTTGAAAACTCAACCAAAAAGAATGGGTAAAATACCACAAATATGGGTAAAAAAATGAGCTGAAACATGTGAGTGGAATGGTTTCCAGAGTTTCACATAGCTGTAATGAAATTGAGTTTCAACATGCTGGAGTAGAATTCAATAATACTCCATAAGAGCCATGGCTTAGTATTAAGGCTAACTGCTCATCAATGTGTAGGGTACTCCAAACCTTCCCTGACAAAGCTTTAAAACAACAATTGACATTCAAGCTGACACTTAGTGTAATGAGTTGCCGAGAAGAAAAAAGCACAATATTCTTTAGAAGAAGACAAAAAAATCCAGACACTCAATAAGAGAAAATTAAATGTGTCAGCATCTACACAAATATTACTAACCATTCCAGAAAGCAATAAAATGCAACCCAGAAGGGGAAGATATAAAAAGTGGAACCTCTAAAGATGGAAATTGTAGTATCTGAAATTTGAAAATACCTGGAGTGGGTTTAACTATTGATTAGGTATTACAAAAGAAAATCTTAATGAATTTGAAGACACCATAGAAACTAGACAACATGAAGCACATTGAGGAAAAATAATTATGAAAAAGTAATAGTTTCAGTGACCTGTAAAATAATAAGCAGTTTAACCAAAGCTTATTTGAAGATGCAGAAAGAAAGGAGTCAATGTGCATAAACATTTAAAGGATTTATAGGTAAGATTTTTCTAACTTTGATGAAATTATAAACCTACAAATCTAAGGAACTCAAGAAAATCCCATTAAGATAAACACATAGAAAACAACATTAAACCACGAAATAACCAATTTATAGAAATCTATGGCAAAAAAGAGAATCTTAAAGCACAAAGGGATAAAAGTACATTATAAGAACAAAGAAGCACATTGCAGCATACTTTTCATCAGAAACTACCCAATCCAGAAACTGATAGAATAGTATCATCACATGCTGAAAACAAAAAATATCCTCAGCCAAGCATTCTATACACAGTATAGAATTATACACTGTAAGAAATGTTAATTAAAAATTTCAAGCAGAAGTAAAATAATACTGGATAAATATAGATTATATTCATTCATATATATATATGAAAAAAGAAATCAAGAAATGAATATGTGGGTAAATAATTTTTAAAACTTTATTTCTCATTTTTATTGTTATTAAAAATAATTGACTGTGTTTTAACTTCACTGGTGTTATGTAAGGACAGAATTTTGTCTCAAAAATACTAAAAATTTGCTCCAGAAGCATGAAAACGCAATAAAGACTTTAAATCACTTTTAAACACTTTCAACAACTAAGCAAAATTATTAGCAGGCGATGTTGTTTTAAAAAGTGTGTTTTAGGTCTGCTGATGGTTATTAAAAGAAAACTTTCTAATATTAAATATGCAGAAAAAATAGATAAAGCAGAGTTTGGAAATTCTCCTATTATCAATACCAAACTTGTTTTATTGTTTATGACTTCTATGGATGGTTATTGAAGTTAATTCCATACATATTCAATTTTACATATATTTTCTTTAAAAAAAACCCAAAAAACCCCTCAAAAACATCTTCCTCCCAATCTTTATATGTTTTCAGAAGGTCATACTCAATCTTCAGAAGTAATAATGATTTTGAACTAAACAGACATCAGGAATATAACAGACAATTTTGTTTTCGCATATGGCTAAAAGGGATTCTTAAACTCTGGACACCACACCTTTAAATTATGCCAATAGAGGGAATTCCCTAGTGGACCAGTGGTTAGGACTCTGCACTTTCACTGCCTAAGGCCGGGGTTCAATCCCTGGTTGGGGAACTAAGATCCCACAAGCTGTGTGGTGTGGCAAAAAATAAATTATGCCAGTAGATAAATATACATATATAATACTCTGTGTGTTTGTTCATTTGTTTGTTTTGTGATAAGTGCCCAGCCTCAATACAATTCTCCTTTTTCAAACATCAGAAAGCTGGTTTTAAAATGTATATGGTTTGATTGAGAAGAAATGTATCTCTGGGATTCTAACCAAAAAAGGATCTTCATGAAGACAACGTATCCTAAATCATCATATGATTCTCTGTATTAAAACAACCTGATAATTCAAGGTGCTAAATGATTAAACCTACATTTGTGTTTGTGTTTGAAAACTGTAGGTTATTGTCTCTCTTCTTGATTCTGATCAGGACACATTAGATAAAGTTTTTAAATGGCCAGAGATAAATATCTGAGCACTTGCTTTGGTTAATGAGTTTCTGTGGTGAAAGTCATTATGATAAACAGAGTAGCCTGTTACCACCGTGTTTTATAGGATTCCTTTATCTTCTTAATTTCTGCTTTCTACAAATGATTATTTATTTAATACATAGATATTTATAACTATTGTATTTTATCATACACTGTGTATTTTAACATAGAGTATCTTTCTTTGGTTGGTAGAAAAACCCAATCCTTGCTTTCTTGTTATTTAATGTGTCTGGTGTATCTCGCTCTTGCCTTCCTTTCATTTAGCTTTTCTTAATAACTGTGGTAGTCTCCCTTTTTATATACATCTCTTCTTTTTTAATATATCAGTTATTAATTTAATTACCTCAGGAATGGCTTGCTATGTCTTGAAATTTTAGTGCAGCAAAATTTCTTGGTAACTTTGGTATGCTCATCTGTTCATTTTCAAGAGTTAAGCTTTCAATTTCTTTTTTCTTTTTTCAGTTCCTGACTATAATTCCAATGTGATGTTTACAATAGCCATTTGTGGAGATGAAGAATGCATTTTAGGTAAAAGAAGTTCCTTGATTGTTATACATTTATGTAGTGTTATCAACACAAAACCATATAATCTTGCTTCTAAGATTATAGCATAGTTAGAAGCTTTATACTATTATTCATCGCTTTTGAAAAGTTGGCTCATGTATTTCAAGCAATACCTAATACCAATCCCTAAAATTTTAGTGTCATATATCTACAACAGAGTTGTCAAATGTTGACCTGCTAAATATAACTAGGTCAGGAACCATGTCAAAGTATACTACTCTTTGACTACACCCCATAAAATCTTAAAAATAACTTACGATCTTTTTAATAACAATAGCTTTGATCAATTTTAAGTAAATTAAGTAAGATTATTATACCTATTGAATGCTTATTCACATATAGGCAACATAAGCAGTGTCTAATTTATCAAGGGGCAAAAGAACATACATTTATATCATTAGATTACAAATAATTTTTTTTCAATCCATATGGCTGAAAATTTCTTTTATTAATTTTTATTGGCGTATGGTTGCTTTACAATGTTGTGTTAACCTCCACTACACATGGATTACAAATAAATTTAATAGAGAATGTATTTTTCATTAACTTAACACTTTTGCATTTTCTCTATGTATTACATTCTTTTGACTTGCTTGCATTAAGTTCAGATACCTTTGCTGATATTAAATTCAGCAGCCATAAGGATAATATCTGAATGAGAAGCAGAATATCAAAAATTTAGTTTTTATATTTTTCTTTTCATCTTAAGTGTTTAATGTTACAGACAGGTACATAGATGCATTAGTAAAAGCAGTACAAAAGCGAATTTTAAACACAGAAAATCCATTGCATTACATAATAAGCATCAACAGAATTAATAGATGAATAAACTTTTGTTCTGGAAGGTTAACTGTTCCCATGTAGTTAGATTGCTCTTAATATTATTACACAGCTAAAGATGATATCTTGCCAAAAGTGGTATTAACCAATTTATACTTGGTATGTAGGTGTTTGGCCACATCCATAAAAAGTAACAGATTTACAAGTGTTCTTATTGATTTGCAAATTCAACAGCCAAGCGGTAATTCACATTAGGTCTAATAAAAAACACAGTTTTTTGGCTGCCAGTAGGAGCAAAAATCCATGTGCTCAAATTTTACCTTTTTAAAAAAAAATTTTTTATAATTTATCAAAGTCATACACTTAAGTTACAAATGCCTTTTTAGGATCTTAATGAGTTTCATAAAATATTACAATTTATTCCATTATTCATTATTTATAAATCTTATATAACTATTTTCATATTCAAGTTGTTTGAAGGCCTATTTACTGTTAATATTTGTATACATCTTATAATTCTATAAATGTGAACAAATGGCAAAATTTAAATAGTCAAACAAGGCCTGAAACTTAAGGATCCTATATAATTCAAATTTTTTTTTCCTTATTGTAAATTAGCTTGTTAAATTATGTTGTATTTTAGGACAAAGATACAATCAGAATAGTTAGTGGTGTGTGAGAAAAGTTGTTCTAAGCTATGTATGATGGAGTGAAGAAATAGATGTAAAGATAACCAGAGATAGATCAGAGAGAAGAAAAAAAAAGGAATTAGGTTAAGTTTGCAAGAGTAAGTGATTTAGTAATCCCAACACTGAAAAGTATGCCCAGCATGTTTCTGTACATGGACATTAAAGAAAGCCCAACAACATCATATTACAGTACAATGACTGGAGTGGAGTTTTCACCTGAATGTGAGTTGTCACATAAGAGTTAGTTACTATAGCTTCAGTATCTAAGAGTGATGATAAAATTAAGTCTCAAGCTAAGGTAATGATAAGTAGAACCAAATGTTGAAATAAACATGAAGAATTAGACCAGAGAGATAATCTACTTCCAAATGTTGGAGACCAGGACTTTCATAATTGAGAATATTTAAATTGCTTTATATAGTTTGTACTTATAAATATACAGTAGAAGACAGAGGTTTTCTCTTTAAACGGTTGGTTTATGTTGGATACCTGAAAATCCATTACCCTAGAGGAGCTCTAAGTTATCTTTCTACAGTAGCATCTGAGCAGTGAGAGTGCCTGGGTTGCCCTATCCAGGGGTGTAACTTATAGTTTATCATATCATCTATCCTAGATATTTATATTATCATATATGTTTGATAATATTCTAGAAAATTAGAAGGAAAGATACATGGAATCAAGTGAAGTATTAGAGTAAGTTGTTCTGATTTATTGAAAATAATCTTTATGCAAATTAAAGTGATCATAGAACCAGAATTACCGAACTCCTACTCACAAAACCTGCATTAATTCAGTTTTTTTTTCTACTGAAACTGTTTTTCAACTCTGTTACAATCATTTTGCACAATCTTTTGTAAAATTTTAAAGACATTCTAAGGGTAAGATTATAAGTATTTTAAGATTATTCAACACTGTAGAAACCAATATTCAGTGATGTGAGAGAAAAATTGTTATAATTTTCAGGAGATGAAAAGATTGATTAAAATAGGAAAAAGTACAACAAAGAATCTTGATTCATTCTTGATTGATTAAAATAGGAAAAAGTACAACAAAGAATCTTTAGACCCTGTAGATTTTAATATGGCATTTTAAGAAGCATATTCATAACAAGTTCCAGATTATGTATAAAATATTACCACATAATAAAGAAATGTAATACTATCAGCAAAGCAAGGAGATGGATTTTATACTAGAAGTCACTAAGTAATAAACAGTCATCATCTAATTTGTTCAAAACAATTTTTTGAAAACAAGCAGGAAGAAAAAAGAATATGACTTTATTTGTTTTATCCTCAAATGACAGTATCAATTAAACTTAAAGAGTCAAAGATTTTATAAATCATACTTCAATTACCAATACCAATTAATTTTCTTGCTAATATATATTAACATAGGTATTCTAATATCCTATTATTTGTAAAGGGAAGTAAATTCTTTTTCAACATATATGGTACTGCATTTAAAAATTTAGTTATAAATTTAGATAGAGATCTGCATTTAGAATTTAGAAGAAAGAAATTTATTATAAATTGGTCACCAAATAGATATTGGGAATAAGATGTTTTCTAAATGAATGCAAATCATCAATAAACATTGTATCAGTATCAGTTCATACTTAACAAATTTAGCTTTTGAACGAAGCTTTGCCCACATAAAATATCCCATCAAGTCTGTATTACCACATGTATAGGTGTATTTAATTTTAATACAGTCTTTTAGGATATTAGAAAATATGGTTATATACATAAGACTAAGCTATGATTAATTAAAGTTAAACCTTTGTAAGAAAATTTATTATATACCTAAACATGTATTTCCTCTAAAGTACCTCTAAATATGTTAAATCGTAACACTATTAATAAATATTAATAATGATAATTAATAATTATTGGGCCCTTACTATATCCTAAGTACAGACTAACTGCTTAAAGAATTATCTGTTTTTGATTATATGTCATTTCCTTTTTTCAGAAATAATTACAGACTATTCTATCTTTTGTACTATGCGTTTCTGTAATCTGATTATTTTGCAGTGCTTTTAAAATACATACAGTTACATTTAATTAATGCTATGTTTTGCAACTTCACACAGCATTGAAAAAACACTGTTGTTACTCTTTTTTCCCTCTTGTCTGCTGGGAAGCCATCTAGTGTTTACAGGGATAATTTTTATCTTCCAAAATAATTAAATGAGAAAGTTAAGGCAGTCTTACTTCTAGTTCTAAACTCTGCTTTGCACTCTTCTGTGTGAAATTCATAAATTTAACTTTTAGCCACAGCTAATAGGTCTGGTAATTCAAAAATAAATGCAAATAATAAATACAAATCACACTATAAGTTAATTATCTAAATGTCTTAAGTATATATGCAGCTTAATGCTATTTCAACCGAGTCAATATACAGGATAAATATATGCCTTTAAATGTATATATAAACATTTTTCCATTTCTTAGTCTGTTTCAGAAATCTGTTAAAAAATTGTTTATGAAATGTGCAATTTCTATGCTCTTAGATTAAAATGGGTAACAAATAAATCAATTATATTAATATTTTACCTACAAGAAATTGTACTCTGAAATTCCTGATGCCAGCACTAGACACATTGCAGATCAAATAGCCCATTCACTGTCTTTCAGAAAGAACAGACTGTGGTCCAGGGAAAGACAGTGTCAGAGTGAGAACTTAAATTTCTTGAGTCACAGGTCTGCATTCCTTTTACATCAATACTTGCCCACCATACTGAAAATAAAACAAAACAAAATATGAGGCATTTCACTTCTAACTGAATATTTCATCATATGTTTTCTCCCTATTGTAGTGATTTATAACAGTGTGTATTTTTGCTACATTATGTACTTTGGACTGTAGCACTACAAACAAGTTTAAATTATCCAATGCAGAAGTCAATTCTAGTTTTATTCTTACTGGGTTTTTTTTTCACCATTATCCTTGAACAGTGAGAAAACTTATTTTTACAATCTATTACAAACAAAAGAAAACAAATGGTTTGAAATGACTGAATTCTCAACTTGCTAATTATAAAGAGCCAAGTGGCTATAATTTTCATGGTGGTCATTGCAATATTCATTTTCCAATTTTCAGCAATAAGAAACTATTAAAGAAAATATAAAATGATATCTATGATATTTGTATCAATTAGTATTTCTCCATGTGTTTGCTAAGTAAGTGCCATGGTTCAGTTATTCAGCTGATATCCAGCCAGAGGAATTCTGTCCATCTGTTTGAATCCATTTTAAACAGGATCATTTAAGAAAATGAACTTATAATAACATGTGGTAACTGAATTCAGTATGGATTTTCCACTGCATTGACCAACTTAGAGAAATTCTCTTATGCAAATACAAATGTTCACAAGCCAGTTTTCCTTCTACCATAGCTGTTGTTCAGAAGGTGGGAAGGAAAATCATGCTTTTCAGTTGGTGTCAGTTGTGTACACTCTTCTCAGTCTTATTGGATGGCCTCAGATTAGACCACATATACGGTGCATATATAAAGGATTTTCTTACTAATTATCTTTTCTTTTTTTTTTTTTTTTTTTTTTGGGGA
>NW_020173763.1:1486147-1487170 GCF_003031525.2 Neophocaena asiaeorientalis asiaeorientalis
TTTTTTTTTTTTTTTTTTTTTTTTTGTGGTACGCGGGCCTCTCACCGCTGTGGCCTCTCCCGCTGCGGAGCACAGGCTATGGACGCGCAGGCCCAGCAGCCATGGCTCACGGGCCTAGACGCTCCGTGGCATGTGGGATCTTCCCATACCGGGGCATGAACCCGTGTCCCCTGCATCAGCAGGCAGACTCTCAAGCACTGCGCCACCAGGGAAACCCTCTCACTAATTTTTAAAGTGCTTTAAAATTTAATGTTTAAAGTGGAATTTATATTTATGTTAAACAGATTCAAACTTAGATAGATAGAATCCTAACAAAAAGATAGACAAAAGACTGACTGTAAATTTAATAACTTTGTAAGGCCAAACAGTTCTGTACAAGGAGAAAAATGATGAATATAACCTTCTAATCCAGTAATATAGTGCCGAGGCTTGTTTGACTTCACGTTATAGCTCAATAATTTAATGAAACGAAAGAGTAAAAAAAAAACACCTGAGTTAAATCTTACCTTTGCCAAAACTGTTGTTTGGTTTGTGTTCCTACACAGACAAATACAGGAATCCATTTTTCCAGGACAAATTCTATGTGTTCTCTCCACATTACTGTTTATGCACACAAATCTCTTTTATATAAGCTTTACCCCTAAAATTCTAATGTTCCTTGTATCTCTGTGGTACCCACCTTCACGGAACCATTCTTTCTCTACTTTTGAAACCAGAAAGCCACAAAAACATCTTAGATATCTAAATGAGAATTGAGAAGCGAAGTAACTCAATAGTTTATGCAAAGAACTAAAACATGGGCTTCCCTGGTGGCGCAGTGGTTGAGGGTCCGCCTGCCGATGCAGGGGACACGGGTTCGTGCCCCGGTCCGGGAAGATCCCACATGCCGCGTAGCGGCTGGGCCCGTGAGCCATGGCCGCTGAGCCTGCGCATCCGGAGCCTGTGCTCCACAACGGGAGAGGCCACAACAGTGAGAGTCCCGAGTACCGCAAAAAAAAAAAAAAAAAAAAAAAAAAAAAAAAA
>NW_020173763.1:1487200-1538993 GCF_003031525.2 Neophocaena asiaeorientalis asiaeorientalis
CCCAGAACCCCAAAAAAAAAAAAAAAAAAAAAAAAAACTAAAACATGATGAATGATGTGAAGAAAGACAATAAATGCAGCACAGAGTGACAGTTGATTCAGTATGGGAAATATGGAAAAATCCAGGGTTTATAAAATTTGTAGTTATTTTACTCTATTGCTTAATTTTGTCTGTCTTTTCACTGAGAATCTAAGAAAATGAGAACAAGATAATTATGTGCATCATTCACCATTATGTATTCAGTTCCTGGCAAAAAATATAATATTTGATTTGTTGATTCTCCCGACCCTCACTCCTGCCCCTTCCATTTCTATTTTTGTACAATAAACCAATGGTTGATACAGTGTTGCTCAGCAGAATTTTAGTGTCTCACTTTTCAAAATGTTTTCTTCTCTTGGTTCTGTTAAATGTTAAAATCACTAAATTTTATCAAAGCAATAATTGAGGTAATCTTTTCACAAATCCTGTGACAAAAACAGAAAGAGAGAGAGAGAGAAAGGAGAGAGAGAGAGAGAGAAAGGAGAGGGAGAGAGAAGAGTTTATTTAGTATCCTAGAACCAAATTGATCCCAAATAATGTCCAATATAAGTACCTGTGACTTGGAAAGAAGTTAATATTGAGGCAAAAAATTCCACCCTATAACATTAAAGAATAAAATTTACCAAACAGAAAAAAACTCAGAGTTAATATTGAATCACTGTTAATTCAACACTAAAGATTAAATAAACATTAAAATTCTTTAATCTCTTTCCTTTGGTCCTATCCTCATTTTCTATCTTACATTTATCATTACTATATATTTCTTTGCCAATTTTAACTAGCATCTTTTTTAGTATGCTATCACAACCCTTGTTTATAATATTGTCTACAAGAAATATTTTCTATATCCTTACCTTGAATATAAATGATTCAACATGAATTTAAGTATCTCACATTGTAAAATGGCAGACCTCACTTTTCTTTTTGCAGAAAATGCCCTCTGAAGCTCAAGATATATTGCATCTATATGTAATATTAATGTATAATATAGCTATATGATATAATGTACTAATAAACCTTTCCCTAGTTTAAGGTGAGTTAGTAGAGAGATCATTTCATTTCATGGCATTTTCAATCATATTAGCTTAAATATGTAATTGAGAAATAATGTTAGAACAAATATAGTTTTATGGAATATATCTATAAGGAAGTTGCAAAAAGATAATGCACATGCAAACCTATATATTGGGAGTGTCCTTCAGAATGTAGTTCTTTCTTTCTTCTGGAGAATAACGGGTCTTTGTGTGGTTCAGTTACTAATGTGTTTCACTTTTATAATATACCATTATTCAGAGGTAACATTTTATTAGTCAGCATGACTCTAAATTTAATAAATCAGAACAATAATAATTAGATACTTTCCCTCCAAATAGGTCTTAAAAGATTAAATCAATCAGAATTAACCCCCAAGTTAAAGACACCTCCCATGTGCACATATACCTTTAACATTTTATCTTTTTTCTTTCTTAGAACTTAATAAGTTTTTAAATCTACTTTGCAGATAATTTTTTTCCCACTAATAAATTGAAAGTTATTTAAAGGAAGGTTTTTTTAAATCCTGTTTGCCTTAACATAGCTAAACCTAAAGTATAGTAGGTACCTAGTAGAGTTTATATGCCCAAATAAATATGTACTGAATGAATAAATTAGTGATCTGCCTTCTGATATAATGGCTTTAGAGTTGAGAGATCATTATGTCATTAGCACTCTTGCTTCAAATGAACAGGATTAAAATGCAGATGGTGGTGAGGAGAAATAATTATGAATAATATAAATGAAGAACAGTCAGGAGTATACTTCTGCTGTGATTGCTGCATCCATCCTATTCAGATGGTATCTGAGCTATAACTCTACTTCTCTGTGCTTCCACTAGTTATTCAAGATAGAACCCACATAGCTGGTTGTCATCCAGAAGGAACCATTAACACCATATTTGTATATGCCTTACACAGCTTGAGAAATGTATATTTGGCCCATCAGTTTATCTATCCTGAGACACAAGACATTGGATACTAAAGGGGAGTGCTGGGAAATAGTTATCATTGTTATAATTTCTTTTGCTCTCCCCTACACTCGATGTAATTTCTCTAAAGTTTTTAAAGTTTCTACCTTGTATGCTCAATTAAATTGAAATATTTGAATAGACTTTTTAAGGATTAAATTTACATTCAGTAAATGTTTTTTGAGTGCCGAATATATCAAACATAGTTCTAGCTTCTAGACATATATTAATAAGCAAATTACCATTCCTTGCATGCAAAGATCTTATATTGCCATGGAAAAGGTCAAATAGACTGCTAGTAAATTAACTTTAGGAGAATCCAATCAGCAATACCATTGAATATTTGTTTATTTTTATCCCTATTAACAAAAATCCAATTGGAAAGTTATACCCTTGAAAAAATTAATCAATAATTGAACTGTACTTGTCTACAACTTGACTTTACAGTTGGCAATGGAGCACGAGGAAGTTTTAGTTCAAACCTGAACTATACATTGCAAAATCATGGTATCGCTTCTCAGAGAAAGTATACTAAATAAATATTATATATTACTATATATATGCATATATGTTATCAATATATACAGAATACTTCAGAGATTTTGTGGGTTCAGTTCCAAACCACTGCATTAAAGCAAGTATCACAATAAAGCAAGTCACAGAAACTTTTTGGTTTCCCAGTCCATATAAAAGTTATGTTTATACTGTACTGTAGTCTATTAATTGTGCATAGAATATGTCTAGGAAAACAATGTACATACTTTAATTAAAAAATACTTTATTGCTAAAAAATGCTATCATCTGAGCCTTCAGGGAGTTGTTAATCTTTTTGCCTTGATGTTGAGGGCTGCTGGCTGATGAGGGTGGTGGTTCCTAAAGGTTGGAGTGACTGTGACAATTTCTTAAAATATGACAATGATGTTTGGCACATCAGTTGACTCTGCTTTTCACTTGAACACTTAGAAGCCATTGAAGGGTTGTTAAGTGGCCTAATAATTTCAATATTGCTGTGTCTCAGAAACTAGGGAGTCCCTAGGAGAGGGAGTGAGATTGGGAAACTGTAGCAGTGTAGTATTCTTTTCTATATTCCATGAAAATATAAGTAGAAATCAATGAAATTCCACAAATTGTTGTAATAATAATCAACTTGCTATATGGAAGATTTATTTACAGAAATGTCATTCCCTGGCCTTCAGAATCTTATAGTTATTTTACAAATGAAGAGCATAGATACCTCCAGTAAATTAATAATAAATTAAATGAAACAACAGTGCCCCTTACTAAATCTTACTAAAGCAGCATTTTAGGTTATTGCTGTTCATTGTAGTCAGAGTATGTGAAGCACAGCTGTTTGGAGGAAGTGTATTGAATAATAAAAGACCAAAGCAATGAAAAGTCAGTGGGAGAAATATTTTGAAAGCTCTATTCATACGATATAATATATTTTAGTTTTTTAGGCCTTTCTTAAGGGCTAAGGAATTAAAAATACAATATGCCACAGTCACCAACACATTTAAAAGACAAGAAATTGTGTCTATCAAAACAACTTTTACAATGCTGTAGATACTTTTGAAGGAAACAATGCTGAAATCAGTTGAAGGTGAATCTGATAGATACATGCCATTAGGTTTTTGACACTGAAATAGAGAAATGCAATAAAATCAACAGTGAGAAATTGACAAGAAAGCAAAGTACAGACAAAGGCCAGACGTCCCAAACAGTTTTCTTCAAAACTGTAATTTAATCTAATATTGTCTCTTAAAATTTTATTGCTTACTAGTATTCTTTTTATAAAAAATTATTTAAAAAGAGATTTCACTTTTCAATGTCTACATCCAGGGAAATTTTCTCAGTGTTCTTATAAGTTATGAAGACAGTTGATATGATTGTCAAGGTATAGTAGCTGATTAATTTATAACATCAATAAATAGCATAATTTGATAGCCTGGGGGCTTATCTTAATATTTTATTAAAATATTTCTAAGAATTAAAAAATAAACAAAATATACTACTGAGTGAAAAAAGAATAAGGTAAAGTAAGAGATTGGATCTAGATCCAAATCCACCAAAAATCCCTTAAAATAAAAAACAATTTATATTAATAAATATAACAGGAAAAAGAATGAATGCCATCTAGAGGCCAGAAATTATTGGGGAATGCCTGGTAAATAGAAAGCAGATAGAAGTCATAATGACAAGGTGGAAGTAACCATAGTGCAATCAGTACACTGCAGGAAAAGGCCAGTGTGAAGATAATGACAGGTTTAGAGAAATTCCTACCCCAAGTCAAAACACAGAAGAGCCACACACACAAAAAAAAGCTGCTATAATCATCAGTGATTACAAACTTGCAATCTCAGCAAAAAAAGAGACCGTCCAGAATCATTTGACCTAGTCTAAATTCTAAGGCTAACACTCTTAAGAAAGTGGGAAGGCCTTGTAGTGTGGGTGTGGGTTTCTAAGTGAAATTTTAAAAGTGTTTGAGAACTCCATTGCAGGAGCAGAGAGGCAGAATGAAGCAATTCAAAGGGAGAGGTGCAGTAATGCCTTTCATCACCAAAACAAAGGTCGCCCAGGCTGAAGTGGTGAGGAGGAATAAAACAAAGAAAATATGACTAATCAGATAGTAGAAATAGCAAGGAAACATGCAAAGAGGAAATGTGGTAACAATAACAATAATAGCAACAACAGAAACAATATAATAACAATAATAGTAATAAAATAATAATATAGTTATACTGCAACTATTATTTACTGAGCACTTATTTATTATTCCAGGATTTATTCTAAGTGCATCATTTGTTATTGATATTTTCAACACTCATAATAACAATGGGAGGTAAGTACTGTTTTTTTTTTCCTATTGTTGGATGTTAGAAAACAAGGCATAGCACATTTAAGTAAATTGCCCTTTGGAATATGGTCAGTGTGTGTTGGTTACTTATTGACCACAAGGAAAGGGAAATAATTAGGCGAATTAACTGAATTATCCACTGTCAAAAGGTGAGAAACATTGGAGATGCTATTTGAAACCAGGCATTTGATCTCCAGTAACAGATACAATTAACTATGCTCTATTAAATCTCTCAAAAAGGTATTACTGGTAAAGAATGCCATAATTTTTTTAAAGACAATAAGCAAACATAGTGAAAATGTTTATATGCTTTCTCAAAATATTATATTCAGAATATATTAAGATTTTCTACAAATCAGAAAGAAAATAGAAACTAGCCCATAGATGATTAGTTCTGCAAGAAACTAAGCTTTCCAGAAAGTTCAAAATATTTGCCCTGTATCTCTTAAACATTTCTCAAACCTTGGTAACCCTTGATAAACACATCCAAAGTTATACGCCAAATTGATAGTGTCAAGTGTATCTTAGAATAAGCATGTTCAAAAAATAAAATGTTTGTTGAATAAATTTTTGTTGAGGTTCATTAGTAAGTGTTAAAATGGAAAATATTATCTTTAAAACTCATTAGATGGACTTATCAATACTACCACTATTTCCATTAGTGCCATCTATATGAGTAATGATATATATTTGAGCTCAAGGGTAAATTAATCTATATTTGGCATCATATTTGAATGATGGCATACTCCTATAGGTGGATGAGAGACACTGTTTTTTAAGAAAAATGTTACTGGATGAGTCAGGCCACTTGAATCCTGTCCCTCGTTGTATCACATTTTAACCATGTGAATTTAGGTGATTAATAAGGCGCATGTTGGCTATTGTTTGTTAACAGTTTCCAAATTGCTTTAACATATATGAACTTATTTGATTACCATACTGTGAATTAGGTGTCATTATTATCTCTGTGTCATTAAGTTTGAAACCTTAAGCTTACAGAGCTTCAATACTTTTACCGAAGTCTTACCTGTCAGGAAAAGGCAAACCCTGAAATACTTCAGAATTTTGGTCCCAGACACTGTTTTTTAACAGAGCACAGTAGTTCTCATTCTCATGTTAGATGTGAGAATCAAATGAGTACTAAAACTAGAGCCATATGTAAACTCTTAAAAAGTATGAAAAACAGGAGCTCAGTTATTTTCCCAAATTATTTCTAAAACACCATCTTATTTTTTTAAATTTTGAGTTAATTTTAAAAGGGAGATGATATATATATCCATTATAAATATAAAATAAAATAATTAATAAAATAATAGCCAAACTAGTGCAGTAAAAAAGAAATAGGGAAGTCTTCTTTCCCTGTACCGTGCTTCCTCCCCATTCTGCAGAGAATCTACTGTTCATCTGTAGTCACACACTTATATGGGCTATTGTTTGGTCTGTGAGGACCTAGTTATTGAAAATATTAGCTATAGAAAACTAATAATAATAAATATCAATTGCACATTAATATGTGTTAGCAGAAAATGCATCAGGGTCTGAGGGCTATATACAGAATAACATATATTGTCCAGCAAAACAAGCAGGCAACAAGTAAAAAAAAAGTACATATTTTTCTATAACAGTAATGCATACTATTTGAAATGAATTTCTATGTTAAAAATTTTGAAAATAATTTACAAAGATCTAAACTCTTTTAAATCCTGGCTTTTCCTTTGAGTTTTCTTATCACACTGGCTTTTTTACTTTTAGTGAAGTTTTCTTTTTTTAAGCTAGAGGAAAAAATGAACTATAAAGATTTATAGACTATGTCATAGGATTCTTAGAGATTGCTGTTTCCTTTAGATTGCTCTTTTATGAAAACATTTTTCTTTCATGCACCAATAAATTTATTTCTCCTCACTGTGAGTATATTTTTTTTCTTTTTTGTATGGTATTTTGAATCATTTTTTTAATCTTGAATTTAAACCTAGGAATACTACTGTAACACTACACACACACACACACACACACACACACACACACACACAATATTACCTAGATTTACAAGCCCGGCAACAATTTTGACCATCTTCTCCTGAAGATAGACATCGTTAAAATAAAAACTTTGAACCTTATTAGATGTAATAACCCTGGTAATAGGTTCTGGAAAACTTAACAATACAAATAGTTTTACTTCTTGAATTTTATTATCCTTTATTGATTGTACTGAATTTTTGAGAAGTAACCTCTACTATTGCAAAACAATTATAAAATAACCCATTTTAACTTTTTAAAAAAATATTTATTTGGTTGCGTCAGGTCTTAGTTGCAGCTTGTGGGCTCCTTAGTTGCGGCTTGTGGGTTCCTTAGTTGTGCCATGCAAACTCTTAGTTGCAGCATGCATGTGGGATCTAGTTTCTGGACCAGGGATTGAACCCCGTCCCCCTGCATTGGGAGCACAGAGTTTTAACCACTGCACCACCAGGGAAGTCCTCATTTTAACTTTTTGATAAATATACCAGTCTATTTATGTGAAATGCACATTGGAGATGTGCTATACAAAAATATTTATTAGAAACATATATATTTTATATAATAAATATATATTTTATAGCAAACATGCTATAAAAGTATATGTGTAATGTATGTTGCAAAGGACCTATACATACATACCTATACATATAGTAATATTATATTCAATTATACATGCATGTTTTCTATAATTTTATCGTAATTTCTATAATTACAATTTTCATAAGGAAACAAAAATATTTGTCATGATAATGGGGACAAAAATATATATTTGTGTTCTTGTTTTTTTTAGATGAAAAGCCTGAATATTTTCTGCTAAAATTGCCCTTTATTCTTCTAAAGAATAAATCTGTAGTGGTTTCACATATAATTCTGGGCATATAGCATATTAAGGCCATTTGCAAATGAGAGACATTTAGTTCAGTAGTATGTAAACTTGTATGTAATAACTTTGGCTGCTTCTTTAGATATCATGTACTTAATAAGAAGACTAGTCAGGGCAAGTTATATTTCTACTCAGCATTAAGTCCCATGTCTTATCCAGTTTGGTAAACTGTCTGTCATCTTGCAACCACTTAGCAAACTCTAATTGACTTGAATAGCAGAGTCAGAATAAGTTAAACTTTTGAAGTTGTAGTTCATTGCCATAACATGAATGTATAATTTAGTAACCTTAATTGGTAACCAACTATATTAGATAACTATTAGATTCAGTACAGCTTCTTAATGCCCTATCACATATTTGTAGCATTATTTTAAATAGAAATTTCCTAGTGAAATGAATCTATATATTAGCTGTTGGAAAATCAATTTTTAAAAATAGAATAAATGTTATTTTGTGTAGAAAAGTAAAACTTGATATGAAACTAATATTGATAGATGTGAAAGAATAAATAAACCCATAATTATATAACTAGAGACTTCAATATCCCTTACTCAAAAACTGATAAAACAATTAGAAAATCAACAAGGATATAAAGAACTGAACAACACCATCAACTAATAAGATCCAGTTGACATTTATAGAACAATCCACTGAACAACAACAGAATACTTATTCTTTCCAAATAATCATGGAACATATACAAAGATAGACCTGGGTCATAAAACAACCTCAGCAAATGTAAAAAATTTGAAATCATACTTTGTTCTCCAACCACAATGATGGAAAGTAGGAATTAGTAACAACAACAACAACAACCAAAACAAAAACAGGAAAATGACCAACACATGGAAACTGAACAACATGCTTCTACATAATTCATGGACCATAAAGGCAGTCTCAGAGAAAATAAAAAGAGAAAAGTTGAACTAAATTAAAATGCTATGCAACATATAAAACTTTGACACAGCTAAGAGTGCTAAGAGGGAAATATATAACATTAAATATTTACATTAGAAAAGAGGAAATACCTCATGTCAACAATCTAAGCTCCCACCTAAGAAACAGAAAAAGAGCAAAATAAACTTAAAGAAAGTAGAAGGAAAATAAGAACAAAAGTTGATGAAATTGAAAAAGAAAAGAAAATAGAAAAAAATCAGTGACACAGAAGTTGTTCCTTTGAAGCTATCAATAAAATTGACAAACCTCTAGCAAAATAGACAAAGCAAAGAGAAGATACAAATGAAATGAGTTATTACTATGAGCTTTGAAGATATCAGAGGACAACTATGAACAGCTCTAGGCACATAGATTTCACAACTTATATGAAATTGACCGATTCTTTGAAAATCACAAGGTGCCACAACTTAACCAATTCAATACAAAATAGATAATTGGAATAGCTTCATAACTATTAAGGAAATTAAATGTATAACTTAAATAAATTACCTGAAAGGAAATCTTTAATCCCATATGGTTTTGAAAGAGAATTTAACCAAATGTTTAAAGAAATAATACCAATTATACACAATCTCTTCCAAAAAATACAAGTAGAGGGAATGCTTCCAAATTCATTTTATGAAGTTAGTGTTAACCTGATACCAAACCAGGCAATGACAATGAAAGAAAGTAAAGGAAGGGAAGGGAAGAGAAGGGAAAGAAAGTACAGAAACCACATACCAGTATCTCTCATGAATCTTGACTCAAAAATCTGTAACTAAAATATTAGCAAAGAGAATTTAACAATATAAACCATGACTAGCTGGGATTTATTTCAAGAATGTAAATAAGGTGTTTTAATATTTGAAAAGTCAATATAACTCACAACTTAAACTGTCTAAATAAGAAAAACCATGTGGTCATATAGATTGATACAGTAAAAATGGATGGAAAATCCCCAAACAATTTAGCTTTTGCCTTTACATGTAGCGAAGGAACTGAATGGAGGAGATGGGATAAAAGCTAGGTTGTCTAAATATAACTTGTGTTTTAGGATACAAACATAGTAATATGTTTTTCATAAACATGAAATTAAATTAAAAAGTCAATTCCTACATATAAAAAGCAGAATGACACAAATTAATCTACGTGAATTCACTTTCTGTTAAAATCACAGAGGCATTAAAGCAAAGTAACTTTATATCTTAGTGAAACAAAGATTTCTTTTAAAAAAGTATAATAATTTCTTTAGTAATTGTATTGGTATTGTTATCCTGATGAATTAGATTTAAATGATATTATGCTAATATTAGGAACCAATACTTTCAGCATTAGAAAAAACGTATGTATAATTTCAGAGACTATGTAAAAATCTTAGTTCAAAATTATGGCGAATTAAATATTTGTTTGATCTTATGATTGATTAAAAAGTCAATATGCCTACATATTTAAAAGTCCTTTAAAAAAAGACCATTGTAGTTTCAATGAGCATCACTGGCTCCTAGTTTCTAAATAATAGTTTGTTCTATAAGTTATTCCTGAAATGGCTGATTCCAGGCCTGTTGCAGGAAATGTACAAGATGAGGCTGAGATCTCTTTTTTTATTAGAAAACAAAGAAACAAAAGGATTTTCAAAAGGATGCAGAAGTGAACTTCAAGCAGTTTCCATTAGTCAAAGATGTGGTAATTTTGGAATCTCTTGAGAGCAATCAAGTTTCATCAAGAAATGAATTGCAGGAAAAAAAAAATGGGATTGGGGAATTTACAGATTAAGGACGTTAAAAATACCTTAAAAATATTGTAATAATGTTTGTGTTTAGACCCTGACTTAGTAAACAGTAAATTGGGGAAATTTTAACACTGATTAGAAATTACTTTTAATTTTTGGTGTTTTAATGATTGTGTAGTTGCTAAATATGTCCGTATCGTCTAGACATGCCTACAGAAATTTTTACAGGTGAAATGATAGAATACTTAGAATTTTCTTAAACTAATTCAGTGAAGGGCACAAGACAGTGAACAGGGATATAAATTGAAAAGATTGGCCAAGACTAAATAATTTTAAAATTTAATAGTGAGTGTTTTTTTGTTTTTTTTTTTTAACTAGCTGCTCAATTTCTGTGTATTTGCATTTTTCTTCATTGAAAACCTAAATGCAATATCCTAAATCCTGAGAAAGGAAGGAATGATATACTTGACTCTGGACACATATTAGAGGTACATTGCTAAAGTACCCATATTATGATATTTATTACTCATAATCTGGATTACAGAAAATATATTTCAATTATTTAAATAAAAAATAACCATTTCTGTAATAACTCCAAAGGTGATCATGTTACCACAAATCATGAATTCAATGTTGAGCATAACTGCTCGCTTCAAATATGGAAGTTTAGATAAGTAAGCAGGGCTTAAGAAAGAATAATAATGCCTAAGCAACATTATATTGGGCTGAATTTTATTTTTTGAAAATAAATGTATTTTTCATACTCATCTCTAAATCCCAGGTGGAAAAAAAGAGATATCATTATGAAGAATAAAAATACTTGTAAATGTATGTATTTATAAATTTAAAATTATTAATTCTGTTTTGAAAATACATGGCATTATATTAGAAAACATAAAATATTTTTACAAATGACTACATTATGCTAATATATTAAACAATAATTCTCAACTAAAGATAAACTTTTAAAAAATGCTATACATAAAATGTCATATGAGCTTTATTTTTGTGTGATTTGGCTTCTGTACTTTATTTTAAAGTGCATAGGTGGTTGAGGATGTTCGCTCTGAGGGTAATATGATTTCTGAGATTTTTTAAAGCAATTTGTTATTAAAGTGTGAACTTTTTACTCAAGCTATTTATCAGGAAGTAATTATGTTATATAAAAAGTTTATTAAAAAGTTTATAAAATTTTATGCATTATTCACAGGATATCAGTTTATTCAGTTTGAAAAGTTTACATCATACATTATTCAGCATATAAATCTAAGCATATTCCAAATGCACACCAGAAGAACATTTTCACGTTATTGATGAGTAGTCTTATTGATAGAATAAACTTTTCTAACATGATGCAAAAATTACATTGGCCACATCATTTTCACACTTCCAGTAACTTTATAATTCTTTCTGAAGAATCACATTCTACTGAATTGCCTGCAGAACTATATTAAATTGTTCTTTGGAAACTTATAGTTTCCTGTATTACCATCAATTTTTTCATAATAGCATGAAAATACTTATTTTATCATATTTTGTTATTGCAAGTAAGCCATATGATGAAAAAATATTATACTGTACCTTTGACAGTGGTATCCCAGTCTCAGTTACCATGTCTTCATTCCATATTAAAGAATTTCATGAATTAAATATTGGAGAAACTTTAATATAAAGTAGCTTCAATTTTGTGTGTAAATGTACAGATATTAAAGAGTACATATTATGCCTATTTCATTTATATATTAAGTATGTATTTCATTTTAATAAAACAATATTTTTAAATACAGGATTTTTTGAATCAGTAGGTGGCGCATGTAAGGCTGTAATGTGAGCAAGAAATAGATATTTTGTTTTGCTAAGCCACTGAGATTCAAGTTTGTTTGTTAGAGCATCTAGCTCCACATATCTTAATACATTAGATATTATGAATGTGGTAAAAATTTTGTTTGTTTTAAGCATGTGTAGTCTTTTACTGTCAATATTAATTTTCCTACATAAATGTAATACCTTTTTTCCAACAACAGTCTTTCAAACTTGGAAATAAAAGCATTCATTAATGAAGGAAATTTAGAACAACCTGAATTCATGAAGGTCCATAGCAAGGCATGATTACCCATGAGAAAGCTTATGAACCATACTCAGCACAATTCATAAATAAGTGGTAGGCAACAGTAGTTTTCACCCATGCTTTATTTTATTCTCTCCCTCTCTCTCTCTCTCTCTCTCTCTCTCTCTCTCTGTGTGTGTGTGTGTGTGTGTGTGTGTGTGTGTATACAGAGAGAGAGAATGTATTACATGGGTGTATATATAGATATAAATGCAATTTGTATCCTATTCATAGAAAGACAAAAATGCAAGCAAGACTACATAACTAAAAATGTATATTTCAGTTACAATAAACTATGTAAGAAGAGATACAAAGACTGACAATAACTGAATACTTATGGTATTTAAAGTACTAATAGAACATAATAGATGCTAAAGAATTGCTACATCTTGAGAAAATAAAAACTATTATTTTTAGCATTTGCAATTGCTATTTTGCCTGCTCTCCTAGACAATCTTCATGAAACTGAAGCTTTCTTGGGGGAAGATAAATAAATGCAACTGTTCTCTTATAACTGTACAGTTGTATTTTTCTCTCTCGGAGGCAGACACCTACTAGACAGGACAGATATTTCCAGAAGCAAGTGTGATAGCTGTCGTGAGTAGGCTCATCACTTTTGTCATGGGAGCTTTACCAGTACACTGTCAACATCGTGGTTCTGCATTTTTGCCCCTTGGGGACAAGACGCGCTTCACACTTATGGAAGTGGACCAGAAAAATTAAATGCCTACACTTCCGGATAGCAGTCAAGTCTATCCATACATGTGAATGATCAACGCATGGGTCATGACTAAACAAACTTGTTGGTGATATATGAAAGAGAGAAACCCTATGACTTTTAAATTCCATGCAAATTATTCTTATTATTTTATCCAACTTATTTTTATTCAACTAAAAATAAAATTTGTATTAATGTGTGGATAACAAAGGCAATTAAAATTCCAAGAAATGGAATGAGAAAAGGAAGACTGCAGTATAATAAAATCGTTCAGAAAATAAAACAATTTTTTGTTTTTGAAAGACAATTTTTCTGCATAAAAATTAATTTATATAACTCTAAAGTCACTGTACTAAACCAGATTTTTAAGTTAAAATGCTTTGTTATAGAACTTTAAAGCTAAATGTAACCATTTCATCTCTATCACTAGTCAGTGAAGTAGCATCTGTTTTTTTTTTTTTTTACATCTTTATTGGAGTATAATTGCTTTACAATGGTGTGTTAGTTTCTGCTAGTAAGATCTGTTTTGCTGTTCAGTTTAGCTTCTGAGATTTAGCTCTGGAGTCTCTTCCTAAAACAACATTATCCTATAGCTATACTATAGGTATAGCTATACTATAGCTATACATTTATGCATAAAGAAAGCCTCTGAACTTGCTTTTTTTTTTACAACATGCCTTCGTGTGTGTGTTTTAACATCTTTATTGGAGTATAATTGTTTCACAATGGTGTGTTAGTTCCTGCATATACATACGTCCCCATATCTCTTCCCTCTTGCATCTCCCTCCCTCCCTATCCCATCCCTCTAGGTGGTCACAAAGCACCGAGCTGATCTCCCTGTTCTATGCAGCTGCTTCCCACTAGCTAGCTATTTTACGTTTGGAAGTGTATATATGTCCATGCTTTGTCCCAGCTTACCCTTCCCCCTCCCCGTATCCTCAAGTCCATTCTCTAGTAGGTCTGCATCTTTATTCCCATCTTGCACCTAGGTTCTTCATGACCATTTTTTTTTAGATTCCATATATAAGTGTTAGCATATGCTATTTGTTTTTCTCTTTCTGACTTAACTTCACTCTGTATGGCAGTCTCTAGGTCCATCCACCTCACTACAGATAACTCAGTTTCGTTCCTTTTTATGGCTGAGTAATATCCCATTGTATATATGTGCCACATCTTCTTTATCCATTCATCTGTTGATGGACACTTCAATTGCTTCCATGTCCTGGCTATTGTAAATAGAGCTGCAATGAACATTTTGGTACATGACTCTTTTTGAATTATGGTTTTCTCAGGGTATATGCCCAGTAGTGGGATTGCTGGTTTGTACGGTAGTTCTAGTTTTAGATTTTTAAGGAACATCCATACTGTTGAACTTGCAATTTTTGAGTGATAATACTTTAATTTAATATTTTCTCTAAATAAATGTATGACACATAAAATGATCCACACAAATCCATTTTTTAATCTGAAATCCTGAGCTGGCCTGTATAAATGTATATTCAAGATGGCATTTACTTCAGTGATGAAAGGCAATTCTTACTCCCTTCCGTATTTAGGGTTCTTTCCAATACTGCTGTACTTTTAGATCCTTTGCAATTTGTTATACAAACACTTTGCTTATTTTTCACCCCTATTACTTAGTACAACTGTTGTAAAGAAAATAAGTTTTAGGAAATATAAAAGCTAACCTGAAATTCCATTTTCTAATGTTTCAGGCATATGTATCTCTTTATAACCTACAGGCTGAGAAGCATTTTTCCCCTGAGTATGTAGAGCAGAGAAATAAAGGAGAATATTCAGATTATTGAAAAAAGATTTGTGGTAAAATTAGACAGGGGTATGGATCTACTTGATTATTCTGTACTTTTGACTGCCTGAATTATAAAGATAATAGGCTTCATGAAGCCATTTGGAAACTCAGTATTTTCTTATTTTAACGATTAGTGAAGTGAGTAAGTGTAAGATAGCTTTATGGATTTTACTCACCAGGACAATAAAATCAATTTCAAAAGAATTTATTTATATATAACACTCTTTTAGCTTCTTCATGTTGCTTTTTATAAAAATTATCTTATTGGTACACTTATTTCTAAATTAAAAAATAGCAATGCCATATTATACATTTGCCAATAATTCCTGAATAACTACTACCAAAACCAAGCCTTTTTTAAATGAATTGGTTAGATAACAATAAGCTGGGCAAAAAAGGGAGAAAACTGTGTTGCAATTTAAATAGAATATAGACAGAGCACAAGTATCTTGCTCTCTTGATTTTAAATACAGGTTACCTTAAACTTATTTTAGCTAGGGTAATTTCTGCCAATTGTGAAAGCTGAAGTGCTTAAGTCGGTTTTGCCAAAAATTGCTCCATACATAAAAAGCCTAGCAGGGAAGTTGTATCAAGAAATTTATCCCAATATTTTGAGTTAGAGGAACTGAAGTTAACTCATTATGCTTGTGTGTGTGTGTGTGTGTGTGTGTGTGTGTGTGTGTATGAGCATAAAGAAAAATTAAATGCATGTAAGAACTGATTGACCTACAAGTGTATAGCTATATATTACACACAGTACAATTTCATACAGCATGTGCCTGTTGCAATAAATAATCTCTAAAATAGATCATTAGATTCTATTTGCTTATGCTGTCATTTACCATGTTATTAGGCATTGACAACTACAGATAGTACTTGAAATTATTTTTTCACGTGCCTGTTTTCCTTCTTTTAAGATGAAACATTTAATTTTCTACAATATCATATAAATCATTTCTATCACTTTTTTCTTGTTTATTTTAGATTTTTCCTTTAGTGGCATTTTATTAATTTTTGACAGGGTTTTTATTGAAGTATATTTGATTTACAATATATTTGTTTCGGTGTACAATGTAGTGATTAAATACTTTTATAAATTATACTCCACTTTAAGTTATTTAAAAATATTGGCTACATTTCCTGTGCTGTGCAGTATATCCTTGTAGATTATTTATTTTATACATAGTAGTTTGTACCTCTTAGTCCCCTACCCCTGTCTTGCCCCTCCTTTCCTTCCTTCTCCCTACTGAAACCACTAGTTTGTTCTCTATATCTGTGAATTTGTTTCTGTTTTGTTATATTCATTCATTTGTTGATTTTTTGGATCCCACATATAAGTGAACTCATACAGTATTTTTCATTCTCTGTCTGACTTATTTCACTAAACATAGCACCCTCCAGGTCCTTCCATTTTGTTGCAAAGGGCAAATTTTCACTCTTTTTTATGGCTGAGTAATATTCCACTGTATGTATATATGTATGTATGTATGTATATACACCACGTTTTCATTACCCATTCATCTGTGATGGACACATAGGTTGCTTTCATATATTGGCTATTGTGAATAGTGCTGTTATGAACATAGGGGGGCATGTATCTTTTTGAATTAGTGTTTCCATTTTATCTGATATACACCCAGAAGTGAAATTTCTGGATCAGATGGTTGTTCAAATTTTAGTTTTTTGAGGAACCTTCATAATGTTTTCCATAGCGGTTGCACCAATTTACATACCCATCAATAATGTACTAGTGTTTCCTTTTCTCCATATCCTTGCCAACATTTTTTATTTGTGGTCTTTTGATGATAGCCATTCCGACAGGTGCAAGGTGATATCTCAGTGTGGTTTTGATTATGCATTTCACTAATGATTAGGGATGTTGATCATCTTTTTATGTGCCTGTTGGTCATCTGTACATCTTCTTTGGGAAAATGTCTATTCAGATCTTGTGCCTTTTTTTGAATTGGTCTGTTTGTTTTGGTTTTTTGATACTGAGTCATATGAGCTGTTGACATATTTTGGATATTAATCCAAATTAATGTGAAAGCTGAAGTGCTTAAGTCGGTTTTGCCAAAAATTGCTCCATACATAAAAAGCCTAGCAGGGAAGTTGTATCATATAATTATAGATCATATAATTTGCAAATATTTTCTCTCATTCAGTAGATTATCTTTATGCTTTGTTAATGCTTTCCTTTGCTGTGCAAAAGCTTTTAAGTTTAATTAGGTCCCATTTGTTTATTTTTGCTTTTGTTTCTTTGGCTGAGGAGACAAATCCAAAAAATATTGCTGGATTTATAGTCTATCTTTCTTCCAGGAATTTTATGGTTTCCAGTCTTAACATTTAGATCTTTAATTTATTTTGAGTTTATTTTTGTATGTAGTATGCAAAAATGTTCTAATTTCATTTTTTTACATGTAACCATCCAGTTTTCTCAGCATCAGTTATTGAAGGGACTGTATATTCCCCATTGTATAGTCTTGCCTCCTTTGTTGTAGATTAATTAACAAAGTGTGTGGGGTTTTTTACTGGGCTCACTGTTCTATTCCACTGATCTGTATGTCTCCTTTTGTGCCAGTATGATACCATTTGTATTACTGTAGCTTTGTACTACAGTCTGAAATCAGGGAATGTGATACCTCCATCTTCATTCTTTTTCTCAAGAGTTCTCTGGCTATTCAGGGTCTTTCATGGATCCATATAAATTTCAGGATTATTTGTTGTAGTTCTGTGAAAAATGTCATGAGTATATTAATAGCGATTGTATTAAATCTGTAGATTGCTTAAGGTAGTATGGACATTTTAACATTTATTCTTCCAAATAATGAACAGGATATCTTTCCATTTCTTTGTATCATCTTTGATTTCCTTCATAAATATTTTATAGTTTTCACAGTAAGGGGTTTCACCTCCTTGGTTAATTTTATTTCTAGGTATTTTATTCTTTTGATGTTATTTTAAATGGGACTGTCTACTTGCATTCTCTTTCTGATAGTTCATTATTAGATTAATATACAGATTTCTGTATATTAATCTTGTATCCTGAGACCCGCTGAATTAATTTTTTAGTTCTAATAATTTTGGGGTGGAGATTTTATTTTTTATTTCTTTTTTATTGAAGTATATTTAATTTACAATGTTGTGTTAGTTCCAAATGTATAGCAAAGTGATTTAGTTTTATATATATATATATATATATAAAAAATATATATATATATATTCTTTTTCAGATTCTTTTCCATTATATATTATCACAAGATACTGAGTATAGTTTCCTTTGCTATATAATAGGTCCTTGTTGTTTACCTGTTTTATATATAGTAGTGTGTATATGTTAATCCCAAACTCCTAATTTATCTCCTCCTCCCACCTGCTATCCCCTTTGGTAACCATAAGTTTGTTTTCTATGTCTGTGATTCTACTTCCGTTTTGTAAATAAGTTCATTTGTACCATTTTTTTTTTTTAGATTCCACATATAAGTGATATCATATGATATTTGTATTTGACTGACTTGACTTAATATGATAATCTTTGAGTCCACCTTTGTTGCTGCAAATGACATTATTTCATTCTTTTTTATGGCTAAGTAATGTGTTATTGTATATATATATACCACATCTTCTTTATCCATTCATCTGTCAATGGACATTTAGGTTGCTTCCATGTCTTAGCTATTGTGAATAGTGCTGCTATGAACATTGAGGTACAGGTATCTTTGAATTATGATTTTCTCTGGATGTATGCCCAGAAGTGGGATTGCTGGATCATATGGTAACTCTATTTTTAGTTTTTTAAGGAAACTCCATACTGTTCTCCATAGTGGCTGCACCAATTTACATTTAGTTTATTAGTTCTAATAATTAGTTCTAATTAGTTCTTGCTGAATTCATTTACTAGCTCTAATTATTTTGATGTGGAGACTTAAGGGTTCTCTATATAGAGTATCATGTTATCTGAAAACAGTGACAGTTTTATCTCTTCCCTTCCAATTTAGGTACATTTTATTTCTTTTTCTTTTCAGATTGCTGTGGCTAGGACTTCCAATACTGTGTCAAATAAAAGTGGCAAGAGTAGGAATCCTTGTCTTATTCCTGATTTTAGAGGAAAGGGTTTCAAGTTTGCACTATTGAGTATAATGTTAGCTATGGGTTTGTTATAAATGGCCTTTATATGTTGAGATATATTCCTTCTATATCCACTTTGATGATAGTTTTTATCATGAATGGATGTTGAATTTTTTCAAATGTTTTTTCTGTATCTATTGAGATGATCATGTGATTTTTATTCTTCCATTTGTTAATGTGGAATATCACATTGGTTGATTTGCACACTAGAATAAATTCCACTTCATCATGTTTTTTGATTGGAGCATTTAGTTCATTGACATTTAACCTGATTATTGATGGGTATGTACTTATTGACATTTTGTTACATGTTTACTAGCTGTTTTTGTAGTTCTCTGTTCTTTCCTTCTTTTTATTTCTTCCCTTGTGGTTTGATGATTTTATTTAGTGGTATGCTTAACTTCCTTTCTTTTTGGTTTTTGTGTATCCATTGTAGGTTTTTGATTTGCAGTTACCATAGGGTTCATATATGTTGACTATAACAATATAGGTCTATATACCTGCTTTTTACTGAAAGTCATTTAAGTTCAAATACATTCTAAACAATCTACACTTTTTTAATTAACTCTGCTCCCCCATATTTTTTTTTGATGTCATATTTACATCTTCATGTTTATTCCTTAACTGTTTATCATAGTTATTGTTGATTTTTCAATTTTTTATTTTAATATATGTAGTAGCTTGTTTAAGTGGTTGATTCACAGTCTTCAGTATATATTTGCCTTTACTAGTTGGATTTTTCCTTTCCTATAACTTCTTACTTCTTCTCGTAGCCTTTTCTTTTCCACTTAGATAAGACCTTTAACATTTCTTTTAGGGTCAGTTTAGCATTGATGAATAATATAGGGCTTTGCCTATCTGGAAAGTTCTTTATCTCTCCTTCAATTCTGAATGATAATCTTCTTGGGTAGCTTGTAGGGTTTTTTCTTTTCTTTTCTTTTCTTTTTTTCAGTACTTTAAATATATCATGCCACTCCCTTCTGGCCTACAAAGTTTCTACAAAAAAAAAAAAAAAATCATCAGCTGATAGACTTACATGGGTTTCTTTGTATGTGACTCTTTGCTTTTCTCTTACTTCCTTTAGATCTCTTTTTTTAGTTTTTGCCACTTATGATATGTCTTGGTGTGTATCTTTTTGGGTTCATCTTACTTGGGACTCTCTGTGATTTCTATACCTGGATATCTGTTTCCTTCTTCATGTTTGGAAATTTTGCAGCCATGATTTAATCATTACATTTTGGACTCCTTTCTCCCTCTCTTCTCCTTCTAGGCCACCTGGTATCACAAAAATATGCCACATTTGAAAATGGGGATAGGAGACCAATGAAAAGTACATGGCAGCTGAGTCTGCCTTTCTTTTAGAACATTTTTAGGAATATTCCCATGCAAAGACTTCTGTTTCAAACTATCTTGTTGACAAGAAATGTGTCACATGGTTACACATGTCTACAAAGGAGGCTGGAAGTTGTAATTTTTATCTGGGCACGAAAAAGTTGGGAATCTTTTAAGAAGGATTAAAGGGGAATATGAATCTACAGTGAACATCTAGCATTATGCAACACATATTTTGGCTCATTTAATTGTCAGATCAACTCTATAAAGTAGGTACTGTCATAATAAAAACTGAACTGATTTTTTGGAAAGTCACAGGAAGAACTCAAGTTTTACACAATCAAATTATACTAATAAGTGCCAGAGCCAAGACCCCAGTCAATGTGGTCTGATTCCTAAGAGCCAAACAATAAGCCATGTTGTAGAGATTATTTCCTAATTTAAAACTCCCAGAGAGATCACAGTTTGTTATTAAACCTTTATGAACAAAAATACAGTGTTGCTGCTTTGTATTTCCAAACAAACAAACCTCCCTTCTGTCCAATAGATCTCATTCCTACCTAGCATTTATTGTTTTAGCAATATTGTTTTATATTTCTACTTTTCAGTTGCCTCCAGCATCTATCTTATATTTCATTCTCTCATCTCATTTATATTTCCAATACTAACTCCTTTTATCCTTGGCTGGGCACTCTCTGGTAAGTTGTTGCTATTATTGTTCATGGAAAATATTTTGCTGAGCTTGTATTTATTTACTTAATTATTAGTGTGAGAAATGTATATGTGATGAGGCTCTGTTAACTCACATAAATTAAAAAGAGATAAGATTGTTTTAGATTATATGGTCACTCATATGAATCTGTTTATAATTATTTTCTTAAAAAGGAAGATTTTATTTTTAGAATAAAACAGAAAAGTGTTTTTTTAAATTCACTAGACAATATTTATTGAACAGAGAATTCATTTCACTGTTTTAAAAAAAATTCTGTTTTGAATTAAGTGGCACAAATCTGAATCTATTTTTGTCTTTGAGGAGTTTATTATCAGTCTTTTATAAAATTCATAGGGACATGTAGCTGCCCTTTTGCAAGAATAACACTATATTATTATTTTTCTGATTCTAGAATTAGATATTTAGGGTAGTGAAATTATCTGTATAATATAATAATGGAGACATGTCATTATATACTTGTCTAACCCAGTAGAATTTAGAACACCAAGACTGAACACTAAAGTAAACTATAGATTTTGAGTGATTATTATGTTCAGTAGATTCCTCCATGGTAAGCAATGTACTATTATGGTGAATGATGTTGATAATAGAAGTTATGCATTTATGTGGGCAAGGGTATATGGAAAGTGTCTGTACCTTCCTCTCAAATTTGTAAACATAAAACTGCTCTAAAAATTATTTTTAGAAAAGGAAAAGAAGGTAGAAACACTTATTAAAAGAATATATTGCAAATTAGAAGAATAAAATGTCATGGTAGTAATCAAAAATCTGTTTCTCATGTGCTGGGCCTAAATCCCACCCACACACCCTCACTCAGGGCCCTACCTCCAAACTCCAGAACCCCACACTCTGGAGGTCCTCCTTTGGCAGTGCTGCCTCTCACCTTCCTCACAGGTCCTAAGCAGAGGCCCCATCCCAAGCTTGAACATTGCCCCACTTAGGCCCAAAGCCCAAGGCCTTTTCTGGCTGCATGGGTCCTGAAACTAGGCCCTGCTCCACACTCAAACCCCCCATCCACCTAGGTCCCGCCCCTACCTAAGTTCCATGCCTTGCCTAAACTCCATCCCCCCATAGTGAAGGCTTTTTTTTTTCTTTTTTCCTCTTTTGTATTGGGGTTCCGTTTTACCTTGTTGATTCATTGTTGTTGATTCATTGAGACCTTTATTTTCTGCTAATCTTTTATTTTTCTAATTTTATTCTTTATACTTTGTTATTCTTCTGCTCCTTTTGGCTTGTTTCCCCCCCCCTTTTTTTCTTTCTTGTATTGTGGTTTTATTTTACCATGTTGCAGTTGTTTCAATTGTATTTTTATTTTTCCTAATATATTTTTTATCTTTCTAGTTTTATTGTTTGTTATTGTATTGCTCTCTTCTTTCTTTCTTTTTTTTTTTGCCATGCCACATGGCTTGCAGGATCTAGGTTGGAGGTAGGACATAATTCCCAGGTTGGAGGTAGGGCACAACTCCTGTGATAACAACTCTAAGTCCAAACCACTGGACTAACAGAGAACCTGAGACCCCAGGGAATATTAATCGGAGTGAGGCCTCCTGGAGGTCCTCATCTAAGCACCAAGACCTAGCTCTGTCCAACTACCTGCAAACTCCAGTGCTGGACATCTCAGGCCAAACAACCAGTAAGATAGGAATACAGCCCCACTTGTCAAAAAAAAAAAAAAAAAAAAAAAAACCCCAAAAATTATGTTACCAATGAAGGAGCAAGGTAAAAACTTACAAGACCAAATAAATGAAGATGAAACAAGCAAGCCACGTGAAAAAGAAAACAAAGTAATGATAGTAAAATTGATCCAAAATCTCGCAAACAGAATGGAAAAATACAAAAAACATTTAACAACAAACTAGAAGAACTAAAGAGCAAACAATCAGTGACAACACAATAACTGAAATTTAAAATTCTCTGGAAGGAATCAATAGCAGAATAACTGAGGCAGAAAATGGATAAGTGAGCTGGAAGATAAAATGGTAGAAATATCTGCCAGGAAACAGAATTAAAAAAATGAATGAAAATAATTGAGGACAGTCTCAGAGACATCTGGGACAACATTAAATGCACCAACATTAAAATTATAGGGGTCCCAGAAGAAGACAAGAAAAAAAAAGGGTCTGAGAAAATATTTGAGGAGATTATAGTTGAAAACTTCCCGAACATGGGAAAGGAAATAGTCAATCAAGACCAGGAAGTTCAGGGAGTCCTGTACAGGATAAACACAAAGAGAAACACACCAAGACACATATTAGTCAAACTATCAAAAATTAAAGACAAAGAAAATATATTAAAAGCAGCAAGGGAAAAGCAACAAATAACATACAAGGGAATCCCCATAAGGTTAACAGCTGATCTTTCATCAGAAACTCTGCAAGCCAGAAGGGAGTGGCAGGACATACTTAAAGTGATGAAAGGGAAGAAACTACAACCAAGATTATTCTACCCAGCAAGGATCTCATTCAGATTCAATGAAGAAATCAAAAGCTTTACAGACAAGCAAAAGCAATGAGAATTCAGCACCACCAAACCAGCTTTACAGCAAATGCTAAAGGAACTTCTCTAGGCAGGAAATACAAGAGAAGAAAAAGACCCACAAAAACAAATCCAAATCAATTAAGAAAATGATAATAGGAACATGTATATTGATAATTACCTTGAATGTAAATGGAGTACATGCTTCAACCAAAAGACACAGACTGGCTGAATGGATACAAAAACAAGACCCGTATATATGCTGTCTACAAGAAACCCACTTCAGACCTAGGGACACATACAGACTGAAAGTGAAAGGATGGAAAAAGATATTCCATGTAAATGAAAATCACAAGAAAGCTAGAATAGCAATACTCATATCAGATAAAATAGACTTTAAAATAAAGACTGTTACAAGAGATAAGGAAGGACACTACATAATGATCAAGGGATCAATCCAAGAAGAAAACATAACAATTATAAATATTTATGCACCCAACATGGGAGCACCTCAATACATAAGTCAAATGCTAACAGCCATAAATGGAGAAATTGACATTAACACAATAATAGTGAGGGACTTTAACATCCCACTTACACCAATAGACAGATCATCCAGACAGAAAATTAATAAGGAAACACAAGCTTTAAATGACACAATAGACCAAATAGACTTAATTGATATTTTTAGGACATTCCACCTGAAAGCAAAAGAATACACTTTCTTCTCAAGTGCACATGGAATGTTCTCCAGAATAGATCACATTTTGGGTCACAAATCAAACTTTGGAAAATTTAAGAATATTGAAATCATATCAAGCATCTTTTCCGACTGCAATGCTATGAGATTAGAAATCAATTACAGGGGAAAAGAAAACAGTAGTAAACACAAATACATGGAGGCTAACCAATGCACTGCTAAATAACCAAGAGATCACTGAAGAAATCAAAGCGGAAATAAAAAAAATACCTAGAGACAAATGACAATGAAAACACGACAATCCAAAACCTATGGGATGCAGAAAAAGCAGTTCTAAGAGGGAAGTTCATAGCAATTCAAGCTCACCTCAAGAAACCAGAAAAATATCAAACAAACAATCTAACCTTACACGTAAAGCAACTTGAAAAAGAAGACCAAGGAAAACCCAAAATTAGTAAAAGGAAAGAAATCATAAAGATCAGAGTAGAAATAAATGAAATAGAAACAAAGAAAACAATAGTAAAGATCAATAAAGCTAAAAGATGGTTCTTTGAGAAGATAAACAAAATTGTTAAACCTTTAGACAGACTCACCAAGAAAAAAAGGGAGACGACTCAAATCAATAAAATTAGAAATGAAAAAGGAGATATTACAAATGACACCGCAGAAATACAAAAGATCATAAAAGACTACTACAAGCAACTATATGCCAATAAAATAGACAATCTGAAAGAAATGGACAAATTCTTCGAAAAGTACAACCTTCCAAGATTGAACCAGGAAGAATTAGAAAATATAAACAGATCGATCACAGGTAATGAAATTGAAACTGTAATTAAAAATCTTCCAACAAACAAAAGTTCAGGACCAGATGTCTTCACAGGTGAATTCTATCAAACATTTAGAGAAGAGCTAACAGCTATCCTTCTCAAACTCTTCTGAAAATTGCAGAGGCGGGAACACTCCCAAACTCGTTCTACAAGGACACCATCATCCTGAAAGCAAAACCAGCAAAGATATCACAAAAAAAAGAAAATTATAGACCAAGGTCACTGATGGACATAGACGTAAAAATCGTCAACAAAATACTAGCAAACAGAATCCAACAACACATTAAAAGGAGCATATACCATGATCAAGTAGGATTTATCTCAGGGATGGAAGGATTCTTCAATATAATCAAAACAATCAATGTGATACACCATATTAACAAACTAAAGAATAAAAACCATATGATCATCTCAATAGATGCAGAAAAAATCTTTTGACAAAATTCAACACCATTTTATGGTAAAAACTCTCCAGAAAGTGGGCCTAGAGGGAAACTACCTCAACATAATAAAAGCCATATACAAGAAAACCCACAGCAAACATCATTTTCAATGGTGAAAAACTGAAAGCATTTCCTCTAAGATCAGGAGTAAGACAAGGATGTCCACTCTCCCCACTGTTATTCAGCATAGTATTGGAAGTCCTAGCCACAGAAATCAGAGAGGAAAAAGAAATAAAAGGAATCCAAATTGGAAATGAAGAAGTAAAACTATCACTGTTTGCAGATGACATGATACTATACATAGAAAATCCTAAAGATGCCACCAGAAAACTACTAGAGCTAATCAATGAATTTGGTAAGTTTTCAGGATACAAAATTAATACACAGAAATCTCCTGCATTCCTATACACTAACAACGAAAGATCAGAAAGATAAATTAAGGAAATGATCCCATTTACCATCGCAACAAAAAGAATAAAATACCAGGAATAAACCTACCTAAGGAGGCAAAAAGCCTGTACTCAAAAAACTATAAAACACTGATGAAAGAAATCAAAGATAACATAAAAAAATGGAGACATATACCATGCTCCCTGATTGGAAGAATCAATATTGTGAAAATGACTATACTACCCAGAGCACTCTACAGGTTCAATGCAATGCCTATCAAATTACCAATGACATTTTTCACAGAACTAGAACAAGAAATTTTACAATTTGTATGGAAACACAAAAGACCCTGAATAGCCAAAGCAAAGTAGAGAAAGAAAAACAGAGCTGGAGGAATCAGGTTCCCTGACTTCACACTATACTACAAAGCTACAGTAAGCAAGACAGTATGGTACTGGCACAAAAACAGAAATATAGATCAGTGGAACAAGATAGAAAGCTCAGAGATAAATCCATGCACATATGGTCACCTTATCTTTGACAAAGCAGGCAACAATATAAAATGGAGAAAAGACAGCCTCTTCAATAAGTGGTGCTGGGAACACTGGACAGCTACATGTAAAAGAATGAAATTAGAACACTTCCTAACACCATACAGAAAAATAAAGTCAAAATGGATTAAGACCTAAATGTAAGGCCAAACACTATAAAACTCTTAGAGGAAAACGTAGACAGGACACTCTTTGACATAAATCACAGCAAGATTCTTTTTGACCCACCTCTTAGAGTAATGGAAATAAAAATAAACAATTGGGACCTTATGAAACTTATAAGCTTTTGCACAGCAAAGGTAACCATAACAAGACAAAAAGACAACCCTCAGAGTGGGAGAAAATATTTGCAAATGAAGCAACTGACAAAGGATTAATCTCCAAAATATACAAGCAGCTCATGCAGTTCAATATCACAAAAACAAACAACCCAGTCCAAAAATGGGCAGAAGACCTAAATAGAAATTTCTCCAAAGAAGATATATAGGTGGCCAAGAAATGCATGAAAAGAAACTCAACATCACTAATCATTAGAGAAATGCAAATCAAAACCACAGTGAGGTATCACCTCACACAGGTTAGAATGCCCATCATCAAAATATCTACCAACAGTAAATGCTGGAGAGGGTGTTGAGGAAAGGGAACCCTCCTGCACTGTTGGTGGGAATATAAATTGATACAACCACTAAGGAGAACAGTATGGAGTTTCCTCAAAAAACTAAAAATAGTTCTACCATATGACCCAGCAATCCCACTACTGGGCATATACCCAGAGAAAACTATAATTCAAAAGATACATGTACCACAGTGTTCATTGCAGCACTATTTTCAACAGCTCAGACATGGCAACCTTAATGTCCATGAACAGATGAATGTATAAAGAAGATGTGGCACATATGTACAATGGAATATTACTCAACCATAAAAAGGAATGAAATTGAGTTATCTTTAGTGAGTTGGTTGGACCTAGAATCTGTCATACAGAGTGAAGTATGACAGAATGAAGTTAAGTCAGAAAGAAAAACAAATACCATATGCTAACGCATATATACGGAATTTTAAAAAGTGGTACTGATGAACGTAGTGGCAGAGCCAGAATAATGAAGCAGATGTAGAGAACAGACTTGAGGGCATGGGTGGGGGAAGAGGAACCTGGGATGAAATGAGAGAGTAGCCTTGACTTATATACACTACCAAGTATAAAATGGTTGGCAAGTGGGAAGCTGCTGCATAGCACAGGGAGATCAGGTTAGTGCTTTGTGACCATCAAGAGGGATGGGTTAGGGAAGCTCAAGAGGGAAGCAATATGGGGATATATATATACACACAGCTGATTCACTTTGTGTACAGCAGAAACTAACAGAGCATTGTAAAACATTTATACTCTAAGAAAGATGTGAAAAAAAAAATAAGTCTATTTCTCTTCATAATTATTAAAAAACAGAGAAAGCCAACTAGAGAAGGTGATATTTGAGAAAAGACCTAAGGAAGTGAAGGAGTGAACATGAAGATATCTACGGGATGAAATCCCAGGCTGAGAAAACAAAACAAAGTCTTTCAATCAAGAATCTCCTTGTAATGTGACATTAAAGCATAATGATCAGAGTAGCTGAGGTGTGCTGAATTCAATTGTGGCCACTGGGATAGTCCGCTGGTTATAACTCTAATTCTAAAAAACTATTCATTTCCAAACTAGTATTTAATAATTTGCCCTAATTCATGGTTATGAATGGGTTCTTTTTTCATTAATTGTTATGAGAACAACACAATAGTGTCTTAGGAGCAATCAGTATTATTATCAGTGTATAATAATATTCAATGAAACAATAAGCAGCTATTATTGAGACTCTCCAGAGGTAGGGCTAAGAAATTTATTGGGGATCATTATCATACAAGTGAAGTCAAAGAGTAAGGAGAGAAGAAGGCCAAAGATGGAACTTAGGAAAGCACTAACCTTTAGAGGGTTGAAGAAATAGAAATAAAGCAATGAAATGCTATTAGAAGGAGCTGCCAGAGATATGGAGACAAATCAGAAGAGAGTGACACTTTGTCATTTGAGGGTTGACCAACACTCATCATTCAATGGGGAAAGTGAGTAGTAAATTCTAAAAAAAAAAAAGTGTAGTGCTTCCCTGGTGGCGCAGTGGTTGAGAGTCCGCCTGCCGATGCAGGGGACACGGGGTCATGCCCCGGTCCGGGAAGATCCCACATGCCGCGGAGCGGCTGGGCCCGTGAGCCATGGCTGCTGAGCCTGTGCATCCGGAGCCTGTGCTCTGCACGGGAGAGGCCACAGCAGTGAGAGGCCCGCATACAGAAAAAAGTGTAGAATTGAAAGTCCAACTACAAGGTTTTGAGATAAAGTTTTGGAAATAAGAAAAGATACAAAACTAATTTTATTTTCAAAAATATGGATATCATTAGGATCAATAAGCTTTTATAGAATTATTCTATTAGAGTCTCTCTTACTAATTCACTTTTCAAATTATAATCCATAAGCTAAGCAGTTTCTCACCTACTTATTTGTAGAATGGACCTTAAAGGCACTTAGAATGAAGAATATATATGATACCTATATAGAGAGAGACTAAATATGGTTATATAAGTCCTCTATGATGGATGAATATGTTAGTCTTCTTTTCCTATAGAAAAACATTAAGCAGGTAGTTCTAATTTTCTTTGTATCTTCTAGATATGTTTCTATGACAGAAACATTAAGAAAACTACATTACTTCATGGGTAAGACAGCACCTGGAATGATTATAAATTTTAAAAGGATTGTAACTTTTGAGCTGAGATTCTAAAACCAAATTTCAGATAATGAGAAAAAGATAAAAGCTTCTCAAGAAGACAAGCCTATCAATCAAAAATACCCTTAGCTCAAAATATCTTATAAAATTAATAATATTCAGAGTATTCATGCAAGGTGTTAACTGGGTCACTTCACTCCAGCTAGGTTCAAAAAAGAGCCCCTTAGCTTCTAGCAAGGTGATAATTATACTCATTCTTATAAAATGAAATGACTATACGTGGGTTGAAAATTCTTTGCACTTGGCTAGACAAATGCCGAATGGAAATCAGTGAAGTATAATGAGAGAGAATAGAATTAGGACAATGAAATTTATAACTATACATAATTAGCATTATAACAACCTCTTATTTGTGAATAATTAGTAGTTTTGTGGTAGGTTGATAATTGTTAGTTTTAATCATAGAGTTGCTTTAGCTTTATTCTCCATTAACAAGAATTTTGATTGCTGTGTTAATTGTCTTTTCTTGTGAAAGTATTCATTTGATTTTTTCTGACCATTTAATTTAAATCTTTTTATGAAATAAAATGTCTTTCTAAAGTTTTCAGTTATTTTCTGAATATGGGATTTTCAGTGATTTGTACTATATTTTTTAGCAAATGGCTTTTATAATTCATTCTTGGGTCTTTTATTTTGCTAATTCTAGTCATCAACTTTTTCTTTGGTGCCTTACTATCATATTTTAATAGCCATTGTTTCCCCTTCATTTTACACTACACTTCCTGTTTTGCCATTGGACACAAGCAAAAATGCAGGAAACACTGTTTTCAGCAGCAACAACTTGTACATTTGTCCCCTACAGATATTGCAGTGAATGGGGCTTTCCCAGACCGTTGTGAGAGGGGTCAGGTAGTGACAGTGTTCTAGAGATGGAAGTTTTGGAGGATCTCCACTCTTCCTCCTGTGCTTGCAAGGCTGCTGATCTTAACAGCTGAGATGATAATGAGACTGCTGGCTTTCAAGGCTGTGGCAGACCTGAGAAGAGGATGGAAGTATGCTGCCAACCCGGATGTGTTTTCCACATTTCAGCAGAGATTCTTGGATAAACACTCCTCAGATGGTTGAAGATGTAGTGGAAGTAGCAAGAGAACTGGAATTAGAAGTGGCGCCTGAAATGTGACTGAACTGCTGCAATCTGACGATAAAACTTTAATGGATAAGGGGTTACTTATGGATGAGCAGAGCAAGTGGTTTCTTCAGATGGAATCAACTCCTTGTGAAGATTCTGTGAGAATTGTTGAAATGACAATAAAAGATTTAGAATATTACATAAACTTAGTTGATAAAGCAGTGGCAGAGTTTGAGAAGCTTGACTCCAATTTTGAAAGAAGTTCTAGTGTGGTTGAAAATGCTGTCAAACAGCATTGCATGCTACAGAGAAATCATCCATGAAAGGAAGAGTCAATTGATGTGGCAAATTCCACTGTTGTCTTATTTTAAGAAATTGCCACAGACACACCATCCTTCAGTAACCGTCATGCTGATCAACCAGTAGCCATCGACATCAAGGCAAGAGCTTCTGTCAGCAAAAAGATTATAATCAGCTGAAGCCTCCAATGATGGTTAGCTTCTTGTTAGCAATAAAGTATTTTTAATTAAGGTGTGTACATTTTTTTAGACATACTGTTTTGTGCACTTAATCAATATTATAGTGTAAACATAACTCGTATACAGTGGGAAATCAAAAAAAGTTGTGTTACTTTATTTTGATATTAGCTTTATTGTGGTGGTCAGGAGCTAAACTGGCAGTATCCCTGAAATATGCCTATATGCCCAATAATTTGCCATTACTTTCTCTCTCCTGAGATTGAAAAAAGAGGGTTTAGAAAATGTCAAAAATCTTATTATAAAATTTATTTGCTTCATCATTTTCTTTTAAATAATAATGATCTTATCCTCAGCTTTAAAAGGCATGATATTTTAGCTATTCTATCTATAGAACATACCCCTGAGAAATATGTACTCTTGAGAGTTACCACTCTAGCAACCATTTGAATTCATATCCAACATTAATATGGCACTGTCAATTTGGTGAGGAAAGGTTTTTATTTCATCCATCATCCAAACACTGAATATCAACTCAAGAACTTGGATGTTACTCTAAATCTTCCAAACAGAAAAGTATTTAATCCGGGGAGTTGGTTATCAAAAGTAGTCGAAGGACTGGAAGAGCAAAAGACTGAAGAGTACGTTAACCCCAAATCCAGAACTCAGATAGCAGATGTCACCTTGAAGGATCCCTTTGGTCAGCACTACAAGAGTCACTGCCTCAAGCATATGTCTTCTACCTCATCTTATTTCCTCTAATCTCATATGATTGCCTCCCCTTTTCAGACCTCAAGGGAGCATACACTGGCAAAGAAGTCTGGCAAATATATTTGATGGGAAAGGGAGAAGCAGAATCCCTAGCATATGTAACGATGACACAAGGCCCTATGATTTTTATGCTATATATGTATTTGCCTCAAAAAACCAAAGCAAGAACAAAAAACTATATGTATTTTATTTATATGGGATAAAAGTATGCAAGATGCCCTCAAAAAATAAATGGATTAAAAGAAAAATGATGCAACAATTTCAGTTGTCTGAATAAACTGGGCTGTTATGTGATAAAAATTTCTTATCACTAGAAGTGTTCAAGCAGGGTATGGTCATAGATCCAAACCTAGAAATATCCCTTCCCCTGGTATTTAAGCCCTATGATTCCAAAAAGTCGCATGTTTCCAAAACTCCTCAAGATTCATATAATTTCTCTTTGCACGACCACTCTGACTATCCTTCCAGTCTTGCCTTCAGTAAACCACAACTAATACTATTGGACCAGATATCTTCAGGTCTCAAAAAACAAATATATAATATTCAAAGTAAAACTGTGGTCTTCCCTATTCCATGTTCCAGAGCTAGCTGGTTTTGTTACTGGTTTTTCTATCCTAAAAATTAGCACCACAACATACTCAATTATTCAAGAGAGAACTCTATAAATTAAGCTTATATATTCCCTTCCCATACTCCTATATCCACTGCATCAGTGAGTCTTGTTGATTGTAACAGCAAACTATATATTGAATTCTTCCTTTCTCTTCATTTCTATGGCCACTAACCTAGTAAAAGCCTCATAATTTCTCATGTAGACTATGGAAACAGTGTTCCAAATAACTTAATTGCTATTTTTATGTATCCTCTCAATAATTTTTGAGAAACATTTAATATATTATTGTCTCTCACACGTATAAAAGTATTCCATTTTATATCAGTGAGCTATTGATATGTAACAAAGCACCACATAATTTAACAGCTTAAAAGAACAAGAATTGTTTATTTCTTACGTTTGCTCACCCATGCTCAGCTCAGAAGTCTCACTTATGCATTTATGCTCAGCATTGGTCTGGCTAAATGGCTTTGTGGATCTTGATTGAGCTCTGTCAACCAGGATGCTCAGAGCCTCAGCTGGAACAACTGAGCTGTCTTGGCTGTGATTCCTGTGATTCCTTATTATCCAGACAACTAGCTAAGGCATATTACCATGACAAAAGTAGAAGAGCAAAAGAGTGTCAAAATACACAAGGCTCTTGAGGCCCAGGCTTATAATTTGCCCAAGGTCATTCCAGACTCAAACCATGGGAAATTACTGTACTTTTTGATAGGAGGAGTGGCAAAGTCCTAACAAAAAAAGGCACAGTTATTTAAAGAGTAAATAATTAGGCACTTCTTTTGCAGCTTGCCAGACATGGGTTCCCAAATCACTCACGATCAAATCCAAACACCTTAATGACCTACCAGCCCCTCTATTATCTGGTTTCTGTCTATCTCTTCAACTTTATCTCATGTAACACCCCCAACACACATTATGATCCATCCAATCTACTCTTATTTCATTTTCTCAGAGGGTCAACATCTTCCAACTCAGGAACTATATACATATTGTGCGTGCTCCTTGGAGTGTTCTTTTTCTGTTTCACATGACTGGAAATATATTTGCTTTAGGATTCATCATGATTATCGTAATTTCTCTAAAAGTTTGTTCTGTCCGATTATGAAAACAAATGTCAAACACATGTACACAAAATTATTTTTATTCCAAGACATTTTTGTTACTTACATCATTTATTAAAATATATAATTTTAAAATTAAACTCAGCGTCTTTTTTCTCTACTAAAAATCACAATGAAGACATTGATGATTTCTTCTTCTCTTTCCTTCTCATTTTTCTTTATTTTCTCTTTCTGTTTCTTGCTTACCTCTTCTTCATCCATCTTTTTCTAATTGTATTCTCATATCCAAAGAAAAGCATCTTTTACATTGATAATATTGAATAAACACTGATTAAGTGAACAAATAAATGATAGAGCCATCAGTAGTAAATTAGGTGTCTACATTCAACACAAATTTATATTCAGATGTTATAATTTTTAAATAAAATGCTTAGAAGACTTATTCCAGTTTTTGCATGTTTTCAATTATGATTAAGGATAATTATTTCAATGTAACTGTTAATTTTTTTTCTTTTTATGAGGAATTTCTTCATATATTTAAGAAGCTGTTAATGTTGAAGTTTCAACATTTGAAGGTAAGGTTTCTTTTTGTTCTGGCAGTTTTACCATTTTTCCCTTCACACTGGTTTTCACCACACATATTTTAGTATGCCTCAGTGTAATTTTCTTTGTATATCTTCTCTTTGAGATCTACAGAACTTCCTGAAAATCTTCATTCATATTTTTCTTCAATTTTGAAAATAGACTTTATCTGTATTAATATTCTCAACACTTTTCTTATCTGGGGACTACAATTACACATTTTATTCACCATTGTTGCTGAATCCTCTTTGTAGTTCAAGCTATTTGGGATATTCCATCATTTTTATCCCTTTCTGTTCTGCAAATTTTGTATTTGTATTGATGTAATATTCCAGTTCACTAATCCTGTATTTTTCACTGTCAATCTGCTCTTAAAATCATAAAACAAATCCTTAAATTTATATATTTGATTTTTTTTATTTCTAGAAGGAATATTTGTTTCATGTTTAGATATTCTTATTTTCTAGTAAAACTCTTTATATTTTAAAATATTTCTTCATATTTTTCTGTATTTACTTGAATAGTATAATGATATTCTTTCAGTGTCCTTGACAGCCAAACTGATATCTGGATCACCTATGAAGTGGTTTTTATTTTCTGTGCTTTCTCTGGTTTTGCTTTTTTGTGCTTTTGCTCATATTCTTAACATGTATAGTGATTTTTTTCAAATGCCAAGGATTATATATGAAAAAGTTGCACAAGTTCAGGATAATCTCTTTCCCTGGCAGAGTTAACCCTTCCCTTCTTTGGTTAAGTAGAGTATGGCTGGTTACTTTCCCAGCCAGAGATTGTGGTGATTTGAGACTAATTTGCAGTTCTAGGGGAGCCCAGTATAACTAAGACTTAGCACCTGACTTCGAGACTTTTTAACTAAAAGTGTAATTTCTTCTCGAAGAAACTGCTCCCTAGGAGGCTCTTAACTATATTCCGAGTGAAAATGATGAAAAACTTCATTCGGTTTTTCAGAGATTTTTACATTTAGGCTTTTAGTTTAATACTGCACGATGTTCTATTATTCAGCAAATGTCCTGAGGAGAAAAACTAATATGTTCTTGAGAACCCCTGGTCTCCACCATTAGCTGTTCTGGCTTCCCACATGCATCATCTGCTGGACTTTACTCCCAGCTTTGCTTAGAACTTTCAGCCCCTTGCCAGTGCCCAGGAAGGCCAAAACTCCAGGGAAAAATCAGTGGCAGAATCTTTCCTTACTGTAATCTTGTCTGCTATAATTTTCATTGCCTCATCAATGTTCAACTTCTCTGCTGGCAGCTGTACTTCCTGTTGGTACCTACATTTACATTTACATTAACACCTAAAAATTATAAGAAATTAGCTTTACTAATTTTGTTATAAGGAAGCATACTGGCTCTTCCACTAAATCATAGTCAGACAATGTGCCATATATCTTGAAGAAAGACTGAACAATGCTGGCCACAGGGTGGCACTGAGGGAATTTAAAAAGGTATTTCTTCAAATGAAATGCATGAATTAGAATATTACTGTGTTTTCATTAATAACAAACAAAATATCATATGATGTCTAAATTACGCAAATCACATTGTTCATCAAAACTAATGAAAGTTAACATTTTATAACTTAAATTTTAACTAAAGTAGTTTTGGAATTCAAAGTAATGGATATGTAATAACACAAAATAGGCAAATCTATTTCATTGGAACAACACATTTTATAGTATTTTTATTGCTTAGTGGCTCAAATATAGTTTCTATTAAAGTGTTCACAAATTGTATTTAATTTGTGACATTTTAACACTAAAAGAATTGTAGTATTACTTTTAAGAAACTACTTAGTCCACTGGCAACTGGCATAGACAAAGATTAAATATAATCTGTGAGCTACATGTTATTCAGAAAGGTATCTTGTTGAGTATTCCTTCAACTACGTCGGTATTCTGCATTAGGAATCATGTTAAATTTTCCGTGGTTGTAATATTAACATTTTTCATATTTGTAAATAATGAGGGAAAGAAACCACACAAAAGGGTAGATACTATATAATTATTTATAAATAATATCCATAAACAGGAAAACTAATTTATGTTGTTTAAGTCAGGATACTGGTTTCTATTATGGGGATTGTGACTTGGAGGGAACATCAAAGGGCTTCTTGATCCTGGGGCTATAAGTGATGTGTCCACTTTGTGAAACTCCATCAAGCAAAACGTTTGTGATTTGTGTGCTATTTTCTATATTTGTTAAACTTTAATAGACTTTTCCTAAAAGGTAGCAAGGGAAAAATTTTGATGTCGAAAGATTATTTTGTTAAAAACATTTTTTCCTTGGAAATAGAACCTGAAATAGAAACAGAATATGAAATAAAAATTACTTAAAATATATTCTAGGAAGGAAATATTTAGAAACTCAATAAACAAATGAAGGGACTCCATAGTTCATGAATAATAACACCAATGCCATGTTTGAAGTGTTGATGGCTTATTAATTTCTCTAAAAGATAGTGACTTTGGTACGATTAGGATTTATTATGTTAGTCAAATTAAAAACGCCTGTGATAAATACAGAATTTTAAGTGCCAGTACCTGCATGACTTGCCTTATTAAATGGTGTGTCACTGAAGATGATTTAAATGAGAAGATGATGAAGCAAATCTCTTGGAATGTGTTTATCAGAATTAATTCTGAAGAGTTGGGATGTTCATTAAAGCTAAGAATATAGTTTTCCACTTTAATAAACATATTTTAAACTATACAATTTAAAACACTGCATTTAAATGCATAAAACAATCAGCAACTAAACCTATGATATTTAATATTTTCTTTTGCACTAGAGCATAGTTTATAAGGCATTTTCCCTAAATGTCTTCAATAAATCAATAAAATAATATTTCTTTCTGAATTAAGTGGCTGTTACAATTTGTTAATAATAATTATAATTTGTTATAATAAGTTACAGTGTGAAAACATTGGGACATGAGGATTATATTCTAAAGATAAAATCACACACTTTTGTACATGTGGGGTAAAATAGCAAACACTCTGAATTCTGCCTCTTATTGGTAATTACTTTAACTTCTTGTGTCTCAATCTTCTGATTTCTAAAAGAGAGATAAAAGTTTACCCCAGACTATAGGGTTCTTTTGAGAATGTAATGAAATGTTACTTATTATTTTTATCATTGTTTTGCACCATAACGTACATTCACAATCAAAAGACATGAGAGAAAATAAATTGACAAGGCACACAAAAGTTAATATAATTTATAGAATCAATCACAAAAGAAATTATTACATTAAATATGAACTGGGGAAAGAGATGTTTAACAACAAAGATAGAAATTATAAAAGAGGACATAAAAACATATGATAAAACTTAAGAAACCAAGGCACTACAATAGCATTTTGAATATATGCAGCCTGTATTCTGGAAATCTATACCAACAATCTAAATAAGAAAAATTGTATGATGGAACTTAAAAGTCCAAACCTATCATATGGTCAATTGTTGAAACATTGAGTTTACTTTTTTTATAAAAAGTTGAAATGAATATTAGTATTATGAAGACAAGAATGCAGACAGTTGATTGTTATTGTATATCCATTTTTGACAAGCTTTGTGTAATCTCAGATTTATCCAAAGAACTTATTATATTGTATTATTTTTTCATAGTGTTAAAAAGGTTCAAATTCTATCAGATTCTGTTGGAGGCTTTAATCATTACTCCATAAGATGCTATGCCAAGAAATAATAGCACATATTAATTATTTCTTTCCAATATTAAATACATATTTATTTAATTCAAGTCTTATGGCTGGAACCTTTGCTGCAATATACAAACTTTCTAGAATATATTGAAATTGATTTAGACAACTCTCAACTAGCATATAGATTGTTTTGTTTTACAACTTTTCTCTCTTTCTCTTGCTCAACACTAAGCTTTAATAGATGAGTCTGACAACTTTTTATTCCATCTAAATAGTAAAAACGTGTTATGGAATCAAACAACTTTCCTCCAGAGCAGTTCTTCTGCTTTTCATTTTTCACCATGGTGTCTGCACTATGAAGCAGGCATTTAGCTGTGAAGGAGCTCTCCCTCTCTCCAGACTCCATTTTACAAGTACTTTATTGTCCAAGACAGTCACTTATCTGTGAAATAGGCTTTTATCTGTTCTGTAGTTTTCAGTTGTGTTGTCCCTTAAACAAAGAAGAATTGCCAATAGTCCATAGAGAGCTTAGATGCAATTAGCTCTTCAGTAGAAAGTAGATATTTTTTCCTGGTTAATATTTCATAATTTAAGATTAACTCTTAAAGTTCTTAGTTATTCTTAAGTATAGGTTCTCTGTTATGTTTTACTTTTACCTAAATTATAAGTTTACTTTTCTCAAGCTCTAACCTAGTTTTTTGGAAAGTCACATTGGAATTGTAAAAAGAAAAAAGATCCTTCTAAATTTTCTTTGAAGAATATAAAAGAGAGAGCACAGATCCTACAAGTCAAAAATTTTTACTCAGATCATTAATCAAAGTAAGCACTCATATAAACAGTCACTTTATTGAAAGCAGATGCAATTCTTATCTTCTCAAAAAAGAAAATCTCAAAGAAACTGAGAAAAAAAAACACAAAAATGTGTTCTCTTTCTTGAATTTAAATAATAGTTCCCAAAGGCACACATTTTTGATGTTTTATATATGATTGATACTTTATCATTAAGAGCAATAACATCATCTTTTGAATAATGTTGGTATAAAATTATTTTTCTTACTGCCTGTTTGTTGTATCTACCTGTGATTGATTTATAATTCAATTAAACCAGATATTCTTGTATCTCTAATAAAGCACCTTATACCATGCACACCTTTAGAGTGAATGTCATAATATGTCACCTCTAAATTTAATATAATATGGAAATACTATTTGTCTATGTTAGATAAAAGATTATTTTTCACGATCTCAAATTTTTTAACAACACAATGTTAGTATTAGCATCCATGCTGTGAATCATTGGGACTTATCTTGAATCATTTATATGAAATATGCACATAAGGCACTCATCTCATAATTTGCCAATAAATTAGTTGTTTTCCAGGATATGACAAAAGCATGACTGAGATAATTACTATTTGAAAGAGATAATCTAAAATGCTTGATAATTATACATTCTTTCAGATCAGTGGTTCTCAAGTGCTAGTATGCATAAAAATCATCTGTTAATGTTCAAATCTCCTTTCCTGTGATTTAATGAATGTTGATTAGAAGGGTTTATACTCCTTTTCTGTTCTTTTTCCTGTGGCCCATATTCCTCCACTAGTCTTCATCCTCAAGCTTCTTTTTTCATCCAGCTACTTTAATTCAGTAGTCTGAGAGACCCATTGACCCATGTTTTATTAATGGTTGTGGTTGCTGTTTCTTAGATACAGATCAGAGTTTTCCCTTCTTTTATTCACTTGATGTGCCAAGGTCAGAAGAATTCTTTTATTTCTTGCTTGCTTCCAATTACAAGGTCCATACAATTGTCAATAAAGTAGGTCTAGCTATTCATGGCTGGGGATAGAGTAGGTTTTATGAAGTGTCTCTTATTTTTGAATGTATCTATCATCAGGACAGAAAGAAAGGTATTCCTCTATGATGGTCTGTCCCAGAAGTAATGTTTGAGCCTGTTTTCTAAGTTCTAAAGAGATTTATAAAAATGGAAAGGTAAAATCAGTGATATCAATAGTGGATTGAGTGTTAGATAGAAAGATCTCAATGAAGAGTTGAAGGCCCAGGTGACCTTCTGAACCTTGTCCAGAATCTTCAGTACAACCAGTTTTGAGGCTAAGTGATAGTTAGTGGAAGTCTTAGCAGCAATAGCAGCTTGGTGACAGGTGTACTGTAAACAGATATTACAAAAGCCTTTGAAAAACAGAGAAATTGAAAAATGGCAATTTGGCAGATGTTTGTTACTAAAACTGGAAATCACTTTTAACTATGGGATTCTTAAAGGACAAGACAGAAGTTTAAGCTATTCATTTATAAATATTGTTGCTTCAATAAGAATCATCAAACATGTTCATCTGGGTATAAAAACTTACTGCTAGAATCAAAAGTTATAAGGTATTCTATGGATTTTCACACACATACACAAATTCACACAGAAATAAGTAATATTAACAGTGTAATTTGATGCCAATTTGCCTGTAGAGAAATGTTCTTCAAGTTGATCTTTTCAACAATCTTAACTGGTTCTATTTAGAGTATTGAGTTGAGTGTCCAAAAATTTGCCATGTACTAACTTGGTAAAATATGCTTAAAATCATAGATTCTTGTTTATGCTGTGAACAAGGAAGCAAATATGTAGAACTTTTTTCAATATTTTAATGTATTTACTTTGGATTCAAAGGGTTTGAAGCAATTGGCATCTTCCAAAACTGTGCCTAATAACTCATGAGCAAATTTTTCTTTTCCATCTCATTGACTCTGAATTCCCCTACTTAGAGATTTTTATATCCAATTATAATTGCCTCCGTTAAGGAACAAAGCAAAGTTTGTATTTGTTTAGGAGCCAAAAGTGCTCTCTGGCCATTTGGGGTATTCATAGTGACCAAAACAATGTATTTTAGCATTGGTTAGCGTGTTCACCTTGACCTTTATAAAGAAATGGAAGAAACATGGATTGAATCAAGGTGATTCTTGGAGAACCTTCAGTATTGCCATTGTTCATCATTAAAAGTAATAAAAGCTAATGAAAACCTATACGGCAAGGAGCTCCAAGTAATCAGGACCTTCAGGAATAATCTACTCATGTCATCAAGTAAAGAACTCTGACCAGTGAAGCACCAACAGAATGTAAAAGGAACATGAATTGTTATAGATGAGGAAAGCCATATTCACCAAATACAGCGTTGGGACAAAATTTCTTTTCATATTCTTTTATTAGCTGTTTCATTTTAAATAAGGCATTTCTCCTCCTTTCCCTGCTATTTCAAAAGGGGAACATGAAAATGCTAAAGAAGAAATGGCTATCATCAAATATTTTGATCCTGGAACTGATGAAGTATCTAGTGATTTTTGGTTCACTGCCTTGTGAGAATGAGTTGGTGTTATTGATTATATAGTGGATAGATTCATTGTACTGAGTGTTTTCAGGAGTTAAGGTAAATTTATGTATGGTAGGAACATATATTTTAGACAGAAAACATGATGGCTTGTACTGAACATTTATAATCTTGGGGGGGGGGTTGTAGCATCTGAACCCCTTTTCTTCGTTTGGAGAATTGACCCTTCTGTGAATCTCAGTGGGAAGCACATGTAGCCTCCTGTTAACAAACCTGAAACTGCAGATATTCACTTTCCAAGTTTCCTTACAAAAGGGCAATGCTACGTAACTTAGACTCCACTAATTTGATTTTGTTAAAAATAAACAGGAAACATGGAGTAATGTCCCTGGAACAGAAATGATTAAGGCATGTTCAGACCCCTTGTAAAGCAAAGCAGCCGTGACAACTCATGTACTGCTTGGCAAATGCAATAGAGGTTTCCTCACTGGATCAGTAATTTCAGTGGCTCTGTATGAGACATTTCTCTCAATGCCATGCCAATGCTTTTCTATCTAGAGCAAAGATCAGGGGTCTCCTCTATCCAATAACCTACTCTATATCTCAGTTTGATCATACACAAGTATATTTAAACTAATACACCCCAAATTGAGTGTTTGATTCCTACCCGTAAACCTGCTGTGTCCCCACCCTCATTTCTCCCTTATCTTGAAAAATGTCTCCATCAAACTGTCAGTGGCCAAGTCAGAAATCTAGTTCTTGATTTTCTCCTTGATTTTAATCCATACATGATGTACCTAGAAAATATATTTTAAATTCTATCCATTTCCATAGAGGCTACATGGGTCCAGTCACCAGATTTTCACTTGCATTCTTTATTTATTGTTACGGTCTCCTAATTGTCCTTTCTTCTTTTCTCCCTAAATTTTGGATACTCCATGCTGTAACTAGTCATGGTACAAATTAAATGCAATCACATAGCTGCTCACCTAAAACCTTTCAAAGACTTCAAGTGCTCTTCCCCTTTATCTTGCACCCTCAGTGTGCATCCCCCCTATGTGCTGCACACACCTTTATTCATTTATGTCCATTCCTGGCATGTACTGAGCTCTTTCCTACTCCAAACACAGCAAATGTTGTTAGCCCTGATTTCACCTTTACAGACAATAATTCATCACTGTTCTTCAAATTACAGCTTCAATCTTACCTCCTAGAAGATGCTTTTTGGATAACATCCAAAAAATAGGTCAGTTCAACTATATACTTGTTTTGATTTTAACTTTCAGCGTTGTTTACTTCCTTCATAGTATTCTGCAGAATTCATTAATATTTAATGTGTTTGTTTAACTTATTTATATAATGTCTTTACTGTACCACAGGCTTCTTGAAGGGATAATATCTGGAATATTTTTCATTTCACACCTGAAGTCTAACACATCCTCGGGAACATTATTTGCTTATAAGAAAATTTTGGCAATAGAAAGATGAGTGAACTCCGACAAACACATCTCCTTATTTCCATTTAAACTAACGGGGAGAGTCACCTGAATATTAAGATTCTTTCTAAAAAGTGTGCATTATAAATTAATTAAGCCTTAACAATTATTTTATTAATCACTCTGGAATTCCCATTTAAATATTATGAACATTTTGCATTCCCCTAACTAGCCAACTTCACCAGTACCCTCCACTTGCCATAAACCAATGAAGATATTGAATGTAATCTGAGATCATCTGATATAAATTTTTTTAACCCATGTTTTCTGAATCTACTTATATTCCCTTTGGCTTGTACTTTGTTTCTTTTTACAAATATTGATTAAAAATGAGTACTCTATATTTTTCTCCTCTCACTATCTTAAATCATTCATTTTGTACCTCTTTGATTTTCCTTATACCTCAGGCAGACTCCCAAACCCTAAATGTAATAAAATCAGCCCAGTTAAATCTTCAATCACATATGTAATTTAACACTCATCGTTTCCCAAGCATTAAGTCAAAGTTGAATAGGGAAGAGGCCAAACCTACTTCTATCTTCCATTTACAGGGTGACTTTCTTCCAGTTTGGGGAATGCATTGGGGAGACTGCAGAAGAGGAAGAAATTAACACTTATTTCATTAGTGCTGCTCTGTCCTCTATTGGTTCCCCTGACTAAGACTGATTCTCATTGTTATCTGTGAAGCAGTCTTCCAAATTACTGATATACAATAACGGCGTAGAACAAAAGGGAGATGTTTAAGAGGGTTTGTAGAATGGAAATTCACTTCAGGTGGAACTCTCCCAAGACTCCCTGCTTAACTCTTACCTGTAGTAGTACAACTAAGTTTTCTGGGGGGTTGCTTTTGTTTTTGTTTTCTGAAGGCAGCCTCTTTGGGAAGAATGTCAAAAAGAGGGCTCATGCCTGGCCATCTTCCACATAGTCCACTTGACATGCAGGAAACTCAAGGATTCTTATTTTGCCAATTTTTTTTCTTCAAAAAAGAGATGCAGAATAAGAAATCTCACACAAAAGCAGATGCCATCTGTGAAAAACAGATGCACAGTTCACCTTCTTGCAGTGACTTCTGATCACCATAATTGAGTCTTTTGTAGTCCTCCCACATGACGTGGTAAATAGAGAAATATCTTGCAATTCCACAAATAGTGGAAACAATATATATTCCCAGTAGGCAAAAGAATAATGACTTCAATAATTTCATGGAATGCCTTTCAAAGGAAGGAGTAGGCTGACGCTGATGACAGTTGTAATTGGCTTCCTATTAATAAATTCTGGTTATTTACCTATCTTTAAAAGTTTTCAGTTCTCTTTAGAAATATGCAGCTGTTTACACATTTTTGATATCTCCTGAACGCTGGCCACAGATACCAAAAAAAAACATGAAGCAGTCTTTCTTTTATGAAAATTGAATTTGCTTCCAATTTTTTTGTTTTGAATTTGCTTCCAATTTTTTTGTTTTGAATATTTATTATCTTTTAAACATAATAGCTTTATTAATATATAATTTGCATAACATAGAATTTGCCCACTTAAAGTACACAAATCAGTGAGTTTTAGTGTACTCATGGATGGCTATAACCATAATTGCAATTCATTTTAGAACATTTCATCACCCAAAAAGAAATTCGATACACATTAGTAATAATTTCCTATACCCCCTCCCCAGCCCTAGACAACCACTAAGATACCTTCTATCTCTATATATTTGCCTATTTTAGACATTTCATGCAATGTACAATCTTTTGTGACTGGCTTCTTTCACTTATAATGTTTTAAGTTTCATCCTTTGCTTAGCATGTATCAGTACTTCATTCCTTTTCGTTGCCTAATAGTATTCCATTGCATGTACATGTATTCCATGTATTTAATTTATCCATGCATTAGTTTATGGACATTTTTGCTATTTCTACATTTTCTATTATGAATGTATTACCGTGTACATTAGTGCACAATTCTTTGTGCAGATATATGTTTTCATTTATCTTGGTTATATATCTAGGAGAAGAATTTCTGGAATATATGATAACTTAAACTTTTCCTTTTGAGGAATTAGAGACTACTGTCAAAAGCACCATTTCTACCAGTAGTGTATGAGAGTTCCAAATTTTTTATGTTTTTGGCAACACATTTCTGTTTTCTTGATTATTGCCATCGTAGTGATAAGTGCTATCTCATAGTTTAAATTTGCATTTCCCTGATAGTTAATAATGTTGACCATCTTTTCATGTACCTTTTGTTCAATTGAAGAAATGTCCAATAAGATCCTTTGCCCATTTTAAAAAATGTATTATTTAATCTTTTATTATTTCTTGTCAGAGGTCTTTTATATATATGCTAGATATAAGTCCTTTTTCAGATATATGATTTACAAATATTTCTTCCCATTCTGTGGGTTGTTCTCTCACCTTACTGATGGAATCCTTTGAAGCAAAAAAAAAAAATCATTAATTTTGATGAAGTTCTGTGTATGTATATGTCTGTTTGTTTATTTCCTTTTATAATTTGTGTTTTTGGTGTCATATCTAAGGAGCCTTTTCTGAACCATGGTCACAAAGATATACTCCTACATTTTCACCTGGAGTTTTATAGTTTTAGCTCTTATATTATAGCTATGATCCATTTTGAGTTAAATTTTTACTGTCCAGTTGTCCTGGCACTGTTTATTGAAGAGACTATTCTTTCTACCTTTGAAATGTCTTGGCATCCTTATCAAAAATCAATCAACCATAAATGAAAGGGTTCATTTCTGGACTCTCATGTCTATTCCAGTCATCAATATTTCTATTATTATGCCAGTCTAATGTTGTCTTGGCTACTACGGCTTTGTCAGAAGTTTTGAAATCTGAAATGTGAGTCTTCCAACTTTGTTCTTTTCTAAGTTGTTTTGCCTATTCTGTGTCCCTTAACATTACACATGAATATTAGCATACACTTTTTGATTTCTGCAAAAGATAAATAGGCAGCTGGTACTCTGATAGGGATTACACTGAATCTGTAGATCAGTTTAGGAGGTATTTCCATCTTAACCACAATAAGTCTTATAATTTATAAACATAGAATATCTTTTTATTTATTTAAGCCTTCTTTAATTTCTTTCAACAATGTTTTGAAGTTGTCAGAGTATACTTAGCACTTATTTTATTTTTCCTAAGTATACTTAGTACTTATTTTATTTTTCCTAAGTATTTTATTCTTCTTAATGCAGTGGTAAATATTTTTTAAAATTTCATTTTTGGATTTTACATTGCTGGTATAGAGAGTACAACTGATTTTTTGTAGATTGATCTGTAAACTAGATGAACTTGTTTATTAGTTTGAATAGTTTTTTATGTGGATTCCATAGGATTTTCTATATATAAGATCATTTCATCTGAAAATATAGTTTTTCTAATTTGAATGCCTTTTATTTCTTTTTCTTGCCTATTTGTCTTGGCTAAAACGTCCAGTACAATGTTGAATATAAGTGACGAGACAAGGTTTCATTGTCTTGTTCCTAACTTAGGGGGAAAGCGTTGAGTCCTTCACCATCAAGTAAGATATTAGTTGTGGGGTTTTCATAACTATCATTTATCAGGTTGAAAAAGTTCCTTCAAATCTCAGTTTGTTGATTTTGTATCATGAAAGAGTACTGGATTTTGTCAAATACTTCTTCTACATCTATTGAAATGAATAAAAGAAAACTGTGCAATTAATGGGAAAATAAAATGGAGTTATCCCACTATCAAAATGTAATTTGCATTAAATCTGAAATCAGACATTGGCCCAAAACAAGAAAGGAAGGGCCTTTTCTAGGGAGCCATGTCTAACAGGATCAAAGTTTCCCAAAGAATGGTTCACCTCTGTGTTATAAACCTGTAGTTCTTAAATCACTAGTTTAAATGATAATGTGTGAGATTCATGCAAATGTGATTTGATAATTTGATACATTGTCTTCACATATAATACAAACCAAATGTTTTCTTGATGAAAGAAAATTACTGTTACCTGCTATCTTCGGTAATTTTATTAACGAAGAAATGCTAAGATAAATCAGAAATGGACACAATATATGTTTTAAAACATTTTCTTTCACAAAGATCTTTGATATTTTGTCTCCCTCTCACACATTGTTTGCAAATACACACACACACACAAATCCAGACACCATCACAACTTACTTTTATATACTTTGTTCCTGCCTATCACATCATAGTAGCTGATACGTGTTTGGAAGGATGATGAAATTTCAATTATTTCATTGTACTACCCTGAGGGAAATTATTTTTTCTGCCTCTTTTATTAAATATTCTGGGCATAACAAAACACTTTTCTTTCCACAAGGACTCACTATATTATTCAACATTTTTGTAATTTAAAAAACTGCAATATACTCCCAAGAAAGCTATGTTGCATTGCTGGCCCTTCAATTTTTTAAGAGTATATAAAGACAGATCATTTTCCTCCCTACCATTTACAAAATCATAATGAGAAATATCCAATAGCAACATTAAGTGACATGAGTTTGATGCCTTCTGTAGATGTCAGAAACTAGTCCCATTATTTTACAAACATAATAAATGCCTATTAACATCACACCTTAAAATGTTCAATAATTCCTACAATTGTTATGACATGAAAGGCTTAAATATGTTTAATTAGTTCAATAAAAAGGAGTAAACTTATGAGGAAAATACCTCTGAAAATGTATATCTCATTTTCAAGTTAGGAGGACAAACACAAAATTCCTAATATATGGGTTCCCTTTGCATGCCTCATACCCCTGAACTGTCATTCAAATAATTAATTACCACATGTACATATATATGCATATGTACATAATATTGTATATCTGTATCTACATATATCTATATAAAAATGTGTGTGTGTCGGAAATAGAAGCAAGACAGTGCATTTAATGCCTAAGCTACCAACTCTGAATATTTTGCTGAGATCCAGTTGGGGTATGTTTTTATATTTTAGGTTTATATTTAGAGTCTACATAATTTGTTGAGTGTTTTAGAAAATGACTGATTTTCTTTTCTAGTTTTTCCCCATTTCAGCTTAGTCAATAAAGGGACATTTAATTATAGCAGTTTTTTTATCCAGGTCAACCTAATACATTTTTTCAGGAGAAAATTGGAAATTTAAATAAATAAAAAACATTAAAAAATTTTTTCTACTGATAGAGTAAAAGAAATCCATGATTCTGACAGAGTTGCATAAAAAGAGCAAAGGAGTGTCTTTTCCTAGGTTTAAAAAAAAAACAGACTATAAAATTTTACAGGGAATTCCCTGGGGGTCCAGTGGTTAGGACTCCTCACTTCCACTGCTGGGGGACAGGGTTCAGTCCCTGGTTGGTGAACTAAGTTCCCGCAAGCTGCACAGTGTGGCCAAAAAAAAATTTTTTTTACAAAGTAATTGATTTTAAGTTTTTACTATATCATTTGTTTATCACTTATTTCTTTGCACTTATGTAAAAGGAAATATATTCAAAGAAATATCCTATCACATTATTACATGCCTTGAGATATATAATTGTCATGTTTAATTGATCTAGAAAAATGCATGTATCACTTTACAATTCCATAGTTTGCATTGTGAAAATGGCTCTATGTGAAATTTTTAATCAACTTTTCACTGCAAAACCATGCAGCTCTCCCCTTGTTCCAGTAAAGTCACATGTGCATTTTCTTTCAACCCAAAATATGTGAATAGCAACTGAACTATTTGAGTCAGCATTCTGCATGTTAACACGTAGTTTTGATGAAAGAATACATTCCCTGTAGTATAATGAACAATTGGAGCATAGTTGTAAATTAGTTGCCTTTAAAATATCAATAAATGATAACTGAATTGAAGAGTTTGGCTCCAGGCCAAAATCCTACCTGTGATCTTTCAGTGCTGACCATAGAAAACTACAAACGCTTTTTCTGACATGCTTCATGGGGAAAGCTGCCCTCTCTACACCAAAAATGGTGCACAGACAATGCATTGTAGTCTCTGAAGACAGTTGGACTCAGGTCCACCTTGCTGGCCATTTTCTTGTGCAATTGCATTCCTAGCCCTGACATCTCCATTCAGAGACCTCTATTAATGGCCCACCCCTGAGAGCTTCCTCAGGTGCTTCTGTTGAGACCTCCTTATAGAGGGAAAGGAAGGGCACTCAAGAGACTTTTTTCCATTCTGAGTCATTACTCATCACTTCTCTACTCCTAGCTCTTCTCCTTGCCCCCGAGTCCATAAAATGCAGGGATCCTTTGTTGAGAACTCCCTCAACCATGACACAATGCCACCCACCCTGATCTGTTTTCACATATTTGATCCATACCCAGCACTCTTCCATGGGGAAGAATGGGACACGGGGAGAGTTAGAACTTTCTCTATTTAGTCTCTTGCTACAAGTGATTAAAGGCTTGACTGTTACATTCATTTTGGTTTGTTGTCTTAATCACTACTCTGACACACCTGCCAGATGAGCTCTCTCCAGTTCAGCCCAGTTTTTGACATGTTTATTCTGTCTCTATTTACATAGAGCAGAACAGACCAATTTAATATACCTAGGAAGCAAAACTTCTCAGGCTTCTTCTTACAGGCACAAAAGTGTCCTTCATAAGTCAAACCCTGAGCCCAGTTTTTCACATGCAAATTAGGTCAGATGTATCAGTTCACTGAGTCAGTTGCTCCCAGGCTTAGGTTTTGTATATTAAAATGGTCAAGAAAATTAAACTGATTTCAAAATTAAATCATAACCCATGGGAGAAAATTGAATATACTTTCTAGAGTAAGAGTACTAAGTTGGACTTCCCTGGTGGCACAGTGGTTAGGAATCCGCCTGCCAATGCAGGGGACACGGGTTCAAGCCCTGGTCCGGGAAGATCCCATATGCCGCGGAGCACCTAAGCCGGTGCACCACAACTACTCAGCCTGTGCTCTAGAGCCCCCAAGCCACAACTACTGAGTTTATGTGCCACAATTACTGAAGTCCACACGCCTAGAACCCATGCTCTGCAACAAGAGAAGCTACCACAATGAGAAGCCCGCACGCCGCAACTAGAGATAGCCCACGTGCGGCAATGAAGACCCAATGCAGCCAAAAATAAAAAATATAAATAAATAAATAAATTTATTTTTTTTAAAAAAAGAGTTCTAAGTAGCAGTTAGTGAGTCATCTCAGGCAGGGTGATTTCTCTAGGAGTCCAGCTGATAACAAAGGCCTATGAATAATATCCCATGAAATTAACTTTAAAATGTACAATCTGTAAAATGTAATTATCATATTGCCCGGCTCATAAGTGGTGGTTATTGAATTTTGCTATTTTAGTCAAAATAATTAGTTTTATTAGAGTCAGACTCAAATCACGTTCTTTTGCTTTCTTCTTGCTGTCATATATCTGAGTAGGTTCCTTGTGTCTTCATAACACTGAGATCATTATAATTATTTCCTTTTCTCTACATTCATTCAACTACAGACTTTATTAAATAAATGATTTTTGAGCTCTTTCTATACACCAGATGCTGAGTAAGGCAATGTACATACAAAGATACACTCAACTTTGTGGCAGACAAAGATACAAAAACACGATAACAATATAATATTTTAATTTAGTAATGGAAACATGCATGGATGCACCTAATCTAACAATATTTGAGCCTTTATCATACGTATTACATTGTGCAAAGTACTCTGGGGAATGTAGCTGATAGCAGCAACTATCAGGTGACCTTTTTCTTCTTTATTTGAGAAAAGAAAATTGGAGTAGAAGTCCGTTCTGTTCATAGAAAAGTAGCTTGTATTAGACTTACCACTCATACAAAAACAATAATAAAAAATGTAAACCATATAAAAGCAATTATTTTAAGGGACTGGAGAGTGACCAAAGGCAGAATCATGGCAAGAAATGAAGCAGACTATGTGTAAAGGGTTGAATAATGTCCTCCCAAACTACCCAGAATGTCAGAATATGACCTTATTTGAAAATATTGTATCACTACATTAATCACCATGAAGATCTTCATATTGTTCTTTTATAATCACACACATTTCTCTCCACCCTATCCCCCTTTTTTTTTTTTTTCACATCTTTATTGGAGTATAATTGCTTTACAGTGGTGTGTTAGTTTCTGCTTTTTTTGTGTGGTACGCGGGCCTCTCACTGCTGTAGCCTCTCCCGTCGCGGAGCACAGGCTCCGGACGCGCAGGCTCAGCGGCCATGGCTCACGGGCCCAGCCCCTCCACGGCATGTGGGATCTTCCCGGACCGGGGCACGAACCCGTGTCCCCTGCATCAGCAGGTGGACTCTCAACCACTGCGCCACCAGGGAAGCCCTAGTTTCTGCTTTATAACAAAGTGAGTCAGCTATATATATATATATATATATATATATATATATATATACTTTTTTTTTTCTTTCTTAGATTCCATATATATGTGTTAGCATGTGGTATTTGTTTTTCTCTTTCTGACTTATTTCACTCTGTATGACACACTCTAGGTCCAAGCACCTCACTACAAATAACTCACTTTTGTCTCCTTTTTATGGCTGAGTAATATTCCACTGTTTATATGTGCCACATCTTCTTTATCCATTCATCTGTCGATGGACACTTAGGTTGCTTCCATGTCCTGGCTCTTGTAAATAGAGCTGCAATGAACACTGGGTACATGACTCTTTTTGAATTATGGTTTTCTCAGTGTATATACCCAGTAGTGGGATTGCTGAGTCATATGGTAGTTCCAGTTTTAGTTTTTTAAGGAACCTCCATACTGTTCTCCATAGTGCATCAATTTACATTCCCACCAACAGTGCAAGAGGGTTCCCTTTTCTCCACACCCTCTCCAGCATTTATTGTTTGTAGATTTTTTGATCATGGCCATTCTGACTGGTGTGAGGTGATACCTCATTGTAGTTTTGATTTGCATTTCTCTAGTAATTAGTGATGTTGAGCATTCTTTCATGTGTTTGTTGGCTCTCTGTGTATCTTCTTTGGAGAAATGTCTATTTAGGTCTCCTGCCCATGTTTGGATTGAGTTTTTTTTTTTTTTTTATATTGAGCTGCATGAGCTGCTTGTAAATTTTGGAGATTAATCCTTTGTCATTTGCTTCTTTTCCAAATATTTTCTCCCATTCTTAGGGTTGTCTTTCCATCTTGTTTATGGTTTCCTTTACTGTGCAAAAGCTTTTAAGTTTCATTAGGTCCCATTTGTTTATTTTTGTTTTTATTTCCATTTCTCTAGGAGGTGGGTCAAAAAGGA